>NC_085965.1:3444839-3801279 GCF_910591565.1 Cydia splendana | reverse complement strand
TGATTATCTCCAGTTGGCCATTCATTACTGATCTCGTGGTCACACTTATTCTTGGTATTTGTTTACATTGAAAAAACCTCCTTTTCATACAAACATAATAGTGCCCATTTTCATCTCTGGATATCATTGATTTTATTATGATGTACTCGTATATCAACCACAGTTTGATGATGTTTTACGCTCCTAACTCATAAATTAATCAAAAATCGAAAAATGTTAAAGGAAGGGGCATAGATATGCTCAAAATACATCAAAATGTGTAAACATACTTTCTATAATGTTAATAATAATCCTAAGAAGAAAATGGACTACGTTTGTATGCAGAAGCGGTCGTCCCCTTTCCTCTTAAGTTTAATCGTCTCTTCGTTAACAGGGATGTTGCGGATGCAGATTTTTTGACTGCGGGTATTTAAAGGCTCACATCCGCGGATGCGAATGCGGATGCGGATGTAAGATTAGGTATTTCAAAAACGTTAAATATTACATTTTTAGTAATTTTTATGTAAAAAAAAACGAAACGTTTAGTATTTGAGCAAGAATATAGGGGCGTTATGTTATATTTAATAAACATAAACTTGGCCGACTTTTCTGAATCTAGACGATGTCGTTATTGTCGTTAATGACCTATAACCTAGCACTTACGCCGCCGCTAACACGTTCCTGTACCGACTTGTTCGACATCCGCATCCGCATAAGCTCCGCATCGATTTTATGCGGATGCAGATGCGGATGTTGAAAATAATGCGGAAGTTCGGCGGTTGCTGATGCGGATGCGAATATTCGCAACATCCCTGATCCTTAACAATCGCACACTATACTTCAGTTGAACGGGTCCCGCGCTCAGTAATCAATCGGAATGTCCCCTGATGTAATATTTGATAGTTAGTCTAATCATTATCGCAACGCGACCTGCGCACACGCCGGCACAGTTCGCGTCAAACGTGCCGCCGCGGTGCACGCGTCGCGAAAATGTGCATGAGAGCATCGTGATACAACTGTGTATTGTGTGCACTTTCGCAGTGAGCTTCTGTTTTGACGATACGAGAATAATTAGGATCTACCGTTTTAATTATATAGGTATGTAATGCTAATCTGTGTTATTTTGTAGAATTTATTTTTATACACGATTTAATTTCTTCACTGATAAATTAATTACAGTTAATGATATTAAGGCCAATAACCACTGGATTTAAATTTTATATATTGGACTCGTATACTTTCGAAAAGAGATTTTTAGGCTCAGCGATTAAACCATTGGATAAATGAATAAAAATCAATAATTAATTATTTTAAAATAAAATAAAAATAGAATAAAAAAAATATTTTACACGTGATCGCCATATAATTAGAAAAATTGATACCTGATCAGTGCTGGCCTATAAAAAAACCATTGTTTATTTACTCGTACGTGCAGATGTAGATATAAGAGCGCTGGTGGCCTACCGGTAAGAGCGTGCGACTTTCAATCCGGAGGTCGCAGGTTCAAACCCAGGCTTTTCGGGACGAAGGACTTTTAGGCAAACGGGGAATTGTTTAGGCTACGTACTTTATTTTTCAATTATTAATTACGTTAATATTTCTAACCGTTTTTGAGATACAGTTTGTTATACATTAGTGCAAATATCTGTATGTTTCAATCCTAGCAATCCTATTGAATGACGTGACATGTGTCAATTTAAAATTTAAATAACTTTGTAGGGTTTTCACTGATATCAAAATATTTCATTTTAATGATTTTGTTTTACTTTTATCCAGTTTTACGATTATAATAAGTCGATTGTAGATCACTTAGATAACACTATCCTTTCAGCTCAGTCCCTAGAAATGTTCCACCCTGTATACGACGGATGGTACCTATACCACAGTATAAGAACAGTAGTGAATCTTCATAGAAATGTGCCGCTAAATTCAATTTTTAGACAGTTGTTTTCCCGATTTTGGCCACCGTAGCCTATGGAGACTAACAAGCAACACTAAGTGGTTTTCGTAGTCTATGGATGTTGTTATATTAAGGGTGTCACATGCGCGTTTCTGATTTATTACCCAATTGTTTCTACTATACAACCTAAAATTAATAATTAATTTGAGCTATGGTTTTGTTTCGCCCTCTTGACCGCGGCGAGCTGTAATTGGTCATTTTCATTATAGTTGACTAAACTCTATCGAAATGAATATTATAGTTGAGTTGGGAGCCCGTACATTAAAAATACCCATTTGCAGTTTGGTATAAGAAATCTTAATTCAAAAATTACAGTCGTACAGTAGAAAAAAAATATAGTGTCTCAATAACGACTCCTCAAACCCGGACTTGTCATTCTTCATAATACCTACTTGCCCATGCTTCCCTAAAACCTTTTTACTAAATTTATACGTAAGGATGAGAATTTACTTTACTTTAACCGCTAACAATAAAGCGTTCCGAACATGCAGAAACCGGAGGATTTTTTTCTGTATCGAATTTATAATTTTTTTAATAACTGCCATTTCCTAATGTTAATATTTAAAAAGCGTTTTATTTATACTTCATTTATGAATTGATAGAACATTTCATTATATTATATAATAAATAGAAACGTAGTGCTACTCATAATATGCAAATAATATTTAACTAAAAATAAAAGTGACAACCCTAAGCGCCAACGCAAGAGTAGGCAAATAACTTGCCGAGCGGCCTTAGATTCACTACTGTTCTTAGTGTACTGTGCCTATACGTACAGTCAGCAGCAGAAGTTGCTAAGCGGGCGAGTTGTTCAAAATGATATTGAGCGGGCGAGTTGTTCAAAATGATATTGAGCGGGCGAGTTGTTCAAAATGATATTGACATGACTTTATTGTTAAGAGAATAAGAGCGTGTCGTTTTGAGCACCAGTCGACGTCAAAAATATGCTTACACTTTTGCACCTTACTCCTTTGTAATAAGGCAAAAAATGTAAACATGTCTTTGACGTCGACTGTACCATCCGTCACACCCCTTTCTGTGTGAAATTAATCATAATATAAATGTTATTATCGTTTCTTGATGTAACATCATTAAGTACATAGCTAGTTAAATTACGCACGCTTAATATAATGAAGTTTAAAATAGTGTGCAAATATTACTCATTCAGTATTGCAGCTGTTGTTTTCTTTAGTTAATTTATTACTTGTACTGAAATTGTATTCATTTCACTTTTAAATTACCTAAGTACCTTAAGTACCCTAAGTAATTTAAGTGATGATAACAACTATATTTATAAATTACATACATACATATAATCACGCCTATTTCCCGGAGGGGTAGGCAGAGACCACGGATTTCCACTTGCTACGATCCTGACATACCTCTTTCGCTTCCTTCACTTTTATCATTCCTCATACACGCTCAATAAATAAAAAAAATAATTATCATTTCAAATACACCTACTTAAACTCTAAATCATAATTAGATTCCAAAAAAAGTAAGATAATGTTGCCACTTTTTACTAGCGCGTCTTGTATTTATGTAAAAATAAGTAAATAAAAGTACTTTTTTAAATCGTAGGCGTAAAATTACCAATAAATAAATTATCTTAGCGTATTTATTTATAAAAAGGAATTTACTATTTTACAAACAAATTATTGCAGTGGCAACATTTTTTGGAATCCAATTATGATTTAGGGCCACCCCACATCTGGCGTCTTTCGGGCGTCGGCGTCGGTCAGCGCTATGGAAAATGACGTCGCTGCGCAGTTCTGTTGCGTCGACGTTGCGTCGAGCAGGGCCATAGAGTTGTAGACGCCGACGAGACGCCGACGCTCGAAAGACGCTAGATGTGGGGTGGCCCTTAGAGTTTACATACAAAAACTTTCCGTAACTGTGTATATATTTATGTAGGTATACGAAATGCAAATTATTGCAATGCCGATTCAGAAAAAAAGTACCCACTACCTTAACGTATGCCATACCAGTGGGGAGACACTCCTGACTTCGGTCGAACTCGGCTCTGTTCGGCTCAGCATTGCTCCGAGCAATTATTAGGGTTGGCACCACTTGACTTCCTTGTGCGTGCACGATCACAGATAAGATAATCACTTGAATTTTGACAACCCTAAATAGCCGAAAGGGATAGTGCTATATATTAGGAAGGAATAGCATGATTCGACCCTGAATCGCTGTCAAACTTCGGGTTTGTAGGAAGTGTCCTTTCTGTACGGTAGTACTATTATTTCTTCTGTGGCCATACATAAATCTAAGTATTTACCGTAGTAGTAGTTTGATAACTGAATTACCTATGTACACTAAATCTTAAGACCAGCGGCATTTACTCGATAAAAAGAACCTACAAAAGATACTTAAGTGAATAAACCCATTATTTCCAGTAATTATGTATACGATAACATTTTTATTATTGACTACTATTTAATAGTTAATCTGGTTTGCAATTGATCTCCTTTCCTTTCACAAGCACTTAACAAACTTTAAAGGCCAACTCAGTCCTCCATGGTCCAGTATAAGATTGAGCCTTGTCGACGCATAGTTGGTACCAATCTCGGGGTCAAAATATGATGGACACAGATCATAGGTGAGCTTAAAACCTTTGTAAATACCTAGGCAGCAATCCAGCTCGTGTTATATGAGTAAGTAATAAGTATACTTCCTTGTTTTGACATAAACAGGTTCTGATGCAGTGAGAAGTAATCTGGTTAGGTTTGATTTACAACATATGGACCGCGAACCAGTAACAGATTTTTATCTTAGGCAGCGACTTGTAAAATGGTTAAGGAAGATGAAGTCTTGTAAACGTCAGCTGGCGCTCCGTTGGTGGGTTGATGTACTGTTAGAACGTACTTTAAAGTACATTTTCTCCAGACTGAGAATTCGTAAAATTAATCAATAAGGAAAAATGTGTGAGACTAAAGATAACCTAGCTATATTTGCAATAACAAATCCTACAGGTGTATCAATATAGATTGTGAAAGATAAAATAACAGAAGTCATTCCTGATTCACTCTTAATTTCAATATCAATTGACCTTCCTGAGCTTTATCATTACGGCACGGCGTATCAATATATCATTGATATCATCCGTTATCTCCAATAACAAGTTCGGTACCTTCAAAATATTTGGAATATGAATACCGGAAATATATCTATACAAATAGATACGATAATGGAGAGTGGATTAACCGATACCTATTAACAGAAACACAATTTATTGACCTTTATTGAACCTTATCTCGTTACAATAAGGTTTGCGAATAGTTAATTAATTTTATCGACAATTTTACTTGCAATCAATATTCATTGATATCCATTATATCCATAGAGGACCACCCACGAACCACGATTCATCAAGCTGTTTAAGCGGGCCTACCGCGAACAACGTTCGACGTGTTGCCTCTTTATCCCACTTGTAAATTCGTACGTAAGTGTGACAGGGAGGCAACACGTCGAACGCGGTTCGCGGTAGACCCTAAGAGTCATGAACGTAGCCGCCTCCATACAATAAAAGTTATACTCTCATTCTATAACGACATTCTAAAATAACTGACGACCGGTCTGGCCTAGTGGGTAGTGACCCTGCCTGTGAAGCCGATGGTCCTGGGTTCGAATCCCGGTAAGGGCATCTATTTGTGTGATGAACACAGATATTTGTTCCTAAGTCATGGATGTTTTCTATGTATTTAAGTATTTGTATATTATATTTAACGTTGTCTGAGTTACCACAACACAAGCCTTCTTGAGCTTACCTTGGGACTTAGTCAATTTGTGTAAGAATGTCCTTATAATATTTATTTATTAACATGAAACAGATATTTAAATATTAAACACATAACTACTATCAAATTAAGTATCAATTTATGCTCATTAAAATAGATATTAATATGCTTAATTAACATAAACATCATGTGACTAAATGCAGACTGATTATGATTAGTCATGTGATTCCCAGTGAGCAGAACCTATGAACCTACCAGCTAGAGCTACCCTACCTATAGGTATATAAGGTCAACCGGGGTAAACGCAACTATGGGGTTATTGCGTCTATTATTTACTTCCCGGATACGTTTGGTCGGAACGCAGTCTATGTTACGTTTTATTTCCAAGTAGCTCAGCCGGCGTATTATGGATGGCTTTATCCATCTTTATCCACGTGATAAAATAACTGTCACTTTTTAACACCACGGGATAGAAAGTGACGGATACCGTTTTATCACGCTGTCACGTATTAGACAAGAACGACCATCATATCCGTACAGGACAGGATTTTATCCCTAAATGACAGGAGCTCTTGTACCTAAGTCACGTTGTTGAAAAAAAAAACAGGACAAGTGCGAGTCTGACTCGCCCACCGAGGGTTCCGTACTTTTTAGTATTTGTTGTTATAGCGACAACAGAAATACATCATTTGTGAAAATTTCAACTGTCTAGCTATCACGGTCCATGAGATACAGCCTGGTGACAGACAGACGGACAGTGGAGTCTTAGTTATAGGGTCTCGTTTTTGCCCTTTAAGTACGGAACCCTAAAAAAGAAGTCAAGTAGGTGCAATAACCCCATATTTGCAATTATCCCAGTTGAGTTGAAGTTGATTAATGTAAATAAAATAATAAAGATTGCTAATCTGCATAAAATACTTTCTTCGTCATAAATTTCATTCCTCCGTTGACATTCACAGTTATTATCACAAGGAGTATATTAGTTCTAGGCATTTTAATGAATGCAATTAGGTACAGTCAGCAGTAGAAGTTGCTAAGCGGGCGAGGTGTTCAAAATGACCTTGACACGCTCTTATTCTCTTTACAATAAAGTCGCGTCAAGATCATTTTGAACACCTGGCTCGCTTAGCAACTTCTGCTGCTGACTTCTCTTACTCGAGCCCGATTCTGATTTTGATTTCTTATTCTAAAACTATCATTTTTGGTCTTCCATTTGTTATATGTCACTGTTGAGTGTTGACTGCTGACATCCATAATATTTTCGGAACAAGAACCCACGATGCTTAGAATAAGATGGAACGGGACTTTTTATTATAGCGCTCGGTTTTTTTTGCTACGGTAAAAATACTACTAGCTTTATATAATCGGATAAATACCTACATTCAGGACATCGGCCTAAGTAATAAAAGGTTAAAAACCTTATTTACATAACACGCTTGATATAGGTATGCGATTTAGGTAAATCCACGGCGTGTCCATTTTTATAACTCGTCGGCTGAGAATACGGTTTGTGTCATCCATTTTTGAGCAAAATCGTTTTTTAATTATTTCTAAAATAACAAAAATATGCTATAATTGTCAGTAATCCGTTTAAAATATTCTTCAAAGATGTTGTGCCGTATCCGCATTTTACTATAGGATAATTACATTAATTAGACTATTTTAACAGAAAATTATAATAAAAATTGTGTCATATCGAAAATGTTGTGTCATGTCATACATTGTACGTTTAACATTTACTCATCAAAAACACTATGTTCAAAATATTTGTATGGTAGGTACTATAAATAGTAAACGTATTGTGCCTAAATGATAAATAAGTGCAATATTTTCTAAGTAATACTTTTCGAAAAAAAAATTTTTTGCTTCTTTTTGCTCTCCTGCAAAGTGCAACCCAATGTAAGTGACGTATGGCACAAACGTATTCTCACCAGATAAACTATTTATATAACATTCTTAGAATACCATATGCAAAACCACGCTGACGATGCGAATCCTCGATGTACTTTAATAAAGATAAGTGCCTAAATGTGACCTAAAGGTTTATTTTATTTTTATTTATTGATTTGAATTTACATTTGGAAAGCAAACAGAAATAAGTGAGCAGGAGATAAGTTTACAGAGACACACTAAGGACATTCACTTATTTCCCTAACAGCTTCCTTAGCAGCACTAAAACATATATAACAGGAATATACTACACTTAACTACTCTTAAGGTACTAAATACAATTGTTAATTTACTAACACTACATAGACGCTAAGCTTATCAAACAGAATGATGGTTACTAAGAGAGGAAGAGACACAGTAAAAAAAAAAAAACAGTAACGACTAACACGACTATTGTACAATAAGTAACTAGGTACTATAAGGTCTATAAGTATGTAGTATGCGTATGTTCACTCATGCATTAAAGTAAGAAGGTAGATCTCTTATTAACTATCCATTGCCAATTTCAGTATTTTTTTCTTAAATTGCAGTTTACTATTATTAAAGATGTCGACTGAAACCCACTCTGTTATCTGAATACATAAAATAGCCCCGTTATAAAGATGACAAGCCTAAACGGTAGGGCATTCAAATTGTAGAACACCAATAATAAAGGATTTTTTTGAAATAAATTCTATGCAAATATATGGAGATAGAGTCTGTGCGAAAAGAAAAGAGTCGTAGAATATATTGGATCCCATTCATTTCATGACTTCTCTTTCTGCACAGACTATAACAGGTGACACAATTAATTATCTTTGGTCTCATATCATATCCTTGTAGTTGAATCGATACTTATATTATAATTGTACATATTTACATTAATTACATAAAACAAATATCCCAAACCTCACGTTAAAATGTAAGCACTCGGCACTGTTCGCAGATCCGCATGGTTAAAGGGAAAATGGTCGCGCGGGCCGAATTGTCAAGTAGATAATGACTGAAAGTGGGCTAAACGATTGACATTGTGATGACACGACCGACAGAGAACCAAAGTTGGGAAGACCATCCGAATAAGCTGTAGACGGCTATAGGTAATTCTTCTTCTCCGTCGAATTACTCTTGGCAGAGCAGTCGTGGTCACGTATTATAGGTAATTACATGTACGATCCTGACATAGGTACCGTTTTCGCTTCCTTCACAAAAGAAGATCGAGGACTGATATTAAGCATATGTAGAGTGTTCTTAGGACCTGCCAGTACACCACCTGAAAGAATGACCAAATCCGTCGTTGGGGGCACTTCTTGTTCGCTTAGCCTGCTAGACCCTTTGCTACAATACGAGACTAGAATTGTATCTGTAGATATAGTAGTTTCCCAGACAAAGTTACTGGATTATGGGTCTCTTTCGAAATTTTAAGCAAGCAGATCTTCTTGCATGCGGCACCACGATTGAAATACAACGTCAACGGTGTAATTGCAGCGATTACGTCGTGCTACTTACGAACATATGCTGTGGGTATTTCAGGGTCTTACACAGCAATTAGGTTCTAAGGGCTATAAAGTCTAGTTATCTACCTACTCATTAAGGAGTACCCTTCGTTAGACATGCGCAAAACGGTTCACTGAGTTGAAAAGATTGATTCATATCTTTCGCTCGCGATATGTATCCCTCGTTTCGTTCATTTCGCTCAGTGGATCTGTAAGATATTGTTCACGAGTGAGTAGAGAGAGATGACAATCAATCACATACACGTAGTCATAAGTACGACCAAGATGGAGAATCACGTGATACGATCCCGCCATGTTTTCCCGGCACAAAATTTACAATTGTCGCGAAATACGCAGGAAAATTTGGGTTTATTTAAGCGTCGGCTATAGGCAAACATGGGACGACAGGATCCGACGTTTGATGTATTGTGTAACACGTGAAATCACCTCATGTGTGAGGTTTTACACGTGGAACTACCTCACAAATGAGGTGACATTGTGTTACACATTACAGAATACGTGAAGTAGTAGTAGTGCCTCTCTCTACTAGGTCGAGAAGAGAATTTTAAACCAATGAATTTAAAAACTGGAAAATGGATTTACATAACTTATATCAATGAAATATTTTTTCTAATTTTTATTTTACCATTTTGTCGACGTGATTAATATCTATATTCATGCCAAATTGCACTTTCTACTTTAATGATCACTGAGCTAAGCCGCGGACAGACGGACCGACAGATAGACAGACGCACACGGCGAAACTATATCCTAGTTGATTACGGAACCCTAAAACGTTCCGGATATACGTGGGCCATACTGAAAGTTTCTGGATTTTGATATCTGAGACGACTTGTTTTTTCTAAGTGGCCAGTTCCAGGAATTTTCAGTATGCCAGTCAAGACAGACGTAGGTCCAAGCAGATTAGTTAAATTTACTCATATGCATATGCATTGCATTGATAAAAACAATGCAATTAAGTACAAAATAATTATGTTAAACAGTTGAATGCACTCCGCAAGGGTAACCGAACACCGGAACAAATCTCACTTATTTCTGTGTTACAGTAAATTGAATCCAATTAACCATGTTATGTAACTGAAACTTATTATCAAGCCCTGCCTGTGAAGCCGATGGTCCTGGGTTCGAATCCCAGTAGTGGCATTTATTTGTGTGATGACACAGATATTTGTTCCTGAGGCATGGTTGTTTTCTATGTATTTAAGTACATATTTAAATATTATATATATCGTTGTCTGAGTACCCACAACACAAGCCTTCTTGAGCTTACTGTGGGACTTGGTCAATCTGTGTAAGAATGTTCTATAATATTTGTTTATTTATTTTTATCTACCTATAAATAAATACTTTGGTTTATATATTAAATTTGTTCATACTTGATTTCGACATATGTAACCGGCTAGCTAGAGCGATAAATGAAAACTAGGTTCTTTATAGTAAATAATATAAATATGAAAATATGTACAATAAAATAAACTAATTTCTGTCAGTACTTGAATCTAAACCAATAAAATATCGTCACTGGCCTTAACGTTGTTGAATCCCATTCTTTGTCGAACCGTACGATCAACTTAGGCCGCGGGTGCGGAATCAGCTTTGGCAACGCAGGCTCAGCGAGGTCCGTGGGTAAAGAAAAGCTTCAGCAGCAAACGTCCAAATAATAAGCAGCAACAGTAATAAGTAGCTCTTCAATTTAAAGGTAGAAGGAAGGGCTGCATTAGTGGCAGCCCTAGTATTAAACTTTATCACTAATTATAACCATACAGTCGCATTAAAATAATAATTACAGAATTGTGCTATATCCGACAACATTTCCAAAGGAAAAATTTACGAAGAAAAAACAAAAGACGGCGAAACCCTTAGTTTTCTATTTCCAACCGGCCAGTGCGCGCGGTGGCTGTACATGCAGGTTTGCCATGTTACACATATACAGAAATTTTCAGGTTCAGGCCTTTTAAGTACTCGTATTTGTAATACGAAATTAATTGGTGTTTTCCTTTATACAGGGTGTGGCCTGTATCACGAGCAAAAAATTAAACTGTAGGCTGTACCCCTAAAACTAACCAACATTTGTTCAGCGACTTTTAAAAATAACTTGTGTTTTGATTCTTGTTACCTTAGAGCATTTAGTAACTGGAGACGTCATGGCTGTCATTTTCTGTACAAAACAGTCTGCCCATTTTTGCGGGAGAGGGGACGGCAAATGTATTGCTATTTACACACGCTACATGATTTCTACGTAACGTACAAATAGCCATGTCAGCCCAATCAAAAGTTTGCACAATTGTGCAAGGTTTTCGGCAGAGGGGTAAGCTCTTAAAGGCAACTCCAGTTATTAAATGCTCTAAGCTTAGTACACTTGAAAGTTTATTCTAAGACGCAATGTACTGCGTATTTTCTTATGTTTAAGGTGTGACAAGCTTCGTCACTTGGATTTTTTTTCCTGTATTTGTAGTGTAAGACGATATTACTTGCCAAATTTCATAGTTCTAGGTCAACGGGTTGTACCCTATCAATTTTGATTCTCTTGAGAGTGTCGAAATATACGTTTTTTGCGGCATAACTGGCCGTATCTTTTTTTTACGTTAAATTAGAAGTGTGATTTTTTCACAGCTTCAAGGGACCGTAGACCTGACTATATGGTTTAAATTTCAACTCGATACCTCACGAGATAAAGGGTCTTGACAGACATACGGACAGACGGACGGACAACAAAATGATCCTATAAGGGTTCCGCTTTTTCCCCGTTGAGGTACGGAACCCTATAAAACAATTAAAGACCGCAGAATGCGGCCATGTCCGACGTAAGTTGATAATAAGAGTACGGTATCGAGTGACTATCCTTGGAATGCTCCTTTAGCCCGTTCCCGACAGGGTAACTGACACCTACACTTAGCCGAGTGCTTCCAGTGACGTGCCCTTTTACGGGAACATTCCCGATAAAATATTACGAGATATAAAAGATTCCATTTTGGAAATTTGATTAATTATTTACCTTTATTGCTCAATAAAATAAATAACCCGTGCGAAGCCGGGTGGGTCGCTATTTTAAACTATGTATAATGCGGTTTGGGCCTGGGCATAAATCGCGCTACAATAATCATTTGTCAGTCTCCATAACAGTTCTGGCAGCACTTGATCGTTGACAAGATTTACAATATCGAGAACTAATTTTCTGTACCTACTGTGCATCTACCTAGCATTATACTACATACTACCTACCTAGTGTTATAGCATATTTTACATAAATTATGCTAATGAATAATTAATATGTTGTTACGCGTAACTAAGTTACCGGTGGCTTCTTACTCTTAAACAGATGAAAGCTAACAGTCTAACGTCCCATTGTCGGTACAAAAATCTTTGCCGCCTATTATTAATATTATTATGATAAATAGGCATCGGTTGTAGTATCATGGTTAACGTAATTAGTGCTATTGTCTTTAAAACAACCTTGTCTCAGTTTATTTCCTTGATTTTTTTTATTTATTATGTATTTGTGAGACTCGCAGAGCTTGTTTTTCTCTGTATCCATGACAGAAATCGGTCACTTGTTATTGATTATACTCGTAGTAAATTTTATGGAAATAGAACGTGCGGATGAAAATTAAACTGAAAATCACCAAATTCCAGTGTTTTTGGCTAACAAAAAGTCAAACCATTATATATTTCACTGTTTAAAATATGCAGTGCCTATTCAGCATCGCATATGGAATTATTGGACGTTTTATGCAAAACTTGTTATATTTTTATGCTTTTGACTGTAACTGTGTGAAACATATACTTGAACTTGACCGCTACTTTACGTTACAAGATGATTTTTCATAAATAATAATTCGTTAGTCAGATAATTAAAATAAAATGCCATCAGTTGGGGTGGTATTCCATTTATCCAATATCTTGGTCCAATTTTTAAATTACGCAAATGAATATATTTATTTTGTCATTATATTAATTTTGCCTAAAATTCTTAGCTCCGG
The DNA here is from genome assembly GCF_910591565.1 of Cydia splendana. NCBI lineage: Eukaryota > Metazoa > Arthropoda > Insecta > Lepidoptera > Tortricidae > Cydia > Cydia splendana. Next base: position 3,788,177 of record NC_085965.1, on the reverse strand, counting down.
GTCAGACAGCAGGATGGGGCAACTGCCCCACCTTGCCCCATCGTGCGTACGCCCATGCCATAGTTACTATCAAAAGAATTTAAAACTATAACTACAATCACCATGCATTTTACGCTAATTACGTAAATTAGCAATCATAATATTATTATATCCGTATGTTAAGAAAAATGTCCCTTGACCAAACATATGACAACACACATATATTGCATAATGTTAATGTAAAAACAACATATATGCTTGGAAATATTCCAGGGACATTAACGGCGCTAAAAAGTTAATATATTTTGTTATTCTAACCTCCTAAGGCCCAGACAAATTAAAAATCCAAAATTTGCCACTGAAATTTAAACCTATTGTGAAGGAAATAGAGTTGATTTTGCGTGGTTGCAAAATTAAACGGAACAAAGTAAAAGCGACATCGACGTATATCTCAGGGCGGACCTTACGGGCACTAAAAATGGTACTAGTTCAGCGGTGTCACTCACGAATTCGAGCCAATCGTGCAGTCTAACGCAACTAGTTGCGACCAATCGCGCGCGTGATGCGAACTCATCAACCAATCGCGTTGTAGCGATATCACACCGCTGTACTGGCCCCATTGAAGCCCCATTCTTATTGCCCGTAAGGTCAGTACGGAGATGTACGTCAATGAAAAGCGACTGTTCCAATTGAATAGGATTTAAATTTTATCGAACTGAAGAGATACTATAGGTAGGACCTTGGGCCTTAGGAGGATAAGTACTACCTACTCAGGTGGCTCTTTGAACTGTAAACCTAAGTGTTAGCGATATTTAACACTTATGAAGACATTTTTTAAAGAAATAAATAAAACCTAAATTTTATTTGTATTACATTCCCTTAAATAAGCAAATCGTGGCACAGCACTACTATTGCAGAGCCATCTTGTCGAAATTAAATTTCTACCTGGCAGTGTGAGAAAGAGAATTCTAATAATTAACTCGAAATAAAATATCTTAAAGTTCATTGTGAATTTAAATATAATTTGATATTTACCAGTAGCTTTTCAGTTTTCCTTTCATTGTGACGAAGCTGGCCTAATACGCTCATTTAGACGATGCAAGAACTCGCATGCGATTTAAGTTACATTGCGGACTATTGAGGTTACATCAATTCAGCCGACCGATCAAATAACACAATGTAATGAAACTCGCATGCGAGTTCTCGCACCGTCTAAATGAGCCCTTAGACTCTAATACATTAATGAACCCTAATAAGGTTTCCTCTGCTTTTTGGAGGGTCGCATTCATACTTACGCCAGTTCTTGAGATTAGGTCTTTGAGATAAGACTGGTTAAAATGAAACTTAAGAAAGTTAACAGCGGGACATAAAATTAAAAACAACTTACACGAAAGAGCGATTTGTTCACATTGTGTCGTACGCACCGGAGCAGGGGGGCATAGATAACATCCTACGTCCACACAGATAGGCCACTCGAAACTAAATATAAAACGCCCTAAGTGCTTTCAGACAAGGTTTATTTTTCCAACCCTATCGGTCCATTACCATCCTACCTTATCATCGTAAGCTTTTTGACAAATCGTCTTTTAATGTCACCACACACCACATTGCAAGACGATTTGTCAACCACCACCTCAACCGCACTGTTGTTTGCCACCGCTAATTTCAATGGATCTGGTGTTGTGTACTCTTAACTGTCCATTGGTGGATCTTATGCCTTTTGTAATAAGGTCCACCGATGGACAGTTAAGATGTCGCTGTTTGTAGTACTGTGGATATTCACTCAAAAGTTTATTGTTCCTGGCGATAGTCCATCTTACACTGCCAATCCATACTTTCTAAATTCGATATCCTTCACTGCGCCTAAAAGTTTCGTGACTCGACCAATCCACTCATTCCTAATGAACCGACTTAACCCTTAAATGCATGTTTTTTTCTTTTTGCCCAAAATTAATATATGTATCACATAATTGTTTGCCGATTCTAGGAAAAATAGTAAAAAAATATATAACTTAGATTTTCACTGCGAAATCAGTGTTAGAAGTTGAATTGGCTAAATCATATTTATGTAAATATGTAATTTTCAGTAATAGATATATGATTTTTTTTTACTACCATTAGAAAGGTACACTATTTGTGATATACCTAAAGGTTGAACACGCCAAAACTGGGGCACACAAAATGTAGTACAAAATTATAATAAAAGTGAAAAAGTATATTATGTTTTACACATTTAATAGCATATTTAACGCTGTTTAAAATAACATTCCATATTTTAGATTTGGTCTACACAGTAAGCCATTTTTCTAACTTTCCTACGTACACGGCTCATAAGACTTTGCACCATGTTAATAGAACACTGTCTTGACGCCCATGTCCACATCTTTTGTAGTTCAGGGACCGATTTTACTCCGCCGCCTTTCTTTTTTAAAATTCCCTTCATAATACTCCAGTACTCTTCAACGGGCCGCAGTTCCGGACTATTTGGGGGGTTGCACACTTTTGGTACCACCACGATCCCATTTGCAGCATACCATTCCATCACTGGTTTTGAGTAGTGGCAACTGGCTAAATCTGGCCAAAACAAAGGTGGTGAGTCATGCTTTCTTATGAAAGGTAGCAAACGTTTCTGCAAACACTCTTTTCTATAAATATCGCCGTTTATTGTCCCGGTAGTAATAAACGGCCGACTTCTTTTCCCACAGCTACATATTGCTTGCCAAAGCAGGTACTTTTTTGGAAATTTCGAACGTTTTTTTAATTTACACTCTTCAGGGGCGTCTACTCTACTTAGGCTGGTATAGAACTCTTGCCCAGGAATTTGTTTAAAGTCACCTTTTATGTATGTTTCGTCGTCCATGACGACGCATGCAAATTTGGTTATGAAATTCTCATAAAGTTTTCGAGACCGTTTCTTCGCGGATGAGTTCTGTTTCGAGTCTCGATCTGGTGCTGCCTGGGCCTTATAACTCCTTAGGCCAGCCCTACGTTTCACTTTTTGAACATAGGACTGAGACATTTTAACTTTTTTAGCAACATCGCGAGACGAAATCTTAGGATTTGAGGCAAACATGTTCACCACCTTCTCGTCCTTTTTTTTATTCTTGACACCCTGCAAGCCTCCACTTCCTGGCTTCCGATCTATTGTTAGGTGCGCACGGAACTTTTTTAATACGCGACAAACCGTAGATTGAGGACATTTCAGTCGTTTCGCGATATCTCTGTAGCTCAGTAATGAATTTTCTACGTATTCGTGCAAAATTCGCTCGCGTTGTTGATGTTGTTTGCTCGACATTTTGACAACGGATAAACATAATTTAAAAAAACTTGATAACATTATAGGCCAGTGTCTTGTGACCAAGTAGGTGCCATAAAAGTTTGTATATCTCTATTATTTGCATAGCAATAGTCGATTGTACATGCCCCAGTTTTGGCGTGTTCAACCTTTATGATAAAGTTTTTAAATATAAAATAATTACAAACCCCGAAAACACCGTTCAAAATCACATACTAAAAATTAACAACTTCTGGATTTTTCCAAGCTTTCCGACTTTTCGTCTTAAAACGAATGTAATTTTTATAAATTAAAAATATTGCATAAATTTAACCCTTAAATCATCACCCTACTACTTGGCGTTTGGTATAAAGGTGCGTTCAAGAACGTAAGCCTTTTTTTTTTAATCTGTGAGCTGTCTAATGCTTTGTAGACATTTGGCAACACTATGCATTTAAGGGTTAAGCGTAACTCTGAGCTCGACGTTCTCTGTGTACATGCACCTACTGTTTAATAATAGTGACGTATCTACTGTTTTAAACATATTATGTAATCTGTGACGCAGGCTAGAGACAACCGACACGTACTTTAGTCATTAATCCAGGCACGTGGAAACTTTTCACCCTTTCGAGGACACGAGAAAAACCTTTTTATATTTTCGACCCTTCTCAATTTAGATTTGGGTAGGTTGTCATATTAGTAATGAAAAAAAAACAATAAAATATGTTTGATTGGGGAAGGCAACTGTCACATTATTTGTCCATGGCATTATCGAATTCCATACGATAATGTACAAATGTACCATCGTCAAGAGTACATCGCCTACGTCTAACCACCGTCCGAAAACTTTTCGGCCTGCCCCAACAATGTAATTAATCTTTTAGTGGTATATAATACCAAACACTTTGTTGGTCACGTAGGTTGGCAAAGAAGCATACGACCCGCCTGATGGTAAGCAGACACTGTGGCATATGAACGCCTGTGACTTCAGTGAACAATTGAACAGCGGTAGCGGTTCCTTTTAAAAACCTACATACCTTTTTTAAAGAACTCCAACCTACTCCAAAATGTTAATCTCGTTTGGACTACAATATAATGTAACGTTCGGTTCGGTATATTGTAGATTGTAGCAGCCTGTGATAAGCGGTCTAGCGAGAGATCCAATCAACTAACACGATTATGGATGATGGTGTGCGGATTATGGCGCACCATGCCAGTACCCTTACCATGAGCTTCACACGCACTGAAATAAGTTAAATGTTTGCTTAACAGGACCACAATATTTTGATGCTACTTACATAAAAATTGGCACTTGCGAACTATGCGTTACACCAGCCAACAGGTCGGATTGTAACTACAACATCGGTTAAGGATTAAAATTTATTTCCTGCAGCAATTCAGATTACTGCAATGCTACGCGTTCTTGTTTTGTTTATCCTTCAATGGAATTTTCCTGCCTATTAGTCCTAAATATAAATGTATCTTAAACCCATACCCATAAACCTTTGTAAGTTCTTCATTGTTTAGTCGTTGTAAGGTAAATAATTACTTCTACTATGATTTAAATTGTTTATTTCCATTAAATCCAATGAAATATATTATAACAATGCTTCTATATCATTATATAGCATAATATCCATAACGACTGTTCAATACATTGCACGTTTTACATGTTTATAACTTATAACACAATATATACATAATACCTAGTGTTCCATTTATAGTAAACAATGCGAAGACAAATGATATTGACTGCACGTTTCGTATTTGTTTAAGAGTTTCCACTTATAGAACACACAGTCACAAGTCATCATCATCATCATCATTCTCTTGCCCTTTTCCCATTAACTTGGGGTCGGCGCAGCATGTCTTTCCCTTCCACACCTCTCTGTCACCCGTCATCTCATCAGACACTTGCGTTCGTTTCATATCATCTCACACAGTCCATCCACCTTTTCCTCGGTTTTCCTTTCCTCGTACTTCCCTTCAAAAGTGTCATAAGTGCCATTTTCACAAGTGACACAGTCACAAGTGTGAAATATTATAAGTTAACAAGGGGTGCCAGTTCACCGATGCCGATACCGACTTTCGGCATTTCGCTCTTTTCTTCCCAAAACTTACAGAATGTGGAATAAGTAACCTCCTGAGGGCAATGGCGATACAAATACGATCCGTGATGAATGGACCAATCATTTACTTCCTATAACTTGTATGGAGGCATCCCTTTGAGAAGAAATTGATACACGACAACTATCAATCAATCAATGCTTTATTTTCGCAAAAATAAATGAGCAAAGTATTTCTCAATGACACAAGATACGTCACCGCCAAAACCAGATGTATAAAATGTTACATGACATTTTTCATCAACTTCTTCACTTTACTTTTACACGACGTCCGGTTTTTGTACATACCAATATTAAAGATTTCTTTAATAAATAAAGATTTCCTAAAAATGCCAGCACGAATGCCCGGCGAATTGATCGAGGAATTACGTGGCTCACGTCTCCCAACCCCCCAAATGATAGATCATCATCTCGGGAGGAATTATTGCCAACGCCCAGATGGGCACTTAATATGCGATAGATGAACTTCATGTTATCATTACTGGGACGAGCGCGGGCGACTCTGACCAGGATCTCTAGAACTGTGTCTTATGCATAATTATTAGACCGCAATTTGACTTCTGATTCTTCTAGTGGTGTTGTGAAACTCGATGTTGGCAGGCTGAAAAGTGGTGACGTTTCCAGCCCCTTCCCCCATTTCATTTGAAGCATAGGAACACCAATACAGCGATCAGAAGTCAAACTGCGGTCTAATAATTATGCATACGACACAGTTCTAGAGATCCTGCAGCGCTATCATGGTCGAGTTTTATCACCTGTCATTTTATGCGTCACTTTCGCACTTACATACCTACTTGTTAGAACGTGACAGGTATGGTGACAAATGATAAAGAACCGGCCATCTTAGCCCTTCTGGTCTATCTAGACGTTGGGCGCCAGTTTAACGTAGTCACGTTAAACTGGCGCCCAACGTCTAGGTTCCGTAACAAATACATGCCTAATCTAAGAGCCTCCGTATTCTAGTTATCTTTGAGCTTGAAGCGAGCGGTTAAAATAACACCCTTGATGGCAATCCGAGTAGTAAAGCTTAAATTACTCCGATAGCGGACATTTTTATGACCAATCAAGATGGATACATTTTAAAGCTGTAAAACGTCGCTCTTTGCGCGAAAATATGCCAGTTTATTTTATTATTCATCAAACTTGGAATGCGAGGGAAAGATGACAAGACTTTTTTGTCATTTTATCAAATGCCCTTCTTCTTAAAAATACATGAATCTAGTATTAAACGGGATTGGGCATGAGTGGTGGGGATAACTAACAGAACGGGATAGTCTTACGTATCTTTCAGTAGGAGTAGCAGAGAAAGCGCTATTATTGTTTGTCCTTATCACAGTCTCGCATATTTTTTATTCCCCACCATTTTTTTAGTATGGATAATGGTGGGCAACAAATAAATTCGACCAATCACAGTGTCGCATTTGCGTATGTTTTGTCCCTCACGGAGGCACGCGTATACCACTTCTATACGATCCTACCTTCTATGTAAAAATATTATATCGTCCTAACTTTACAGCTCTTCCTTATCTCTTATAGTAAAACGAGAATTAGAGATTCGTCTTAAATGTTTGCAATCAAACTAAACTGAAATATCTGCCTTCATCATCATCATATCAGCCAGAGGACGTCCACTGCTGGACATAGGCCTCCGCCAAAGAGTGCCACAATGACCGGTCTTGCGCCACCCGCATCCAGCGGACTCCCGCGACCTTTACCAGGTCGTCAGTCCACCTTGTGGGGGGTCTAACCACGTTGCGCCTTCCGTTACGTGGTCGCCACTCGAGAACCTTTCCGCCCCAACGGCCATCGGTTCTACGGGCAATGTGCCCCGCCCACTGCCACTTAAGTTTAGCACTAAACTGAAATATCTGCCTTAAATAAAGTAAATGCGTGTTGTTAATGTTGTAATGCTAGCAGTAATAATTCGTTTCCTTTCCTTGTTTAGTATGTATTATCCACACCTTTAGGAATATCAGATTACCTAATTGTGATTTCCGTTAGTAAATATGCTAACCCAATCCTAAAATATGTACAATAATTAGGTAAATAACCGATCTCTAAATTTAATCGCAAACGATTATAAGCAATAATTACAGCGTCCAGAATGAAATCTTTACAATAAACTTGAAACGCGTGTAATGATGACAATACGCAAATACAACGTAATTTACAATCCCTGTTATTTTTTTTAATCATATTTTCCGTGTGATTATTACTTACCTATAAGCAGTAACTGATGTTTATTTAAACTATCAATTTCAATTCGCGTGCTGCAATCTAATAGTAGGAAATTATACCTATGCTAGTGGAGTTATTCTTATCGCTTACCACGTCAAACAGTTTATGGTTTCAGATAATCGTTTATTGTCTTCTTAGCGTGACGTTCGGATGTCAAATTCAGCTGCATTAAGTACTGTTGAGGCGTCATTGTTGCCGCCGCTGTATCCGTCAATTTCCTTGATTTTATCAAGATAGTGACGGAACGGACGTCATAATCGGGACAGTAATGCGGCGGCGAATGTTACTCATTTTGTCCAGAAAATTGACAGATACAGCGGCGGCAACGATAACGCAACAGTAATATACAGTTGCAGTTAAAACTCGGACATCACCTTGGACACTAAACCAAAAACACGCTTACACTAATCAATCAACCAATTGCGAACTCCCTTTAAATCGTCTAGACCTGACGGTGGCGACCAGAGTATTTTGGAGATGAGATTAGTCTGTTTTGGGTACGCATTAAGAGTTTTTTTTGTCAGACGTGTATGTACTCCACACAGAATACTGTCGCCCGGGTTTCAACAGCTTGCCCGACTCGGCTTCCTGCCCGAATTTCCATAGAGTATTTTACCACCTTATACAAATAATGGAGACATATTAAAATGGTTCCTCCCCTTTTGACCTGCCGGAGTTACGCGAGAACAAGTTACCTATATCAATCAATTTAATCAATTGTACTTTTCTTTTGTATCTTTTTACTGAGGTGTGCCAATAAAGAGTATTCTATCTATCTATCTATCTATCTATATATATTCCCATCTATCTCCTCCCTTCGGAATATTTTAGATCAGAAATTTATCGATTCTATCATAGGGCGCCATTAATTTATTACGTAAGACGATTTAGGGAGGGACGAGGGTAGAAGTAGAACATATCTTATTTTTTCTTACAAGGGGTTTTCATAGCTCTTACGTAAGGTCACAAAGATGCGATTTTTTAAAATTTCTATGAAATTATGACATTTAAAATAATACTTCCACACTCTGTGCTATCAAACATGTTGCAGAGTTAGCTAAACGGGGCTCCAGTACCTTTGTAGGTATAGGTACAAATAAATATTCCAAAAATGATTTTCTTGTAAAATAAACACTAAAACAAACCTCATTTTTTCTGTACTCATTTTTTCCATTAGATTCTTACGTAATATATGGTAATATAGGGGTGAGGGGGTCAGCCTATTCTTATTTTTTCTTACATAGGGGTGGGAGGGGGTCAAAAACTGGCAAAAATCGTCGTACGTAATAAATGAATGGCGCCTAGATTAAAATCAGACTCCATTATAACTTTTCAACTAGCTTGCGCTCATTATGCAGCATAATACATCAGTTCAATTATGGTTGATTATGCTTAGCGAAACAAATTGACTTGTCAGGGCCACATATACCGGTACATCATGATATTATTCAATTATCGTTCACTGTATGCATTGTCGTTGATTGTGAAATTACATTAAACGCCTCTAATGTGATGTTTTATGTACTGCTGTATAAATACCTTGTTACGTTTATTTACACAGTTCTACTTATTCTTTTGAGAGTTCTGCATTGTTTCTTCGTTATTACTATTTCTGCACCTGTGTACTGCAGGTACTGTTACTATTTCTGTAACTGTACCTGTGTAGACTAGGTGTTTTACAAGTAGTTGTTACACGTAGTTGATGTAGACACTCAAGGGTCTCATGAACAAATTATAAATAATAACTAATCCTTTCTTTAAGAACATTATAATCCTAAAGACAATAGCTTGGTAGTACCTAAACCTAAGCGTTATTTTAATGTAAATCATTTCACTAGCTAGCTATGTTACAAATAAATGTAAACACAAAGGCTAATAGAAATCCTAATCCAATCCCAGGCAAATAATTGGTCAGACCTACCTGACTGGCAACAAAGGGTGACATTGTTCAAAGGTTTATTAGCAATCCACCTACGTTACATCTCATCCCAAATTAATGCCAGGCGAGACAATTGAAGGTGCCTCGACTATACCTTAATAGGTTATTATCCCTTGCCAACATATTCTGTCGGATAGAATTGACAGTAATTGATTTGTTTCAACCCCAACCACAACCTGGGAGGGTCTGAAATCTCTCGAGTTTTTGTTTTATTTCGTATTGTGGACATCCAACTATCTACTCGTTTCGGGTGCTGGACTTTCCGTAATTGTATTTTGTCAGTCGTAACTTTATTTGAACGTTCAATTTGAAGTTACAGGGTTTCTTTTGTTCCCTGTTAGAGTTGTGCTGTTCCCGATATCGTTCTCCGTTTTGTATGGAAAACACTCTTGCTCGAGAATATTTCCCATAGTAAACGGAAAACGTTTTACCTGCGTTTTTATACCCTAAACTGAAAATCGTAATGCAAGACCAAAAAAAGTAAAACAATGTTGCCACTTTTTACTAGCGCGTCTTGTATTTATGTAAAAATAAGTAAATAAAATTACTTTTTTAAATCGTAGGAGTAAAATTACCAATGAATAAATAATTATCTTAGCGTGTTTATTTATAAAAAGGAATTTACTATTTTACAAACAAATTATTGCAGTGGTAACATTGTCTTACTTTTTTTGGTCTTGAATTACGATTTTCAGTTTAGTGTTCTATAATATAACAGGCCCGAAATATTGATGTGATTGCGTAAATTATTTCAAGATATACTTAATAACCCACCTTAGCTAACTCGAATTTTACCCAAAGGGTATTGTTAATTTTAATCCCGCACCCAAAGCGTTCATATGGGACGCAGCAATAAAACGTAATATTTGTCGTTCTGGACATGGACAATAATACATACAACGCAGCTTCGATATTGCTGCCCTTTGTAAGAACTCTGCCTTTGTTTTCGGACGGTCATGTTTATCCTGAGCTGTTTATTAGGAAATTGGAGGTGTGTGACACAAAAGGTCCTTTAATTAAATCAACTGCCCAATTCCCACCAGGAGAGCTTTGTAGGCCGGCTGGTACTACTTATAAGATAAGTACATACTACTAAAAGATCAAAGCAAAGTCTATATAGATTCGTGATAGATTGAGGCGTTTGTACTGGATAGTAATTAATACTTAAGTATTATTATGTTAAAGTTACTTACTTAACTGAGACAATTGCTAGGATATCATGGAATTAATCTTTTTAAGACACGGCCAATCATAATTTTTAATTTATATTTTACTACCAACCATTTGCAAGAACTATTTGCATAAAATATAATTATCGACAACTCTTTTATGAGCCATTAATTTACCATTTGCACGAAAGAAAATTGTCTCCTACAACAATGAAATGAAATATGAATATTCAAACGAGGGCTGGTAAGTAATGTAAGAATTTGTCTAGATTAAGTTTATCTATAAGTAGGTAACTATGATCCTTAAACATCTCACATTTTCAGTAAAAGGCCATTTTCAGAGCAAACGCAGAGGCGTTCCTAAAGAGTTAGGAAATGTACGTTTTGTAGGCGTTACGAACAACATTATTTTAATAATTAATTTTTCTTTTTGTCACCAGATACCACAAAATGGCGTCCCCTTCAAAAGATCGTTTCAAAAGGCAAGCATGGTGCCGGCGGCTGCTGAATAAAAGACTGCCCATAGTAACGTGGCTCCCTGGGTACAGCTCAGACAAGGCAGTGGCCGATCTTATAGCAGGAATAACAGTCGGGCTCACGGTCATACCGCAGGCACTGGCTTATGCTACGCTCGCCGGCTTAGAGCCCCAGGTAAGGCAATCTTGCATGTTTAATTACCTGCCTAGGGATTTCTGTTTCAGCCGGGAAATAATAAATGAGCGAGCTTCCGTAAAGCGTTTGACGAGTTTCAGGCGCTTGTAGATTTTAGATACAAAATTTAGTGAGACTTAAAATATTTAAAACCGGGTCAGTCATTTAGTTCGAATATACCTCGTGTTTTGACCATTACGAGCGTCCTATGAGCACCAAAGTTAGACGAATACTGCCCAGCTGGTATTTGACCGCAGTTGAAATTAGACATATTAACCTGCCTTTATTCCAAACCTAATCTAAAGAATTGGTGCAGTAATTCGTTTTTCTGAAAGCGAAAAGTGGTTTTTGTCATCTTATACTAAAGTTGTCCTTTTGTGGATTATTACGGTTTCCTCTAGACGTCTACCAAAATGTTATTTTATAAATAAGTTTCAAGAATCTATTTGATACGCGCCAGGGTTTGAACCCACGACGGGTTTGAAAACCATACCGCTGCCACCAGCACAATATTTTTTTTGGGACATCTTACACAGATCAACCTAGCCCCAAACTAAGCAAAGCTTGTACTATGGGTGCTAGCCGACGATATACATACTGAAATACATAGAAAACACCCATCACTCAGGAACAAATAGGTATTTGTGTTCATCACACAAATAAATGCCCTTACCGGGTCTCGAACCCAGGGCCATCGGCTTCACAGGGTCACTATACCAGACAGGTCGTCAAATTGTCTTTGATCCGTGTTTTATTCCTCAGGACGGCCTGTACTCCTCATTCATGGGCTGCTTCGTGTACGTGATCTTCGGCTCCTGCAAAGATATCACACTGGGACCCACCGCCCTCCTGGCGTTGATGACGCACGCCCAGATACAGGGCACGCCGCCGCGGCCGGAATACGCCGTCTTGCTGTGCTTTCTGACTGGCATCGTGCAGCTGATCATGGGGATGCTGCATTTAGGTGAGTTGAAGTAGTTAGTTGTTGATTGTCCTAAGTTATAAGTCTGTATCTTTAGGTATTTAAATAAAAGTAAACAAACAATTTGCACATTTTCGGGTAGTTGTAACATTTATTGGTTAACCAACCAAATACAAAACCGCCTGGATCAATCACTGAACGACCTGACTTTAACGTACATTATTTGATCATGTAATGTTTTCATCTACCTTCAGCTGGCTTAATGAACCATTTGAGGGTATATTTTGTTCACTTTTATTTAAATACCTAAAGATATACCCCCTTATTCATAAACGCGCTGCAAACCTCAATTAGCTAATAATCGTTTGTCCTTATCTGTCCTTTTGACTTACGTATTTGTAAGAAAGGGATAAAACATAATTTAACTAAATCAGGCCCGTAAAGTTTTATGAATAAGGGGGATAGACTATAAGGTTTTAAGGTACTTTCCCTCCAGAGCCCATACATTTTTTTCCATCCTGTAGGTATATATATTTACTGAATAGAAAGTAATTTGAAGTTCGAATAATAGATCCATTCTTACCTTATATTTATCAGGGGTCCTGATAGACTTCATATCGGTGCCGGTGACCGTGGGCTTCACGTCGGCCACGTCCGTCATCATCGCCGTGTCCCAGCTGAAAGGACTGCTCGGACTTAGCTTCAAATCGGGAGGATTCCTCACAACCGTCAAAATGGTAATATAATACAATTGAACAAAGTTATGATTGGTCGTAGGGTCGGATACGCGCACACGTTTATACCAAGCCGGCTACCGAACTGAACTCGCGCGCAGCGCCCTCAGCGACTACGCGACACAACAACATGGCGGCGCACGCGCCCATTATAAGTTGACCGGCGGCTTAGTCTATTAATACGCGAGCCGGGGTCTACTTAAATTGGCTCTATTGGGCAGACGCCCAGTTGGCGTGCCATCTGCTTCTAACGCACGCGTGGGCGTGCTGTCTCTGTCACACGCTATATAATTCATTTCTAACACCTTTTTTTACGTGGAGTAATGCAATTACGCATGCCGGGTATTTATAAGAAATTGACAGTCATGTCACGATTAGAACGTGAATAGTTATTTGTTTTACAAGGGGGCAAAGTTGTTGTTTAACTGCTCGTGCTAATATTGATACCCGAGCAAGCAAAAGATTCCAAAATTGAACTACGAGCGTAGCGAGTGGTGCGAAAAATGGAATCTTGAGCGCTGCGAGGGTTTCAAAGCACGAGAGTTAAACAAAATTTGCCCCCGAGTCAAACAACATTTTTCACCACACCAACCCGAAGCAAATATTAAATGTAAAATATCAAACAAAATCAAACCAAATCAAATCCAAATGAATGTTATTAAATATTTATCATCCAAAATCATCATCATTTAAAAGTCATTTCTACCAGCAAACATAAGAAAACAACTCAAAATTTGCATTTGATTACTTTGCCTCACATGTGAATAAAATGCAACTTTGCTATCGGTTTTTGAAGTGCAAAGTAAGCCTTTCCGAGCTGGTGTGGTGAAAACATAATTTTTATCTACTTTACATTGTAGTTGTCTCTAGATTATCTTTTTTTGCAGGTTGCAGAAAATTTACCGAATGCAAGGCTTGCAGACAGCGCGTTAGGAATTACCTGTATAATAGTTTTACTACTTATGCGTGTAAGTATTTCATGATTTCATCAAAAGTAATTATTAAATCGTCAAGACAGTAATTATACATTATAAGCTACGTGATTTATGATATTGATTATAATTTTACAATACATATTTACGCTAATTGTCGCTTTTTATACACGATTATCTAATTTTTTATTGTTAATATAGGAATGTTTTGAGTTTCTTGGAATACATATACCTAGTCACGCTTTCTCAATACAGTTATAGCACTTGTAGCTAAATATTGTTCAGCTATTACTTTCATTACAGTTCTTACCTATATAAATAGTTTTGTTTTACCAAGAAATTTTTTGCATTTTTTTTCCTAGCCTATTTGAGTGGTCCACTGCTGGGCAAAGGCCTCTCCCCTTAATTTCCACGACTCCCGATTTGATGTTCCCTTTTCTTATTTTTGCATAAGGAGCATATTAGAAATACACATTTCATTGTCACCTAACAGCAGAAATTTGCAGAGCGACTGTCTTTACATACCCTAATTTCTTGCAACTCCCTTTAATATCCTCCTAAGGCCCAAGGTCCTACCTAAAGTACTTATTCAGTTCGATGAAATTTAAATCATATTCAATTGGAACAAGTCGCGTTTGTTTTGTTTCGTTCAATTTTCGAACAAAACCAAAATCAACTCTATTCCCTGCACTAAAGGTTCTAATTTCTGTGGAGAATTATGGGTTTTTCATTTGTATGACTGGGCCTCAGGAAGATATACTTATTTATTTGTAGCGTAGCTCTAAAACCAGTCAAGAAACTCCTGGCCAAAATTATAACACTTGAATTATATTTTCGTTCTATTGAATTGTCCACAGAAAGTGAAAGACATAAAATTATCTAGAACCAAAAAGGGCCTAAAGAAGACTCTCTGGCTGCTCTCCACCTCAAGAAACGCGATCGTCGTCATAGTGTGTTCATTGATATCGTTCGGATTCGAGTCTCGCGGATCTCAACCTTTCCGGATAACGGGACGGGTAAAGTAAGTCTATCTACTTATCTAATATCATAATTCAGTCTGTGTCCAACGGGTCTCCATTGTTACCCAAAAAGTTTAAGTTAATGTATTGTTTGTTCACATTTTCGTTAGTCATTTGTTTAGTTTAGAAACGCGTAACTTTTCAGGATTGCCATAAAACAAACCTAACCAAAAATAACCTTACGAAAATCCTGAAAAGTTAAAGATTTCAGTTTTAGGACTAATGATAATATGACAAACAGTACATTATGACTTAAAACTTTACTTGTAACAAAGTCGCCATCAGATATATCGGAGCGGACAAGGTGTTCACAATTTCATAACACGCACTCTAACGCCCTGGCAATAGGGGCGTGTTCAGATATTTGTGAGCGCCTTAGCCGCTCCGATATATCTGATGATGGCGGCTGTACTAGAGGGATTGGGTTAAAGTCTCCACGACCCTGGCCCAAAGCAGGTTGGGAACTTCACATACACCTTTCAATGCCTTAGCGGATGTATGCAGGTTTCCTTCACCCAAAAACGACTGGTAAATATCAAATGATAATTATTATTTAATACATAAAGACATCGTTCCAATAAATTTATTGGTACAATCCGGTGTTCGAAACCGCGGCCTTCGGATTGAAATTCGCACCTCCAATGACCAGCGCTTTTTTTCCCTACCTACTTATCTATCAGACTCTAAAGTCCATTGTATTTTTTTGCCGAAGTTGGACTTTTTACAAATGAGACTAGAATTTTTCACGAAACACTTTCACAAGACTTTTAAATCATGTTTTTGCAGGGAAGGCCTGCCGTCTTGGAACCTCCCCCCCTTCAGCACGTACGCTAACGGGGAATACGTGTCGTTTATTGACATGTGCTCAGAGTTGGGCTCCTCAATCATTCTAGTTCCCATCATTGGTGTACTGGGCAACGTGGCTATTGCTAAAGCTTTCGGTAAGTGATATTCAATTTTATTACTACGCTCTTAAGGTTGAATTTTGCAAAGAAGGTCTGCCGTCTTGGAACCTCCCCCCTTCAGCACGTACGCTAACGGGGAATACGTGTCGTTTATTGACATGTGCTCAGAGTTGGGCTCCTCAATCATTCTAGTTCCCATCATTGGTGTACTGGGCAACGTGGCTATTGCTAAAGCTTTCGGTAAGTGATATTCAATCTTATTACTACGCCCTTAAGTTTGAATTTTGCAACGAAGGTCTGCCATCTTGGAACCTCCCCCCCCCTTCAGCACGTACGCTAACGGGGAATACGTGTCGTTTATTGACATGTGCTCAGAGTTGGGCTCCTCAATCATTCTAGTTCCCATCATTGGTGTACTGGGCAACGTGGCTATTGCTAAAGCTTTCGGTAAGTGATATTCAATCTTATTACTACGCCCTTAAGTTTGAATTTTGCAAAGAAGGTCTGCCATCTTGGAACCTCCCCCCCTTCAGCACGTACGCTAACGGGAAATACGTGTCGTTTATTGACATGTGCTCAGAGTTGGGCTCCTCAATCATTCTAGTTCCCATCATCGGTGTACTGGGCAACGTGGCTATTGCGAAAGCTTTCGGTAAGTGATATTCAATCTTATTACTACGCTCTTAAGGTTGAATTTTGCAGAAAAGGTCGACCGTCGTGGTACCTACCTCCCTTTAGCACGTACTTACAGTCAGTTGCATAGAGAAGTGACCCCCCTGCATAGACTGATTGTATGAAGGGGGGTACACTAACACTGGCTATAGCTAAACCTCTGGTAAGTATCAATCGATCAATCAATCAAAAATATTTATTTGCATAAATAAGGGTACAATGGGTGGTATACAAAGTTTTCAGTCTCATTCCTTATTTTACCATAATATGGCGTACAAATATTCAATATAATATATATAATAATATATGTAATATTTTATCTTATCACTACGTTATAAAGGTTGAATTTTAAATGTAAGTTGCATTATTTGTGCTACGGATCTTGACGAGGGAAACTAAATCTTATTATTTTGATACTAAGGTTTATTTTTGAATATAAGTTGGAACGTTAGTCGTAAAGTTTTCTATGGGACATTCAATCTTAACGCCTTATTATTAAGGGGCCCACTGATTAACAGTCCGCCGGACGGTATCGGCCTGTCAGTTAGAACAAAATTTTGACAGTTCCGAACAACTGATAGGCCGATACTGTCCGGCGGACTGTTAATCAGTGGGCCCCTTTATGGTTAAATCTTGAGTATAGTTTTGTCATTCTTCTTAAATCTTTTGTCAGCGGAAATTCAAACGTATCACTTTCTTGTTAAGGTTAAAATTTAAATTGATGGCGATGGATATGACTGAGAAATACTACTACACTACACTTAATTACTAGCAAGCTTTTGATTTAAATTGACAGGTAGTCTGGTTAAAATTTCTGGAGATGCTTAGTTGACTTGACTTGACATTTACACACTTTTTTTTGCAAATACTATGCAGAACTACAGCCTGGTCCGACTCTGTGCAGTGCCTTTATGTACCCTGAACATAAAGTTTAACCAATATATCTTTCTCTTTCTAGCAAGCGGACAATCAGTAGACGCTACTCAAGAATTGTTAACGCTGTCCCTCTCCAACATATTGGGGTCGTTCGTAGGTGCCTTCCCAATCACTGGTTCGTTCTCGCGCAGCGCCGTCAACCACGCCAGCGGTGTGGCCACGCAGGCGGGCAGCCTCTATACAGGTGACGTGTTTACAACGGGTGTCCTTCTGAATCCCTAACAACGTTTGTCCTAAAGTCACTTGCCCTAACTGGTTTGTCCTAATGGGCACATGCCCTAACGATCAATTGTCATAACGATTATTTTCCATAATGTAATGGTTCTGAAAAATGGTTAGGTTAGAACTTGCTGCCACAAAAGTGGGTTAGGTTAGGTTAGAACTGCGACCCTCGCAATAAATAAAAATTATGCTTAATAACATTAGGATAACTAATCAATAATAGGAAAACCAAAATTAGGGTTCTTAGTGTTAGGGGCTGTCCATAAATTACGTCATCGATTTTTGACCCCCCCCCCCCCTATAATCATCCAAAAATCATGCTTCAAATGACCCCATTTCCTCCTACTTCATGCTACCGTCATCCGATGTCCAGACCCCCCCGTACTTTGAAATGACGTAATTTATGAATAGCCCCTTAGGACAACTGATCATTATGACAAACAATATTAGGGAATGCAAAGATAGGAGAAAAGACTTTAGGGATTCAGATATAGATCCTTTTCAACACATTATAAAACAAATGCTTAACTGACTCCTACTTTTGTCGAACAGACATAGGAAAAATGCGTAGTTGAGTAAAAATTACCATTACTCCCAAGTACGGGGCTTGGGAGTAATGGTAATTTTTACTCCTTAGGGAGTAATGTATTTTTTATAACGCCCTGGCTTGTAATATTCTCAGGGAGTGAAATTATGTATTACTGTCTAGTAGCTGAGTGGTAGAGTGGAGACTTGGGGAGAGTCACGCCCAGTAGGAAAACCAAAACTGCGTTGGTATGACGACATCAAAAGAACAGCTGGATCAAAATTGGTACAAAGAGCACAAAATTGAACAAAATGGCAAAAATTTAAAGAGGCTTACATCTCAAGAATTGAAAAGGGCTAAAAAAGAAGAAGAAGAAGAGGGTAATTATCATTACAAGTTCCTAGGCAGTAGCGATTGTTATAACGCCCTGGGGAGTTATGGATAACGATATGACTCCCTAGTTTGTCATTACACCCTGAAGTAATGATTTTATTACTCCCTAGGAAGCGAAGGTCGCTATTATTCCCTAGGAGGCAATGTTCGCATAAGTCCCTAGTCCATATAGGTTACTTCTTAGGAAGCGTATAACAGTATATTTCCTCATATTGACAGGTACCCTGGTGTTGTTGGCGTTGAGTCTCCTCACGCCGTATTTCTACTACATCCCTAAGGCGGCGCTGGCTGCCGTTGTGATATGTGCTGTGATATTTATGATAGAATATGAGGTAAGACTTATTTATGGTGTTAACACGAGATCGGCTGATTATTCGGTATTCGGCATATTTTTCAATGTTCGTATTCGGCCGTAAAGTTCGGTTCGAACTACCGAATATTTACCGAATAAAAAAAAATTTAAGGGCGTCCGCTAGTTAGCGCGGCTGCACTTTATGATCAGGTATGAGACGTTCAAGCTCGCATCCTCACCTTCTTTGGACACGTTTCTCGACGTGGAGATGTATCCATAGAGCGACTGGTGGTGCAGGGCAGAGTAGAAGGTACCCGAGCGCGAGGAAGGTCGCCCATGAGGTGGACGGACCAAATAAAGGCAGCAATGGACGGCCCCTTGCACGAATGCGCTAAACGCGCAGCCGTCAGGGAGGAGTGGAGGCGAGCCGTCAAACGTGTCACAAAGGGAGACTTCCAATGATAACCACGACCGCTCTGTGAAGAGTGTCCCCATCAAGAAGAAGATGCGACGTTTCCGTTTCTTTTCATAACCATTCCCGGTCGGTCGGGAGAAGGGTCAAAAACACGTTATAATGTGTAGACCGCGGACCTGAATGAACTTGTTTTCTGCGTTTTAGGCAGGTTTAGCCCAACTGAATATTCGGTAGAATATTCGGTTCGATATAAGCTGAACCGAATATTAGGTAAGGGGGATCCATTAATTACGTCACACGTTTAGGGAGAGGGAGGGGGTCAAGAAAATGTGACATGTTGTGACATGGGGGAGGGGGGAGTCACAAACATTGTGATGTCACTTTAACTTCATCAGTAACCGAAAATTTAATTTATATTTTTTTATTCGCTGTACAGTTAAATAATGAGATTTTGGATGTAACTTTCGTTGTGTTATAAAATTACTAATATTTATATATCAAAAATATTTTTTTATTAAAAAAATAATGCCGACTTAATATTGTCGATTTCGTTGAAAATAAAATTGCCTAAAATGTGACGTTACACCAGGGGGGGAGGGGTTTGCAAAATGTGACCAAGTGTGACAAGGAGGGGGGAGGGGTAAAAAAACCTAGAAATTCGTGTGACGTAATTAATGGATGATCCCTAAGAGCACTGTTACATGGGTCCCATTTGGTGCAGTAAAGTGTAGAATTAGGTTTGCACACATCTTACTAATAAATATTTCCCATAGCTCTTATGACAGCTAATTATTATTTTTTAAGTTTTGTCATAAAATTTTTGCGTTTCCTCGTGCAAGTGAATTTTGCAGTTTTTCGTGACTTCGTAATGAACGTTTTCACTTCCCTGTTTTATCTTTAGAAAAAAGTTAATGAACTTGAGTTTCATGAATATTGTAATTTTCCCAACTAATGGGTTCTTTAACCTGTTTCGGTTAAGCGGCTTATCAAAACACGTTGAATTATACAATATGCCAAATCATGAACGAGTTTCGAGTTTTTCAACTCACCCATTCATCTACTTCTGAAAATAAAAATACCAAATAGTAAACGTTTGACAAAGATATTGAAATAATTGTTGTAGGTTCAAAACTTCGCAGAAAACAGTTGAGAATGTATGGAATAAAAACCGGGCAAATGCGAGTCGGACTCGCCTACCGAGGGTTCCGTACTTTTTAGTATTTGTTGTTATAGCGGCAACAGAAATGCATCTGTGAAAATTTCAACTGTCTAGCTATCACGGTTCATGAGTTACAGCCTGGTGACAGACAGACAGACGGACGGACGGACAGACTGACAGCGGAATCTTAGTAATAGGGTCCCGTTTTGTACCCTTTGGGTACGGAACCCTAAAAATTACCGCTTATGTTACCTCTGAAATAGTAATTCATTTGTCACCCTTCGGTTACTTAATCGACTTTTAGTGAACTGTTCTATATAGGTATAAATAAATAAAAGTAAAACTTCTTCTACTTTATAAAATAGATACTGAAATTAACCCTTTTCATCGATTAAGTTTATTATAAATAATTTTAATCATTTTTACCAGGTAGTGAAGCCGATGTGGCGTTCCCGCCGCGCCGACCTCGTGCCCGCCTTCGCCACGTTCTGCGTATGCCTCGTGGTGGGAGTAGAGATCGGCATCTTGGTGGGCGTTGTATTAAACGTTCTACTGCTGCTGTATCCGAGTGCGAGGCCGCAGATGGACGCGGAGATCGTCACGGTACGTTATAAGGAGTCCTAAACCTAACCGGGTGGTGTAGCCGATGTAATCAGGTGGTGTAGCCAATGTAGCGTTCCCGCCGCGCCGACCTCGTGCCTGCCTTCCTTCGCCACGTTCTGCGTGTGCCTTGTGGTGGGCGTAGAGATCGGCATCTTGGTGGGCGTTGTATTAAACGTTCTACTGCTGCTGTATCCGAGTGCGAGGCCGCAGATGGACGCGGAGATCGTCACGGTACGTTATAAGGAGTCCTAAACCTAACGGGGCGGTGTAGCCAGTGTAACCAGGCGGTGTAGCCGATGTAATTAACCAGGCGATGTAGCCGATGTAACCAGGTGGTATAGCCGATGTATTAGTACCTAACCAGGGGCAGGCCTCCGTCACACGCTCACGGCCACGCGCTATATGCCTACCGCTCGTCGTATCGTCGACGATACAACCGACAGAGGGCCGCCGAACGCCCGCCTGAACGCTCGCACCGCACGTTTCCCGCGCTTACGCTTCGAAATGCCGAAACCACGTAATTATTGTGCAGTAAATGGGTGTAAAAGTCAAAAAAACAAAGGAAAAAGCCTATAATAAAGATTCATCTTTTTATGGCGGGCTAAAGGTCCCACCTAAAACGTTTAATAATTATATTGAAGGGTTAGAAAAAGTATTTTTAAATAATTTTGACGACGTAATAATTAATCGGCCTGGTAGCACCGTATTAAAAATTTTAAAAACCGTTGATTTTCCGTTGCTTTGCTCCTGAGTATTTATTAAAATTATTTACGCGATTTAGGATATTTACAACTGTAAAATTTAATAACAGAGAATTCCGAGAAGGGTAAAAAGTATAAATCATTATATAAAACTAAAACATATTTGATTGACTAATAAAAAATATGGTTGATCCGCAACATTCGTTTTATTACAATAATCATCATAGGTAGATGCCTACAACCCTAGCGCATTCTTACGATGACGCGTTAGCACGTGACTCGCACGGCGGGCAACACAGTCTCGACTCTTTGTGCGCGTACTTATGGTACATTTCTTCTTGTCCTGAGCAGCAGGTATTATTATTAAGGTTTTGTAGGCTATTATAGCGTAGGTATTTTCGCTTTTGTTTGGGAATGAAGTATCTGTTACGTAGTAACTATTTATTAATCTGTGCCAGGGGCCGATTGCATAACAAACTACAACTAATATTACAAGCGGAACTCCTTATTTAATAAGTGAAATTAGAAAAGGAGTTCCGCTTGTAATATTAGTTGTAGTTTGTTATGCAATCGGCCCCAGGTGGTGTAGCCGAAATTTTTGGGCGCGCTTGGCTTTTTGCTGCTCCGGCTGATAAATAATAATTGGAACATAAGATGGCGCCCACTTTCTCCGGATCTGACCTTGGCTCAAAATAAGTAGAAGTTTTTAATAGGTATGTATTCAAACAAAACAAAAATAATGAAGTATAATTTCTTATTTACAGAACGCATCAGGGCTGGGCTATCTATTAGTAACTGTAGGCAACAACCTTTACTTTCCTGGGGTGGAATACATCAGACAGTACGTCGAGCGAGCCGCCAAGAAGCAAGCCGGCTGTAGGATGCCAGTGGTCATTGACTGCAGATACGTACTCGGTAAGTTGTTAGAATCTATTGAAATATCCTACGGAATTGTGCCCTGAATTTGTATGAAAACTACTAATTGTATTTGTAATTTACCCCCGAAGTTCACTCACATAGTACCTACTCGTAAATAGGTAATTTGTGGGTAATTTTATCATTAGAAGTTTATTTTATAATGACAAAAGATCTTATTTATCTCCGTCCATTTGTATCAGCCGTTTAAGAATCCTAATGACGTGAGTTTTGACGCAACTACTGCTCGAGCTTCTTTGTTCCAACTAATCAAATTCTGCCTAGCTGTACCCCTGTTATGTGTATTTAGGTACGCCATAGGTACATCAAAAATCATTTGCGTTTATATGTGTGCGCGGCACGTCTGTACACGCGTCATTGTGTATGTGTGGGTAAGTCGCTTTACTGAGAGGACGCCAGAAGTCCGCCAGATTCATGTCGCGGCCGGTCGCGGGGCGGGGTAATGCGAGTCGGGGCGGGGCGGTGCGTGACCGTTCTGTATGATAATACTATTACTTATTCTGTGCTTAGATGTTAGAATACTTAATGTAATCCTACTCTGTTTTAGGTGCTGACTTCACAGCGGCAAAAGGCATCTGCGCATTATCTAGCTCTCTAGTATCCCGAGGACAACCACTAGTACTACTATCACCACGGAGCAACGTGTCGGCCGTGTTCAAAGGCGCGGGCTCTAGTGTAGTCGTCGTGCCTACTGCCAACGAATTGGAACGGGCGTTGCAAGGTAATACTAGAGGAATTTGAACCTTCTATACAGTAGTTACGTTCCATAATTAAACGGCATGATAGTGGCCTTACGACGCAATGGGTGGTTGCCACTTCTTCTTCTTCTACCTAAGCCTTTTCCCATTATCTGGGGTCGGCTCTCCTTGTCCTCTTTCTCCACACAGGACGATTTTGTGCAGTTCCGGCGTCAATATTTGTGTTTTTCAGGTCATTTTGGACCGTTGTCAGCCAAGTAGCAGGGCGTCTTCCACGGCCCCGTTTCGTCATTGGTAGATCCAATGCCACTCGCACCATGTGATCAGAAGGCCGTCTGAGTACGTGGCCGTACCAGCGCATTCGCTTTTCCTTTAGCTTTTCTTCAATAGGAGCGATTTTAAAACTGCCACTCACGTATTCGTTACGGATCCTATCCCTCCGGGTGACTCCAGCTGACCAGCGAAGTATGCGCATCTCTGTTGTATGAAGTTTTTGAACGTGTTGATTTGTTGATGCCTAGCATTCAGTTCCATAAAGTATGGCGGGTCGTACTGCGGTTTTATATAATTTACCCTTTATTTTTAAAGGCATTCTGTTATCACACAAAACACCGGTCAACTGCCTCCACTTCATCCAGCCTACTGTGGTTCTATGGGTTACGTCTAGGGCTTGCATTCCGGAATTCCGGAATTTCGAAATTCCGGAATCTTGGACAAATTTCCCGATATTACAATTCCGGAATTGAGACCACTGAATATCGAAAATTCCGGAATTAGATATTAGTACATTTACTATTGAAAATTGCCAAGAAACTACACTATGCTGGTGGTACTAGCCGTGGCTGACAAATGTCTGATGTCTAGCAACATGCATTAACATGCCTCATTAACTTAACCATCAATTTTTTTACTTTTGATACTTGCTAAATCAAAGATATATTTACTTATAGCCTAGAATTCTATACCTACGCGAAACCTTTGAATTAAAATTTATAAATATTTGAATATCTTATTCTCAATGACAGATTTCGGATTTTATTATTTTACACTTAATAAGAAAAAGCAATCAGGAAATTTACTTGAAGCTTCTTTTTCTCACCTGGCTGTAGTGAAGCGCTAATGAAATCATTTAGCCCATTTGGTTTAATCTCAATAAGGCTTGCGTTTTGGGCACTTGTCGACAATGCGTAAAGGTAATAGGTATAGCCGAATAGGTACTTTAATATGTAAATAAAAAACAACCTTAACCCAGGAACAAATAATCGTTATAGGTACCTTAACACAATAAATGCCCTTACCGAGATCGAAACCCCATCAGGACTTTCATCTTCGTAAACAGAGCCACCAGCCAGTAGTGTCTACGAACCCGTTATATTTAGACATTATATAAAATTAGACATCAAATGGTTTGCCAGCATTCGTAGTTTCCCCAAATAAATACGCCGTATCATTGAAGTGAATAAAAGTGACCACAGCAGTAATTAGGTGCTAAAATAAGAGGTGCAAAGACGGCACTAGGACACTACTCAATTTATTAACATTTTTCGATTAATAATACAGCAAATTAAATTCCACTAAAACAATACTAGCTTTAATAAACGTAAAGTATCAGAATTTCACAGGTTTGTTGTTTTTTAATTTAAAATCGAATAGAAATATGATTAACCCTAATTCCGGAACCAGGACCCAATATCGAAAATCAGTTCCGGAATTGGAAACAGTCCGATATTGCAAGCCCTAGTTACGTCTCTATCAATTTTACCATCGTTGCTGATTATCGACCCCAAGTATTTAAATTCTTTCACTGTAGACATCATTTATGTAGAGCTTGATTGAGTTGGGATCTGTTGTACCGTTAAACAAACATGACATGTGTTCTGTTTTCTTACGGCTTACTCTCAAACCATTTTCCTCTAATGATTTAGTCCAAAGGTCTAGTTGATTTTGGAGGTCTTCGACACTGTCTGATATTAGGGCGACGTCATCAGCATACAAGATGTTCCATGGCACTGGTTTTTGGTGAGCTCTTGTTAGGTAATCTATGGTGACGTTAAATAATAAAGGACTTAATATTGACCCTTGGTGCACTCCGTTGCTTATTTCAAACTTTTCACATGTTCCAGCTGGACAAACTATCTGGGTGGTGACATTGGTATACATATCTTGAATTAATGCTATATACTGTTCAGGTACTTCATGGAATCTCAATGCTTCCCAGATAAGTTCGCGTGGGATATGATCGAAGGCCTTTTCTAGATCTATAAAGACCATATGCAAATTAGTGTTGTTGGCTTGGCTTTTTCCACCAATATTCGAATGGCCTGAATCGCGTCGGAAGTGCTCCTTCCAGCAACAAAGCCACATTGATTTTGAGTCAGCTGTACGATATCTTTTAGTCTGTTATTTAATATACGTTCCCACGTTTTGAACGTATGTGACATTAGTTTAATAGCTCTAAAATTGTTGCAATCCCTAATGTCTCCTTTCCCTTTATAAAATGGGACTAAGAAACTGTTTCGCCAAGCCTCTGGTATGGGAAGATTTTCTACCATCAATTTATTAAAGAGTATGCACAACCAGGACAGTCCAGTGCTTCCAAGCCTTTTCCAAATCTCCGCTGGGATTTCGTCGGGGCCGACGGCCTTATTGTTTTTCATATGTTTTACGGCTAATTTGACCTCTTCCAATGTGATAGGAGGAAGTGGTCCGATAACAGTTCGTGTAGTATTTATGGTCACGGTTCTTGGATGTGAGACATTAAGTAAATGTTTATAGTATTCGGCCCATCTAGTTTTGATATCTTTATCAGAAGTAAGGAAATTATTATTATTACTTTTAATGTATTTTACGTTTAATGGGTGGCTGCCACTGAAATATAGAATTTAACTACTGTATAGAAGGTTTAGATTCATTTGACTCTTTGATTCGCTGACTGCAGCCGTTTGATGTGCGTGAATATTACAGCCTGGCAATAAGAGTAGAAGTGGCAACACGAAGTGTCGTCCCTTTCAAATCAATTTATATAAGAGAACGGGACGACACTACAGTGTTGCCGCTTTTTAATTTCTACTCTTTTTTACCAGGCTGTACGACGAGACTACCTACTTAATACCAAAAAAATATTATACAATACGTATGTATTTTTAGTACGAGTCGCAATTTTTAAAATAGATATCACCTTAGGAACTTGTATTTTTTTTAATGTCACGTTAGTTCAAGCAAAAAAAAATTGAATAAATTATGAGTAACGTAAAAAAATATTTGTCACTTCTCGACAAGAAATTGCAAGTAACAAATAAATTCACGAACAAAAAGGTATTTCTTCCTTTTGGACAATATTTGCGTATGAAAACTTCACATTTTATCACACATTGTTTCTTTTCAGACCTCACCGGGCAAATAGCAATGCCTCTACTAAATGGTAAAAAAGAAACCATCACACCACCGCCGTCGTACAACTCCCTACAACTGGACGACGTCACAGAAATCGTCACCGAAGACAGAACCCAGACTCCCTTGCTTAAGATAGAGAATACAAAAACGTCCAGTGACTCCAGTGAGGTCAATGACACTTGACCATGTTAATTTCTAGTGTAGATATCTGACAATTTATGTTATAGGTTAATTCAAAGTTACATTGCGACTTCAAAATGATGTAAGTCGCCTGTGCGTCTCTCTCGCACTAATACATATACGGATAAGTACGTGCGAAATACACCCGCGACTGACATTTATACTCTGTATCTTTAGGTACTTAAATAAAGTAAACAAATAATTTGTACATTTTCCGGAGGTTGTAACATTTATTGATTAACTAACCAAATACAAAACCACCTGGATCTGTCACTGAACGACCTGACTTTAACCTACATTATTTGATCATGTAATGATTTCATCTACCCTCAACTGGCAAGAAGCCATTTGAGGGTAGATTTTGTTCACTCTTTTTTAAATACATAAAGATACAGACTATAGATATCATTTGGATGTGACGATGTATGTTTGATTTGGTTTCATAGGTGTCGGCAAGAGAGTTGAGGTAACTACTGATAGTGATAACTTGATAAGTTTCCAAAATATCGAAATTTCCACGTGATGTATTTAATTTTTAAAATTCCTCATATTTTTGTATAGGGCTTGAAATTTTCCTAATCCAATAATGGAAACTTTATTTATTTCTAGTAGTCTCAACTCTAGTGCCGATATCTATACTGACGCTTAATTAGTATTAATTATTGAATAAATGTGGATTTGTAATTGATGCACTGTAGGAACAGATAATAGATTAAACTAAACTTTAAAAGTTATGTTACCGACCTACCTTATTTATATAGAAGAAAGAAAACCGTTTCCATACCAGTCGTATCGAATTCCTTTGTTTTTCAGATATGTTCGAAATTTGAATGTCATTTTTAAATCGATGTCGACGTTATCTGTTTTTTTTTTTCTATTATGTCTTTTGGAACGTTAGCCAATGTCAAGTTGTGAAGGTATTAAAATTAGGGAAACAAGGAATTAGGAAATACGTATGAGACGAAAATTTGGAAAGGAAAGAATTGGATTTACTGTAATATATATAATTATAATATTATAAACTATATTTTTATATCATTCTTTTCTAAAAATACTACGTTATCTGTTAGTATTACCATGTATTACCACAGACTACATATATAGCCGGTCAAACAAGTTTGTCAGTAGCAAAAGGCGAGAAATTCAATTTTTCTATGGGACGATTGCCCTTCGCTTTTTTCTACTGACGGAATTGGCTTGACAGATTACGCAATAATAACATTTTCGCAAATAAGAAATGTGTTATAACACAAAAGTCAGACTGTAATTTACGATTTTTGACGGCATCATAGAGAAATTAGAGAATTTATGGTATGTGTGTCTATGTGTATAAAACTATTCAATGTTCGCTCTCTTCCCATAAATAAGCCCACATTTTCTTGTACATTGTGTAAGTATACATTGTATTTAATTATTTTTAAGGTTAAGGCTCCAACATTACCTAACTAAGTATAAAATCTAAAAAGCTTTTGCGTAATGAATTTTTAATTTTAATATTTCGGGAATCCAACGAAATCTTATACCTACTTAGGTACTTATTTTATGACTATGTTATATGGATAATTTTAAATCGATTGGTTATTTCGTGATATCCCCACCCAGTAATCAAATCTGTATTGGCTGTATCTGTAAAAAGCACATAAATAATAAGCATACTTCAAATGACATTTTGTGGATTTTATTTTACCCCTTAACAAGAAAAATGCCAGTTACGAATATAAACATATTTTTATTAATAAATTACACGATATATTTTATAAAATAATCTTAGCACCATTAAAGTTACAAATTAATAAATGCATCTTCTGACTATTCCACATCTATGAGTATATTTAAAACTTAATTTTCCATAATTTAACAGTCTTAGTTTGTATATAATTTAAATTCTATAAATGCAAATCTGAATACAATTCAAAAATATATCTCATACAAAGAAAAAGTGACATGGCGCGCCTATTTCACCAACTTTAAAAAAAATAGATGACATATCATATAGGTACCTACGTACTAATGAAAAATAAACCAGGGGCCTATTTCACCAACTTGACAATTAACTCCTCACAGTGACACGACCACCCTTTTCACTGCGCTGACAATTGTCTCTAGACATTGACAATTCAAGCAAACATTGACGTTCTGTACCGTCGTCGGTACTTAACCTTTTCGACGCCGTGTCAAACACAAAAGCTGTCACTCGGGCGGGGCGCCACGTCACCGAAGTGTCAAAACTGAAATTGAACTTTATGCATATGTCGTAGTCAGATCGTATAATCCGCCGTATTACATTACGGCTAGCCGTTATCAAAAACAGGGGCGTTTTGAAATGCGGCGGTTCGACGATTAGCCGGATTGTCATTGCGATACGTTCTTCAATAAGGCGGCCAACGTTTAGCCGCATCGTACTACTATTTTAGATTGTAGAGTGACCAGTTCTTTCGGTCGCCTACGTAACCGGAGTTTGACAATGTTTGCAATTTAATTTATTTTTACCATGGTCCCACCGCACTACATGTGTTTCTTTTCCAAAACATTTCCTTCACAACTTAAATAGACGGAGCCCCGCAAGCGGGGCTCCTATTTCTGGGCGGTTTGCCCTTCGGGCATCTGAAGCTACCTAACGAACCTAACCTACTTACCTACCTACGCTTTTTTCCCCAAAGTGTAATGTTTTCACGGACGTCTCACTAAATCAATAGGTAGGTAGGTTAGGTTCGTTAGGTAGCTTCAGATGCCCGAAGGGCAAACCGCTCAGAAATAGGAGCCCCGCGAAGCGGGGCTCCGTCTAGTTAAGTTGCGAAAGAAATGTTTTTTGAAAAGAAACAGTCCGACGAACTCCAGATTTGATGGACACACCAGCGTTTGTCAGGCAGCGCCACGGGTGTTAAAAATGGGAACTAAAAACTGTCAAAGCGGCGGCTAATGACTCGCTGTATTACATTACGGCTAGCCGTGTTGAAGAACGTATGGCGCCGAATACATTCCGGCGGATTCTCATTCAGCCGCATTCAATCCGGCTAATCGTTAAACCGCCGCATTTCAAAACGCCCCTGTTTTTGAAAACGGCTAGCCGTAATGTAATACGGCGGATTATACGATCCGACTGCGACACATATACCGGGTGTGGCCTGTAACACGAGCAAATAATTAAAACATAGATTGTACTCCTCAAACGGTGACACTTTTGTTCTGCAATTTTTAAAAATTATGAAGTATTTAGAGTCCCTATTTTTCATACAAAATAAATATTATCTTCAATGGACGCCATCGCCGCGCCATATCATTGTGATTGACGTTTTGCTTGTCACGCCTTAAACATAACAAAATTAGCAATACATTGCGTCTTAGAATAAACTTTAAAGTGTATTAAAAATCAAACCACAAGTTATTTTTAAAAGTCGCTGAACATATGTTGGTCAGTATGAGGAGTACATCCTACAGTTTAATTTTTTGCTCATATTACAGGCCACACCCGGTATATGATTAATCGGTCTTTGGCGTTGAACCTACGGTGCGGATATATCGGTCATTGGCGTCCAAAAGCTTAAGTACCCGCTCAGAAATACGTAATTGTCAGTGTCAGGTGCCATTGTCAAGTTAATGAAAAAGACGCCAGAACCTCCAGTGTCAAATCAGGATTCCAACTGGCGTCTTTATTTTTCGCGGCAAAGACACTCGTTTGCGAGTCCCAATTTCCTAAGTATATGCCATCTTGTGCCTTATGCTTAAGTGTTAAGGTTGCTTATTGCTTGGTCACGCTTTGGTGAACGAACATGGGTTTGGAAGCTGACATGAGTTTTTCAGACACGACGTGCGCGATCCTCGCGCTGCGGCGCCATACTAGTTCTCGTGTGCGTTCGTTGTTGCTGTCCACACGGACCTGTAGCAAGGGATAATTAGTCGTATTGCTATTGAAATAAAGTTTATATTCAATCGTCATAATTGAGTAGGTATCCTAACACTTGTTTTGAACTGCAAATATCCATATTAACCAGGCGATCAGAGGATCGCCACGCCTGTTATATACAACGCGCCATTACCTTATCGGTGTGTGCGAATGTTTTACACTGTACCTAATCTAGATCAAGCGCGTCAGTTGACGTTTACCATGACGCGCCGTGCATGATAGTCGTGGCGTTCAAAGGGTTAAGTCTACTTTAAGGCGTATCCAGACTAATCAATTTTTCGCTAATCTGATTAAACTGCCCGATCGAATCGAAACCGTAAAACCAAGGCACTGTGAAACTACAAATTAAAAAAACAAAGGAGACAAAGAAAACAATAGATACAAAAATTACATACAAATTAAACATTGGATTTGGGCGACGACCGATATTACCGATAAAATGAGGTGCGGACGCAAGAATAAAAATTTTGAGGCCAGTATTTTCGTTCTGGGGCATTTTTTCAATTTAGAGGGCTTTAATATCACCATAAATCTAAAATTGAAGATTGACGCCAATTTCATTTTTGGTCAAATTGACCGATTTGATCAGTCCCGTCTGGATACCGCTTCAAGAACTTCAACCACGAGCACAGAATAATTAATAGTACTACCGTACAGAAAGGAAACTTCCTACTAAAACGAAGTTTGACAGCGGTTCAGGGTCGAATCTTGCTGTCCCTTTCTAATATATGGCACTATCCCTTTCGGCTATTTAGGGTTGTCATAAATCAAGTGATTATCTTATCTGTGGTCGTGCACGCAAAAGGAAGTCAAGTGGTGCCAACCCTAATAATTGCTCGGAGCAATGCTGAGCCGAGCGGAGCCGAGTTTGACCGAAGTCAGGAGTTTCGCACCCCTGCCACGAGGGAGCCAATAAAGACCTTATTTCTAAAACACTAAGATAATTTTTCACTCACCTGTTTAGGCTGCAGAACTTTGATAGAGTGTAAGGTGGCGACACCATCATTGTTAACCCTGAGGCTAATCTTGCCGGTCATCTCGGCGGTGGTGGCGGTAGCAGACTTTAACTCCTTCTTAGCCCCACGTCCGACCTAGAACCAAATAAAGTCAAAGTTTAGATAAAAAAACCGGTCAAGTGCGAGTCGAACTCGCGTCCCAAGGGTTCCGTACTGCACTCATTTTCGAACGAGCGAGCAAAGCGAAGTTCTTATATTCAACTCACTTACAACACACGGCTGGCTAGGGGCATGGCCAGGCATTTCCATGTTTTTTAACTGAGCTGTCAGAGGATAGTTACGCAATAACTTTAGTAAATTTGCTAACAAAAACCAAAATTTTGTTCAAGTATTAAGTTAAGCATAGTGCCTATATTCTTTTTGCGTTGGTTAAGCGTATCTCTGTTATTTCAAGATAACAGATATACGTCTGACACGGCAGTTCGGCCTTCTCATTTAGCTACTTAAACCAATTATTTGTTCTATGTTTGAGCACACCTCCTACAGCTCATCCTTCGACCTTGCCTGGAGGCGCACCTCTCTCGGATGCTTCAGGCCTTTGGCCCCACGCAGAGCTTGGCCTTTGACCTTCGCACTAATTGTCCACACCACGTTTCACGTAAACAATTGCGGTCATGGCCCTGATACATCCTACCCACAATTTTTCGCTTCGGGCCTTCGGCCATACGCGTAGCTCGGCCTTCGGCCTTCGCAATAGCTGTCCACACCACGTTTCACGTAAACCATTACGGCCGTGTCCCTAAAACATACAAACCGCGTTTTTTTTCTAAGTCCGACTGACGCTTAACTGTAGATTTCTAATAGGTTTTCCTGTCATCTAGAGGTGAAGAACTATTTTATGTATTTTTTCCAAAATTTTAGACCTAGTAGTATCGGAGTTAAGGGGGGGGGGGGGGGGAATGGTCATTTTTTGCCTATTTTTAACCGACTTCCAAATCTCAAAGAAGGAGGTTATCAATTAGGTTGTATGTTTTTTTTTATTTTTTTTTTATGTTTGTTACTCCATATCTCCGTCATTACTGGACCGATTTTGAAAATTATTTTTTTGATTGTATGTATATGCATACAGATTGGTCCCGTTTTTGTCAAAACCCAGTTCTGATGATGGGATCCATGAGGAATCGAGGGAACTCCTCAAATCTTAAAGGCATAAGTATAGATTTTTTTGTATTTTCATCATAAAATCAAGCATTTACATGAAAAACTGTCGCATTTGATGAAGTGGAACTGCTGATGATGACCAGAACAGAACTCTTCAACGACGCATAGTACCTACACGTTTGGTGATTTCGAATTTCGATTTTGACTTGGACTGCGACCCGGACTCGGACCCAGAACCGGACTCATACCCGGATCCGTTTCGGACCCGGACCCGGACGTGGACTCGGACCCGGATTCGGACTCGGACCCGGACTCGGACTCGGACCCGGACTCGGACTCGGACCCGGACTCGGACCCGGACTCGGAACCGGACTCGGACCCGGACTCGGAACCGAACTTGGAACGGGACTCGGACCCGGACTCGGACACGGACTCGGACCCGGACTTGGACCCGGACTCGGACTCGGACCCGGAAAACCACTATGATACCTTAACTAAATAAACCACTATGATTGCCTACCATAAAATGTAGGTATACCTAGTTAAAGTATGATGATGGCAATCTTACTAGCCCCTCCCGCTCAAACCTCCGTACACCGCACCGCATGCGCCGTTAAGTGGGTTAGGTTAGGTTTGAACTGCGATCCTCACAGAACCGAACAAGGGTTAGGTTAGGTTAGAACTGCGATCCTCACAAAACCGAACTGCTATCAGAGGAGTAGATTGGGTTAGGCTAAAACTACGACCCTTACAGAAGCGAAATGCTAGTAGAAAAGTGGGTGGTTTTACCTCCATTTCTACATAGTGCACCATCTACAATAATCTTTCACCGGCCCCCATAGAAGTCGGTTTTTTTTCTTAAAAATTATCTTAAATAACTTCTAAACTATTTAATATAATATTACAAAAAAATATATATTTAAGATCCTTAAAATAAGCCCTTTCATTTAATATGTGACACGATATGGTTAGCGAAACTTTGTTTTTTAATTCTCTAATTTCCCCCCCCAAAAGTGCCCCCTATATTCAAAATTCTTTTATTTTCATTACATGTTCGTCTTTGGGTCACAGACTTGCATATGTGTACCAAATTTCAACTTAATTGGTCCAGTAGTTTTGGAGCAAATAGGCTGTGACAGACGGACAGACGGACGGACAGACAAACGCACGAGTGATCCTATAAGGGTCCCGTTTTTTTCCTTTTGAGGTACGGAACCCTAAAAATTAAAAGTAATTAAGGTAGATGTCGCTAGGCGCCTCCCTAAGGCTTCTTAAGCCAGTTGAGGGTAAATAAATAAAAACATTATACATGATCAAATAATGTAGGTTAAAGTCAGGTCGTTCAGTGACAGATCCAGGTGGTTTTGTATTTGGTTGGTTAACCAATAAATGTTATAACTACCCGAAAATGTACAAATTATTTGATTACTTTTATTTAAGTACCTAAAGATACAGAGTTATAGTGTGGTAGCGCCACAATAACCGTCAAATTCCTATGAAACTGTGGCTTAAAATAAAAATAAAGAACGGGATAAACCCCAACAATATATGTAATGTGAACAATACCTCTTTTTCCACTCTCAAGATCAAAGGTCCAACAGCAAAGTTACTCTTCACAGTGGTGTGATCCGACATAATGCTGACAGCAACATCGCCCATCCTCCTTAACGAGGACAGCCCATACAACGTCCCCTTCGCTCTCGGTTTGCTTTTACTAACTGTCGTCTTCGTCTTGGTCTTATTTGGGGCTGGTTTCTTGTTGGATGTTTTAGGAGGCTTAGTTTTAGGCTTCGTAGTTTTTGAAGGCTTCGGTTTTGGAGTAGTCGGTTTAGCTTTCCCGCTTTCAGATTTCAACGCCCTGCCTTCTGCTTGAAGCTGATCTACAGGCCCTTCATTATTGGGTTCTTTGATCTTGTTAATTATCTCATTAACTACGTCTTCTGGGGCGATTTTGTCAGTCGTCGTTTCTGGGTTGCCGGCGCGAGCGCTGTTCTTTTTTTTGTTAGACGTTTTCCTGGAAACGAAACAAGTGTTAATCTTGATTGAAACAAGTGAAAGTTGTTCGATTTCGAAGGCTACGAGTATAAGCGTTTCTTTTCTATGGGCGTATTATCTCACGATCATTCATTGCCTTTTGGTCTATTAGAACAAATTGACTTAAATATATCGTTTATCGCTTGTTAGGCAATCTTGTTGTTACAATAACGATAGCTCGTTTTTATAAAGAGGGTCATTTTACTGTTTAACAGATACCTATCAACATTGAAGAAACCGCGTGATTCCTTATTGATGTTGCGTTATCAATGTGATGTCTTGGGTGCGTAGCCAAGATGCCAATATTTTACGCTCCGTAACGAAACGCTCTGTCGCACTTATATGTAAGAGTGATATATTAGAGAGACGACTACGCTACGCTACGCACCTTGGTCTCAGATTGCCAGCGTTCCGACACCGCTCACATCGTCTCATTGTATGGAAAGATATTATTTTTAATAACGGTGAACGCAGCTTACGGCTTGAACTGGATGCCAGGGACAATAAAAATAAAAACTTGAAAAAATGCGAAAAGATTTCGAGATTATTCTACCGATTTAGTTTTAATGAGAACTGTTCAACATTATTAACAGGTTTTATATTTACTTTCACCTGACCCGGTGTCTGTCTGTCTGTCTGTAAACGAATTTCACAAGTATGAATCCAATTCCCAGTTTCCATTTGAGCTTGTTGAACTTTAGAACTTTTCAAATTAGTTGTTTAAGATGCGTAGTTATAGTAATTTAATTTAATTTGCGATGGGATATATCAAAGCATGTTTTACAAATACAAAAGTAAATCAATAGTTTAACTTGCTCAACATTGCCTATCATGGCATAAATTGCCCTTAGGTAACCCTTTTCCAGGCCGGACCCAAGGTTTTCCCAAAACATTCAAACATATTCAAATTAATCCAGCTTTGATAATTCATTTGAAGACAAGTCGCATTGCCCGAAAGTGCAATCTAATTTGAACCTTATATCGGAATCCTAAAATTGAAATTCTATTGGCGCTTATGTTGTCGATAAATCGTAAACTCGCATTTATGCCTGGAAAAGGGTTAAATAAACAATCGTTCTCATTCTTAAAGTTAAATGCATACAGCTGTGTGGTAGATTCATTAATGTCATTATTAACTAATTGTCAATCCAGGCAATATTTGGCATGATAAGCTATGGTGCAAGTGCGCAAGCTAAGGCGAGGCGCGCACGAGCAACTTATGTCTCCGCAACTTTTTTTTGTGTCACTACCCTTAGACTTGATGTGAGAGATGAAATAGTTGCGGAGACAAAGGTTGCTCGTGCGCGCTAAGCCTTAAGTATCTTACTTCTTCTTGGTCTTGTTCTTATTTTTCTTCGGCTTGTTTGTTTTCTTGCTTGCATCAATGGGCTGAAGCTTCACGCTGACAGGGTCGTAGGAGCGTCGCAGTATGTCATTCATCTTTTCCAGAATATTGTCAATGAAGCGGTTGTACTTCACTATGTATATCGCTGGCACTGTCTCCTTTGGCGTTTTCTCTGGCTCGCCTTCTAGTGCACCTGTGAATGGTTTGTTATGTTCAAGTTTTGCGCTTACTAAGTAAGTAAGAAATCTTAATTTAATACGTGTGCTTTCATTGTGAGTAAATACCTATGTAGTTATACTTTGTACTTTCCATATCCTCCAAATATACAATCCCATTATGCACAATAAAGTGTTCTATTATACCACACGAAATAAAAATGACATATTATCGCTAGTGATCGGTAACAATTATTTAATTTCATGGCAGCGTGGTCGAGTTAAAGTAAAGGAAAGTAACAAATTCGAAGGTGAAATTAAACTTAATTAATCATTTCAGCTGAATTTTACTTTACAGATTCCTTTAACTCAACAACGCTGCCATGAAATTAAACCATTGCCAGCAATCACTACTTATCGCTTTACAAATAAAATTGAATTGAGTAGATATTTCTGCGTTTGGTTGAGCAAGATGTTATTTGACGTTGACAGAAAAGAACCAGTGAAATATTTTGTTGTTGATAATAAAATTCTAAACAGGGATGTTGCGGATGCAGATTTTTTGACATCCGCGGATGCGGATGCGGTTATTTAAAGCCTCACATCCGCGGATGCGGATGCGGATGTCAAGATTTGGTACTTAAAAAATGACAAATATTACATTTCTAGTATTTTTTATTAAAAAAAAAAAACGAAACGTTTAGAATTTGAGCAAGAATATAGGTGCGTTTTATTTAATAAACAGTAACTTGGTCGACTTTTCGTAATCTAGACGATTTCGTTATATATAATGACGAAATTACCTGGCCCTACTAGACGTGTGCGCCGATTAAGAAATGATCGGCGGCGGCGTTTGCCAAAAAATCGGCGGCGGCGGCGTATTTTCGGCGTGAAATCGGCGTGACCTTGACTTTCAGCTTTCTTTAGAAAAAATCATTAATTTGTTGTTTTTCTTGAAAATTTCATCAATGCAGGTTGCTGGTCAGTGAACTACATATAGTTTGAATATGCTGCGAGTAAAATAGGGTTTGTAAATGAATATAGGATAGGTATAATAACTTGATTTCCCTAACACTGGCTTGCATTGTAATACGTTAGATTGAATTGTTAGTTTTATTTTATAAAATTGTTGATGTTATTATTTTTCCTTGTATGTAAATTCAATGATGACGTGTAAAAGTGCCCTTGTGGCCTATTTGCTGAATAAATGTTGATGTTTGATGTTTGATGATGTTTGATGCATTAATAAGTTACCTGGTCCTAATGACCTTCGATCCGATCAGTAACTCTCCGTTTTCTCAAGCTTTCCATGGCTTATCCTATTAAAAATGACATACTTTAACAAAACAGAACTCCACATATCCTTGAAATTTGCTAGACATAGTGGATTGCTATGGCTTCTTTTTAATGGTTTTGTTGTCGTACAAGCACCAGATTCACTGAGCCGTATCTTTTTTCTCGTCTCCTCATTGCTGAGGATCGTTACATGTAATTTGTGTCCATTTCATGCGGTCATAAGCCGTATGGACTGCACGGTGCAGACTGCCGCACTCTTCATAGCGTTCGACCATCTTACACATGCTCCAACTCGAGCTCTTCTCTGTCGTATCGCTCTTGACAGAGCCGTCGTGGTCACTCGAGCACGTTTGCCAAAATTCATTCGGCTTTAAATTCATGTGTTTCTCCACATCATATATTCTTCGGACATATCATCCAATATGTCCTAAGAATCTAAAGGTGGGATCAGACGGTTCACTCGAATGAATGTTCACTTGAGTGAATGATTCATTTTTCTTTCATTGCATGTTCACACAGTGCTGGTGCTAAGATTATTCACTTTTCATTTTCTTTCACTATAGCGTCGAATGAAGTTGTGCGTCTTGGATTCATTTTTATTTGTGATCATTTAGTAAAGATGTTAACAAGCAAAAAGCAAAGAAAACGTCGACGGTGGTGGGTGCGAGCTTCGAATACATTGGGGAAACTAGGTAATCATTGAAGATCCTGAATTGTATCGCAATCATTTGCGGATGAATTTAAGTAATTTTGAAGATCTTCTAATACCTTGCTACTGGCGATTGTTTTGGAACTCTGAAATATTTTTACTAAGTACCTACAAATACCATATCCTGCTTTTTCCAAGAAGTCTAGGTACTACCTACTACCCACAGGATTCGAGAAAACAATCACTCTGTGTTCACACTGTTCATTTTTTGTTCATTCGGAGTGCGAGTGAAAGATGCCGAATGAAAATATCCAACACTGTTGGATCATTTCACTAATGAATTCATTTTTCACTTTTGGTTCAGTTTGTGTTCACACGTGTCACTTTGAGTGAAAGATGAATAATGA
This sequence comes from Cydia splendana, assembly GCF_910591565.1. NCBI lineage: Eukaryota > Metazoa > Arthropoda > Insecta > Lepidoptera > Tortricidae > Cydia > Cydia splendana. Next base: position 3,749,256 of record NC_085965.1, on the reverse strand, counting down.
AACACGAAAATGAACACAAAATGAACCGTCTGATTTCACCTTAAGGGCTCACCCATGGCATGTTGGGTTAGATAGAGCTGAGTGGCGATATAGAGCTCTCTGAGAATGGAGGGGTTTGTTCTCCCAGCTGTCCAAGGTATAAGAAGCAGTTTTCATTCGTTCGTTAACAGTAGACGGTGAATACTTAGGATTACTCATTTCCTTTAATTGGTGTGTCAAATAGTTTCTGCAACTGGCTATTCAGTTTCATTTAATTAATAATTGATGTATATTTGACAACTGTAACATAAATAATACAAAAAATCCATATTGTAATCGAAAAACCAACTTGGAGTAGCTAATTAACAACACTCAAGGTCACGCCGATTTCACGCCGATCATTTATCGGCGGCGGCGGCGTGGTCAAAAAGCCCGGCGGCGGCGGCGCGCCGGCGCGGCGCACACGTCTAGGCCCTACGCCGCCGCTAAGACGTTCCTGTTACCGACTTGGTCGACATCCGCATTCGCATGAGCTCCGCATCGATTATATGCGGATGCGGATGCAGGTGCGGATGTTGAAAATAATGCGGATGTTCTGCGGATGCGGATGCGCATATTCGCAACATCCCTGATTCTAAACGTTAGGTTAACGTTGTGGTCGTGGTATCTGAGATTCGACTTGCCGTCTACGTGTTTAGACGTCTTTGGCAAGTAGTTAATGTTCTACTTTGTTCCTTTTGGAATAAACTTAGTAAGTAGGTATACCTACCTAAAGACTCTCTCCCAAACATAATGACCATCTTGGTCGTTTTGTTTAATCTACTTCATTACCTCATCGTTTTTGGTTACTTACATAAAATGCTGTATACTTATAGGTACCTAATAACGGTTCCTTCATATAAAAAGTAGTGTTGATGCTGATCTGTATTATGGAATGTAAATAGGTTCAAACACATTAGATACCCAAGAATTGTTTGAAAACTGTCTTTGCAGAGCAACTAACTTAATAAGCAGACCGCCTTACCTAAATTGTCCTTAGTTTATTGTTCCTTTGGATTTGTCCATAAAACTGCCGTCTTTTCAGTATTACTAAGAAGAAGATTTGTTAAGATTTTATAATCAAGAATGTGTTATGGTTACAATAATATAAATAGTACAATAATAGTAATAGTGTAAATATTGAAAGTTGAAATTTATTTGTTCAAATGTTAAAAATCTAACTACATATTTAGAAACGCTATCGACCATTATCAACAAACAAGTGCATGCTACCAAGTAATCGCTTCTAGTTATACACATGATAGGTTTCTAATTGACGATTCGTGTTAGGTGTTGTTCGACTGTAGTATTGTGAACATTCAAGCGATTTATTTATTGTTAATTGATTTAATCGTAACGAATAGTTCGATACTTCAAATCGTTGACCTTCCTGTCACGCCAATTTTAAATTTTAAATAATTAATATCTAATAACTGGATATATGACTATGCATAATTACCTATTTTGTGTATTGTGCTCATTTTAAGCCATCTAACGGTATCTATCGCACACTATTATAAAATTATGTACGGTATGTAATTTACCTACGTTATTTGTGTTTGATTTGCAAATGAGCGCAAAGTCAAAGGGAAACTTTGCCAAACAATTTCTCTTTCAACGGACGAGACATTCCTTTTTATTTAAATATAAACTCGTCAGTTTTTCATTGCATCACGCGAGTGTACATATAATTAATTATTGGCCCGCATAATTCATAGAATACACCTAATTCTGAGCACGTATGAAGACACGCGAACGGCTAACTGTATCGTTCCCGGAGTCGCGCTTGAATTCTAATGGCGACTCACAATTAATACACGCAGTCAACGGTGGATTTTCTATTTTCCACACGTAAAAGAAACTGCGTGCCGAGACGTGCTAAAGAAATCTGAAGTACGGCATAGTTACAAACCGGCGGCCATATGTAGGTTTCTGCTACGCTGGCTTTATACTTGTCGATATTGACCATGATAATGACTTTATAATTTACGTTATGCAACGTTTCACTCTAGTTTAACTACTCATTTTATTAATACTACAGTGGAAACTGGATAAGTGGAACCTGGGTTAGTGGAAAACCTCTTTAAGTGGACCCAAGTTCTCGGTTCCAGTCCCTTGGCAACGAATTACCTCTATAAGTGGAATTTTGGGACCTCTATAAGCGGAATTCATTTTTTCGAAAATTTCTTATTTTTACCTCTGTAACTGGAAGCAGCCGTCTCCGAAACCTCTATGAGTGGAATAGCTCGGCGTTATAAAATTTGTCATTTTAATAAACCGTCACAAGGAGGGTAGTTTGTTTCGTTAACATTATGGTTCGTGTTTTAACTACGTATTTTGTATGAGATCACAAATCGTTCAGTTTGGTTCTTTTAGCCGTGGTGCGGTGCCGTGCTGTTAGATAAGCAATGCCTAAGCGCAAAATCAAGTTTTTATATCTCTTCGGGATAAATTAAAAATTATAACAGACTGAAAAAGCAATAGAAACACTGCAGAGTTTTTTTTAATCGCAGCCAAACGTTAAAACGTAGACAAAAATGTGTTCGACAGTATTCTCGATATTGAAAGAAATGTGGTAAAATGTGACTCAGGTCAACAAACCAAAATAACGGTTTTTTTTTTCATTAAAGTACAATCGGTACATTGATTTATTTAACCATACTGGTTTCTCTTGCATAAATAAATATTAGGAGTGATTTTGTTTAATTGATTTTGTTTTTGAAAATTGTAAACGTGTACTGTGGATTATTTACAGTATTGCATTTTTTAAAGTCAGGATTACATACCGATTTTTTGTTAATACATTCATATTTAAGAAAAGATGATTATTTATTTCTTCATCTTTTATTTGACCATACTGTACGTGACCTCTATAAGCGACATTACTAGCATTCACAACCTCTGTTAGCGAGAGCCTCTGTAAGTGAGAAAACGTTTTATTTGAACCTGGTTAAGTGGAAAACTGGATAAATGGAAAACCTGGATAAGCGGAACTAAACAGCCGGTCCCTTGCGATTCCACTTATCCAGTTTCCACTGTATTTATAAATTTCATTGGAAACGAAGTTTTACCGTAAAAAGCAAAGCTACCCAACAGGTACGGTATGTAGGTTACCACTACCGGTAACAAACAAGTTCCATTCGGGTCGAATATGACTCCTCGACTCTCCCAGCATTTCACGGCGGCAAACATTTAAAATTTCTCTTCTCGCATCTCATTATCTCGTTTTCACTAAGCCGGACACTCACGCAAATTTCGCGGTGCGCGTCATTCAGTGAGAGTAAACATCTAGTGCGATTTACTTTCTATCAGTATTGAAATATTGAGATTCGTCAAGGTCGCTCCTGAGTGCGGGCAGCAAGGTCAAAGAAAGTGTCAAGGTTGTAGAAGAAATCGGGCGGGTTCATCGCTCGGGCCAGATTGGGAAAGTGCGCCCGTCCTCTTAACACACATCCACGTCCAAGTTCCTTCTGCCCGAGCGCTGCTGAGCGATTAATAAACCTGTTCACCCGTCTCAAAACTTGTCCCTAGTCTCACTTGATCCCTAGATTCGTGGTAACTGTGCTCAGTCGGCCCTCACACTTATACTGGTCCACCTGTTTAAAGTGGTCAATATGCGTTGTGAAGGGCCTTGGCCGCGCCCGCGATCTCACGAGGGATTCCTACCTCTTTCTCTGCCCCTCATTTTCTACTTATCTTATTTTAATTAATAAAGGAATTGGGAGCGGGAAGAAATTGGTCTGTGCGTTAGATTATATAGATAAATCGGTCAAAAGGCTAGTTAATTACATCTACGCTTTAATATCTACATATACAATACTAATATTATCATCTACTTTGGAAGTAATACGGGATCAATATAGATAAATGCCTAAAAGAGTCATTACATACATTACGAGCATACGAAGTAATAGGTTAGGATGATAGGACCTACTTTATAATCATGACTAGTATACATTTTATACTCAAAATTAAATTAATATTACTAGATAATGTCACTCTATCAGCTGACAAAAATAATTTCAACTAGAATTCTGACCGATCATTCATTTCAATCATTTGCAATATGAAAAAGAACGCACAAATCATTTTGTAGGTTACAGAAAAAATTGCACACAACAAATTAGAACAACAGATTTATTTCCAATAAATTGCCACGAGACCAGTGTGACATGATCTAGACATTAATTTAACTCTCTCGGTTCCATACTTACACTTTCACACGTCAAACACACTCACTTAATAAATAAAATAAATTAAATAGAATAAATAAATAGTCAATAAATAGCTAAGCTAAAGGAGGGGACCGCGGAGGTCTCTCAGGTGGATGGGGCCGATGGGGCCGACGCCCGGGAATCGGCGCCTACTCACTATCTGAACTTTTTGTGTTCCGCAGTCGCTGCCGCGGCGGCCGTCGCTTTGGTTTTCTTTACTTTACCCAGGTAGTTCGCTTTTTTCCCTGACTTTTTCGCGTGTTTGACGAGACTAGCCTTCAGCTTTTTGGACTCACGTGCTTTGCTCACGTTTCTGCCGAGAGCGTCGGTGATGTCGTCATCGTCGTCGTCGTCGTCGTCCTCGTCGTCGTCGTCGTCGTCCTCGGGGTCGAGCGCGTCGGCGATGTCGTCCTCCTCGTCGTCGTCATCGGCATCGTCGGCCTCAGCGGCCTCCTCGGCGGGCTGGGCGGCTTCTACTTCGGCGGGCTCCTTCTGAGCGACCTCGGACTCTTCGGCGGCGGCGGCTTCGCTATCGCTCTCGGCCGCTTCTTCGGCGGCTTCGGCTACGGCGGCGGGCTCTTCAGCACTGGCAGCGGCGGCGGCGGCGGGCGCGGCGGCGACGGTGTCGGCGGGAGCCACGACCGGCTGCACCGCTGCTGGCGTGTCATCGTCATCCTCATCCTCGTCATCTGCAAATCATATCCCGAATGTAATACTGATACGTTTTAGAATACTAATCATTTTTTAAGTATGTATCTGTATTAAGCTCACCTCCTAAGATGTCATCGAAGAACCTCTCCAAGTAGTCCTCGTCATCATCATCATCGTCAGCCTCCTCCTCATCGTCGTCGTCATCGTCATCATCGTCGTCACCTAAAAATACATTTTTATTAAAATTCTGCACCATGGTATGGTAAAAAAATGTCTGTATCCTAATTATTTATATTTGTAGGTACGACAAATATTTTGATTTGTGCAAGGCGCCTAGTCTTTCAAACATTGTATATACTCGAAAATTTAGGACTAGGCCATGGCGTTAGCCGTGTAATCTTAAGACGCCGGTTCGACTCCGGCCTCGGCCACGGGAGGGCTTGGTTACTTTCTAATTATTTATCTTCCGTTTTGACTGCTGGTTAGTACTACTACAGTTTGATCCAGGCTAATGATGGTCTAGCAGCGTGTACCCCTTGTTTTCTCCTGCGGCTATTTAAAACCTACTCTTTCAAAGCGCAGTGACCAATTTAAACCTGCTCTTTGAAAGCCCAGTGACCAATTTAAACCTGCTGTTTGAAAGCCCAGTAACCAACCATCCAATTATCATATAACCAACCAGCTATAATCCAAAACCTCCCATCTTTGGTCCAAATTGAACTCGAATATCTTTTTTTAGGTGCGACGACTCTTTGAATGTCGTACTCAAACAAATCCAAAACTATCATTGGTACTTATGTATTTATTAAGTGGTGAACTTGTCGACCATAGTTGCACTGGACTATACATGGGTGGTTTTACGGTACAAATTTAAAGCATGTTTATCATAAATCATAAATTATCTGCGAAGTAGGCTGTAACGTTTTTGATTAGCATCACCAAACGCAAATGAACTGTTAAGCAAACAGTTAATCAAAGACGCCGTCGGACCGTGACGTCCTGCGAGACTTTCGTAGTTAGAAAGCAGGGGAGCATCAATTTCTCTGATTGAGTATCTGTTTGAATTAATTAAGCATTGAGCGCGCTGTCACGGCCGGCTCACATTCCTCGGCCTGGTTCTCAGGTATTTTTATCGAAAAAACGTAACACTTTCGACGTTATGATAGATTTCGTTAAGTATATTCTTAATTACTTCGATTTAAAAAGAAAGTCTTTATACATTTACTTTATTGTTACATGAATATACAATTGAACTATAATGTACCTATATGTTTCTTGAACACGATTAATTCTGAGATTGTTATCTATTGATTTATTAATATATTGAACTTTCTTAAACAAGATTAATTGAGATTGTTAGATAAAATCTAAACATATTTTATTTATGACAGCATCTATATTGTAAGGTACACCTGATCTGCTTCGTAACTATTCAATCATTGATAATTACTTCCCATTGTAATTACGCAGGTGTTCATTAAAATGCAGTAAATTAACTTCATAACTACAGTAAATTGGTCACCGGTGCATTCAGTAAGACGTAAATCTCACACTTCGTTCAACCGTTATGGTGCCTACTCATTTGAACGGTAAACCTAGCCAACAGGTCAGCATGCGAGTACCCGTACTGGCTAAACAAGTGCGAAACTGTTTGTACTATTTAAATACCGTACTACTGCAGCTATGTGACGTTTTCAACCAAAAGGTACCACATTGTCGGTTGTCGATAAAGTTGATTTCTAATTAAGCCTATACTGATTGTGTTGTCCATCGACACCCTTTTGAAGGGGTGCGAGTGGCCTCTTCCGCCTTCCGGCTGCGGAGGCTGTATCTGGTCGCGCCCCACCTTGTGGGGCGGTCGATCGCACGTCTTTTTGGGGACGGCTGTGTATCCAGTGTGAGCCAGCTTTTTCGCCGCCGGCCGTTATCCAACCCCGCGACCCCTAGCCTGGTGATACCGTTTGAGCGGGGAAAGCCTATAGGTATGGAAATACCGCCTCATTGACAACCAACCATAAGTACCCTTATGGTTGAAAATGGCACCTATAGGTATGGAAATACCGCCTCATTGACAACCAACCATAAGTACCCTTATGGTTGAAAATGGCACCTATAGGTATTCCAAAATCTCTCAACTATGGACCATAATTAACGAATATCTTCAATCAGGTGTGACTATTACTTAATGTTATTTACAATTCTATAGCAAAATATGATTATGAATGCAAGAAGAACTAAGACAAATCCAAATAGATCACTGATGTTTATAGTTAATTACGTAGTGCACTTGTAAGCCATTGTTGTAGTATTGGAATACAGTTGAATGGATTTACAGTAAAAAAAATGTGAAATGCGGTAGGTTTATAAATTTGGCTGTCACGATATTGGCACCTTTAGGTACCGCTATTCGAAAAGTCTTCGAAGAAATCGCACAAGACACACGTTACCAAATCAAAAGCCGGGTGGTTTAACAGCAACATAAGTGAAATATTTATTTGACTGCCCTTGAATTCCATCATCCGAAATGCCGGAATGGATGGTAGAGTTTCTATTAGATGGCAATTCGGTATGCGATAAACACCAGTGGGTTTAAGGTAGCGGTGTATCAGATTCCCCAATAAATGACCTAGACCTAGCCTTTTAGGCGTCAAGAGATGAGGCGAGCTCTAAAAAAAGGCTCACGGGGCTCGAGTATTTTGGATCACTATTTAAGTATGTGGCTCACCTGTCAGTGCATCATCCAGGTCTACGTCGTCATCATCATCGTCATCGTCGTCGTCGTCATCGTCATCAGCCGGCGCGGCAGGCGCAGCCGGCGCGGCAGCAGCCGCTTGTCTGCCGACTTCCTTCTCCTCCGATCGCGCGATGGGGCTCCCGCTGACCGACAAAACTAAGCAGCACAGCGCCGCTAACAACCACAACGACCTCATCTCGTATCTGAAACAAACACATCCCTTTAATAACAGCCTCTTGACCGCGATCGCGACAGTGCCCCACAGACACACACACAGACACTGTTGCCATCACGATATCACAACACTGTCACTGCACACGTGCACTGATCCTTGGAGCACTTCACCTTTTGTTGAACTAGTGATCACTGGTGAGTCCGTGGGGGCTCAGCGGAAGAGGTTCCGCTCGCGTCCTTCTGTGCCGGTGGTCGGGACGTTATGGCCGAGCCTGGCGAACGGAAACGGTATAGCGGCGGCGTCTTCACCGCGCACTCTTTTATAGAGTTACGTCACACACGCAGGGAAGGAAAGTAGTGATGGTAGCCGCGCCCGCACAGAGCAGCGCGCGCGCAGACGCGATACATTATTCCAAAACGGTTATACGCGCCAAACACGTATCCATATACAGTTTTTCATAAAACCGGTTAATGCTGTTACTAGATTAGCCTAGGAAGCTTTTATTAGTTTTTTAAGAATTTGAATATTTTAGTCTTAGCAGATGTAGACAAGAAGGTCTCTAGGCGAAATTATCTGTTCTTTGAATCGATGAGTACGGCTAGTTTGAGTCGATTAATTTATTCACCTTGTTTACCAACTTGCGTCTCGTCGGAGAAAAGTGCGAGGCCAATTCGGAATCTTTAAACATTTTGAACATTAGTATGGGCGGGCCAGTCCCGTACTTTCACTCAAAGTTATGTATGTTAATATGCTTCAAGTAATTGATAATGTGACGTAAACCTTAGACGGCTGATAATAGCATTTCTATCACAGATTTTACATAATGCAAGGCACACGCAATTGGCTAATTTAACATCAATAAGATAACAATGTCTAATAGGTAGGCCTAAGAAGCGCTGACTGGACGTCGTGACAGCGGACATGCAAGAGAACAATCTTACACCTGAGGATGCCGAAGACCGGGCAAAACGGAGAAGACTGAGCAGGAAAGCGGACCCTGGCGCTAGGCCGGGAAAACGCTAGGTTGAAGAAGAAGATAACAATGTCTAATAACGCTGGGTTATATTTAATAACAATATGCGCATTGTTCTTTGACCTAGAACTTGACAGTGATTCGATGCCGATCAGACCGAATAACCAAGTTAGTTTACATTTAATCAAGTATTATTTCCGCGTAAGTTATCAACTTTCTACTTTGGCAGCTACCGTCAGCCGTGAGTCGATTGTTTAGAAAGCTTCAAGTTTGTTAAAATTCGCAGAAAATTAGAAAATGGAATGCTAGAGTTGAAAGAGGTAATGTAGCATCCCGCTGTACCTATTTGACCCCGCTCAACGTTTCTACTGATAATGACTAGTGAGAACCAATTCAAAAGACCGAATGATAGAGTTTGTGCGGAAAGAGAGGAGTCGTGGAACTCGTGGAATGTAGTTATGGGGCCCAATACATTCCACGACTCTTCTTTTTCCGTACAGACTCTATAAACATTTGTCTTACTTGCATAAAGGGTTATTCAATAAGAGCACAGATCAGTGAATCAAAGCCAAGGAATACTTGCTTCTTAAAAAAAAAACAGGAAAGCAAAATATTTTTAACAATATAATTGATTTTCTACACAGCACAGAACTTGGCACCCATATAGATCTCAATTCTTTTGTCGGCGAGTCAACAACGACACATATTCTTAATATTGAACTTGGCTCTCATTTCACATTTATGTTTTTGTTGGGATTTTTATTTACTTGTTCCATCTGCATGTGCCAAGTTCATAAAATGAGACTTTCCAATTACAATACGGCTAATTTAAATTTTGGCATTAAATACCTTAGGGATCTGAAAATTGACAATAAGCATGGACAGTTCGTCAAAGGTCGTTACGATCATTTATTTAATTTTATAATTTAGTATGGTTTTAAGATATATTGTCTTTTTTTATATTTTAAGGATAGTTTTTGCTCGTTGTTATTTATTGTTCTTGCTGTGCTCACTTATTTGGATGGCATTTCTATATAAAGCCTACCACTTTTATTGTAATCATGCATTGAATGTCGTCTGTATAGTGTGCCTTATAAATAAAATAAAATAAAGGACTGTCTCATTTCAGTCATAGACAGAGAGAATCATTCTATCTTTGACTTACACTACATAGTACTAGTACCCAAAAGAAAAGGATGAGCATAGTTTTCCTGGTTCTTACTGACTGAAAAATTGGGTTAACCAACTAAGTATATTAAGAAATGTTGTGACGTAACAAAAGGTATAGGGCCAGTTATCACAATACATATTTTTTTCTTTTCATCCCAATCGATCCTAAGAGAAGAAACTTCATTAATTCGAAAACTGCCACAATAATTACGTAAGAGTGCGTGTGTTTTAGTTTATTAACACCTAGTATAATTACTGCCACAAATAATTTTCCTTAGCGGTAACGCGGCACCGCATTGTTGAGTGGGAACTTCTAATGAGCAATATTCACATATTTTTGTGTGCACAATTATTTACATTCCTACTTATTACATCGTTACTATATAATTAACGATCTATTTTAACAATTCATAAGTCTTTGCCACACACAGCATTAAACTACTAATTTAGGCATTCATAAAGTTGTACCGACATCGTTCGTACAATGTTTATTTTGTTAGGTTGACTGAAGTATTTTTAGTACGTAGCTAAGAATATATAGTATAATACTGGTACGTAGTAGTAAAACACTATACTGAACCAAACAAGTACATATCGCTGGAGCAATATTACAGGGTTCTATGTTACATTTTCAAGATAGTTGAAATTCGACGTAATGTCACAATGACAATGTTCAAATTTCAGCTCGATAAAAGTGAAACATAGTACCCTGTAACATTGGGCCACCGATATATCGCTGCCCCAAAAATCTTAAAAATGTAACAAAGAACTTTGTAATATTGAGCCAACGATATTTTTTGGAGAGAATATAATGCATGTGTACATAGGCGAACTCACCTATCCCTTTAAGGGATCTCTTTCGGCTAATAGAGAGAAATAAATACGAAATGGTAGACAAAGTAAAGATTTGTACATGACGACAAGATTTAAGAAAAGTAAGTTAAGTTTAATTTTCCCAAAAATCACTTCGCAAATGGTAATTACCATTATATACCACACAAATCAGTTTTACGAGTACAAAAAAAACATGGCGCCGTGTAGCGTCGTCTAGTGCGGCTGTCAAACTCGGGGACAATTTTTCACGACCTCAGGCCTCTTTTACAATCAATTCATCATCAATCATTAGTTCATTACTAAGGTAAACGTACTGGTGCTCGACGCGGTCCCAGTACATGTCATCGTGAAACTTAAGTAATTTTCAATATAGGTGACAGCAAGGTGTCATCTATTGGGCATTAGCATGTCCAGCACTAGTATGTTTACCTTAATATTTCACGATGTTTTTACGAAACGATGCGTTTAGTTTTTACATTCGTTGTTTTGTAAATAATGTGAGTAATAAATTAATTGTTTCGATTGTGTTTAAGCAAGTTGCTACGTTACCAAACAGTTTTTTGAGTGTTTTAACTTTGAAGATATCTCATTTTCTATCGCAATGACGCCGGAGGGGTCCCAGGGGGAAGCCCCGGGGATTTACACCAATCCATGGTCTAATAAAACATGGTCTTCCATTCCCAGAGTGACACGCGATTACGTCACAATAACATTGCCACTTTATTTCAACATAACATGTTACATGGGTACATTATACCTATGGTTAATAAGTTAAAATATTTCTTTATAATTTTATAATTTTCATTTATATGTATTTTAGCTTAAATTTTACAATAACACTTCATTTTTAATTACTCGTTAGCAATATCTTCCGATTCACGAAAGAAATTTCAGACTTTCGGGTAATTCTGTTTATACTACTGGCAACACAGGATAGCGCTGTGGACATTTGACAATTCGGATCTAGATAACTTCATGCCCTGACCGTCATCCTTGTCGAACGCGTGTTAATTGTTATTTCCTTCTCGCTCAGTGTCAGCAGTCGCAGTGTTTTCCAAACTTTTCACGTCGTAAGCTTGGTAATTAATGTGTAACTGTGAATTAGTTTTTTAAACGTTTGTCTTGTATAGATAAATAAAGTTTAATTTAATACATTAGATTTGTTTTATTTTACTATGTTTCTACATGAATAACTTAAAATTAATGCCGTTAAAATAATTTTCACCGTTGGTTAAAATTCTCCCACATTTCAAAGTTTGAGAACCTGTAAACAGCATGATGACGTAGGCGCGTGTCAGTTAGGTCATACGCGAATCTCGGAATGGAGTACCATGCGGAGTATATTATTATACCATGCACCAATCACTTATTCCAATGTGTCTTATATAAGCTCTATGAAAGACTAGCGTTATCTAGTTTGCGTCAGGAACAGCGACATATTTGAGGGAATTTGGACAACAAACTAAAGATACTACACAACTAATACTTACTCTTTGATACTACATATCGGGTCGAACAGTATCGATATTCTAAAATACATAGGTACATTTTTTGTCTGATAAGTTAGGTAAATAAACGTTTAATGAAACAAGGTACTCGTATATCTCTAATCATAGTTGAACCATATTTTTTGCATAGTTTTGTCAAATGTGGTTTGAAAGATGAATTTGTTGTCAATGATAATGTTTGTGTAATGATAAAATCACTACGAAATTAAAGTAAGCCATTGTACAGTCAGCGTCAAAAGTAGCGTATAGGGTTACCAGATGACAGGAATTTTCCTGACATGTCAGGAATTTTGGCCTTTTGGTCAGGAATGGGCACGGAACACGAAAATGTCAGGATTTTTTTGAATTGATAGACTTTTTTATAAAGTACCTTTTTATTTAAATAAATAAATATTATAAATATTATAAGACAATTTTACACAGATCAATCTAGTCCCAAGGTAAGCTCAATAAGGCTTCTGTTGTGGGTACTAGACGACGATATATACAGGCTGTCCCTAGCCATTGGACAAAGCCGAAATGTACATATGCATTAGGGTATTTAGAACCAGTATACAAAGTATCATAACAATCGGTGTAGCGGTTACGAAGAAATTAACAAATTACGATTTTTTTACTTTGGAGCAACCTGTATGTGTAAGTAGCTCCTGAGGTAATATATGGTATGAAACCTTCTTCGACCGTTTTGATTATCTTTTTTATTTATGACATTAATAAGATTCTGACTTTTGACAAATGTCATCATTGCCGCACATTTTCAAACAAATTGTCAAAAGCACTGCCAATGATTAATACAGTATGTTTCTTTTTGTTGTCGATTATTGGAAATAACTTTTGTTTGTAAATTTATTTTTTTTATCTTATGTTCTAATTAAAAAAATATTACCGTTAGAGCATTTCTGAGAAGTAACCCTACGTGGGATTTCAGGGTTTGTCCAATGACTAAGGTCACCCTGTATAATATATAATTGACCGAAGCGAAGCGAAGGTCTACGTTTTGACTCGGGCATTTTGCTTTCGTATGTCCGGATGTTCTCCTCTACAGGTCGCAATTCTTAACCGATTCTCGTGAAATTTTGTGACCGAATTTTATGACTAAATAAAATTTTTTTGTCAATCCGGTTTTTGGAAATTTTTAAAAATGGCGGAGTCGTGATACCTGGCGCCTAAACAAATAGTCGTATCGATATCATAAGACTTTTTTCTTTTTGAGACATGTTTACAGAGTTAATAGCAAAAAATGCAGAAAAAAATTATCGCTGGTTTAGGCGGTATTTAGATATTTAATTTTAACTAATTTTAATTTGAGAAGGAGTAGCTAAATTTCGTCAACCCATCTAAGAACTATTTGGCTCAGTTTGTAAACGTTCGCTTTTTCTGTTTGCACAGAGGGTCTGGGTTCGATCCCCAGTAATTGTATGCTGTGATATTATAACTTTTAGTATTTTTTACACATAAATTTCGTATTGTTTTTCTTTAATTTACTATACACCGTGTTTTTATTGAATTCTGTTAACTTCGGGGTATAGTTAAGTACGTTTATAAGAACTAAATGGCATAGTTAATTTTCAAAAAAAAAATTTTTTTTTTTCTTTTTTGTTTTTTTTTTGTTTAAAAAGTAATTAAATGTAGCATATAGCGTTGTTGTAACACGGGCATTACATTTAATTCAACCAAACAATTGAAATCTGTGACATATCAATGTCATTTCGTACATCAATCGACCGAGATTGTACTTAAGTTTAGTAGCAAATGTATGAACTCATTCTAAACACTAATCAATATGTAAGCCGGCCCTAAGGCAAGTGTACACGCTTGTAGAGGCCTTATAGTAAAAAAATAAATTATGGATTATCTCCGAAATGGACTTAATTAGAACATCGGTGTCTTTGAGAAAGTTACTTGATTTAAGCTCAGGAATGCACCCTTGAAATTAACGGAAATCAAAAAAAACACGGTGTATTTAAATCTCTTAGCACCATGTTATTTCAAGCTCTGCTCGCGAGGTCTACAGCTCACAGAGCCACTAGTTATATATAACTACTTATATCTCCCTCCCTCTTCTTCCACTCGTCTCTGTTTAGTGCTATATCTGGCCAGCCTCTCAAAAAGGAGTCCAAGTTATCCCGCCATCGCCGACAAGGCCTGCCGGCTCCCCGGTTAGACTCGTGGGGCACTCTGTGGTTAACTTGGCCACAAGTTGTCCGGCATTCGGCAGACATGACCAGCCCAGTCCCATTTTAACTTAGCGGCTTTCCGAGCTGACCTTCCAACCCAAAGGGAAAAGGGAAGGTTCCAGTCAATCCAGCTCGTTGGGAACATTTCCTGAATGCGCTTTCCCGAAACAATATTAGCCAGTCGAGAAACATTTTACCCAACAGTCATCGGTTCCATTGACAATGGGCCTCGTCCACTGCCACTTTAAAGTTGACGTGTCTCGGACTGAGCTATGTCGACAACCAGCAATACCTCGCCTACTCAACTCTCTATGCTATATATATTGTATTACCTTGATTCCATTGCGGATCTCTTAATTTCTTATTCATAGTATTTTTCACCCAACTTCCGAAGGAGGGGTTATGTTTTTCGATGGTACTTTTGTAAAATTCTATAAATTCTTTGGTCAACAGTCAAAGTAGGGCTCAATCGTAGGAAACGTGACATAAAGAAGCAATGGCGGATTTTCATGCCAAAATGTATGAATGTATCGTTTTTATTCGACTAGTTAAAAAAATTGTGTATCCTATCTCAGAAGCATAGTTTTTCCAAGATACCACTATCAACCGAAAATTAAAGTCGAACCAAGCTAACTCTGCACTAAGTTTGCAATAACAACGCGGAAGTGTCTCTACAAAACATCAAATTCTGTGAAAATATGAAACTTATTACCAGAGCCCGGAATTCTTTTAGGAAATTATAAATAGAAATTAAAATAATAATATTTCATTGTTTCTTATAAATAATTTGTGGACTGCTTATGCCTTTTAAACATTTTTCGAAAGAAAATGTAACGAGAATTTATAATTTATTTATAATTTCCTAAAAGTTGGTATCCAAAGGTTATCTCGAAGAGATCGCTCATTCGCGATAAGACTGCATGTTCTTTACTTCTACTCGTAATCATATTTTACATATTGTATTCTGTATTTATCGATATACATATTATGTATAATCGGAAGTCGATAAACGAGAAGTCCCTGTGACAGCTCAAAAATGCTACGAGAATTCCGGGCTCTGCTTATTACGACAGTTCCACACTTTATGCGTCAAACTTAGTGCTTAGACGGCAATTAGTAAATCTCAACACATCCTTCCCTTACTCGGTATCGCAACGAGAAAGGCCTAAACCCGTTTTTGGTAGTGTAGGCGACCACAAATATTTGTATGCGGCCTGTGAATGGGTTTCGAGGACTTTCTCTCATCGAACGGAGTCTCTAACACACACAGCAAGCGTGATGCGTGCGTGGCTGCGCAAGTGAGGATATAGTTTTTATTTTAATTGACTAGTTATTGATAGTCAGTAGTCGGACAGCCTCTGCACAGTGACGGTATCTCAAAATGAAAAGATATTGAAAATGGAATTTATGATAAAGAATTTAAGGTATATGTTTGCATTCAATTTTGATTTGAGATACGGCTAATTGGCTTATGAGGGCATGACTATTATACCGGCTCGGTTTCTGATAGATTTTCCTGCGTTTTGTCCGGAAATTTATTGGGAACGGTATTTAATAATTAAAGAGGATGTATTATATTACTCGTATAATATTAAACTACACGAATGTGATTCATTTATTGGACTGTACTTACTGGAGTTCATGCCGTCTTAATGATTTATAGAAAAGAGAACAAATAATGGAATTAATAATATAATATTATATTATCCACAACCAATTCTTCTTACAAACTTAATTTTAAACGAATAGGCCCTAGGCTAACTTTTTGAAACTTTAGACACGAAAATTACAAGCACTTGGTTTAATAGATGAGGTTATAATACAGTAAAATTATACACTTCGCGTTTGCGTCAAATCCGGTAGTTCTGATTTTTTGCAGACTTGTTTATGATATTGGCCCAATGAATAATCCAAGTTTGTGACCTCGAGCGCCGAACGCAACTTTGTCAAAAATCGAATAAACCGCAATTTTTTTTAGATTTGGGCGATTATAACCCTAAAGTACTAGTTTTTGATAGTAACTTCCTAGGGCGTTTTTAAAGTAGACTAAATTTGCTACAATAAGACACTAGAATTGTCTCTGTACATCTAATACTTCCCGAGATACTTTCAAAATGTATAATTTTTTCGAACTTGTATTCGTAGGCTAAGTAAGTGCAGTGAGTATACACTTTTGTCTCAGTTTTTGTTCAGTTGCGTTCGGCGCTCGAAGTCACAAACTTGGATTATTCATTGGGCCAACATCATAAACAAGTCTGCAAAAATCAGAACTACCGGATTTGACGCAAAAGAGCCAGGTTACAAAATTCGACAAAGTTACTGGATTATTAGCTATTGTATATATTTACGTATATGGTTAGCCAATTCTTTTAAGTCTAGATTAATTTTTAAATTTTCTTTTGTTAATTTATGTTTGAGGGAGCGCTGGTGGCCTAGCGGTAAGAGCGTGCGACTTTCAATCCGGAGGTCGCGGGTTCAAACCCCGTCTCGTACCAATGAGTTTTTCGGAACTTATGTACGAAATATTATTTGATATTTGCCAGTCGCTTTTCGGTGAAGGAAACATCGTGAGGAAACCGGACTAATCCCAATAAGGCCTAGTTTCCCCTCTGGGTTGGAAGGTCAGATGGCAGTCGCTTCCGTAAAAACTAGTGCCTACGTCAAATCATGGGATTAGTTGTCAAGTGGACCCCAGGCTCTCATGAGCCGTGGCAAAATGCCGGGATAACGCGAGGAAGAAGAAGAAGAAGAATTTGTGTTTGATTATTTTTGTGTTGTCCGCCATCGGATTAATTGCCTAAAGGCATTCTCTACCAGTCAATCATTGGGCCAAATAGACATACCTATAATATATGTTGCTGCAGTACAGATTCATAAGATTCATGACTTACAACGAGAAATTTAACCGGTTTCAGACATTTCCCATAAGTCCTAGTTCGCACCGGCCCGCGACACACTCACACGCAGCTCTCTCGTACAAATAGACACTTGTCGTCATAAGGTCAATGTATTCGCGAGTGACATAGTTATCGATTATTTTGTCGCACTTCCTTTAAGGTAAGGTTCCTTTACGGTAAGGTGTGGGTCACCTGGATATTATTGGAAATCAAATCCTGATAGAATTAAATAAATTTCTGATTGCTGTTATGCTTAAAGAAATAAATATTTAATTATAATATAGTTTATTTATAGCCTTGCGTTTATTCAACAATTTAGTTTGCTGATTTACATGCAGCTGGCATATATTCCTATGCCCAGGAGTGGAAAGTTATAGGATGAATTCGTATCAGAATATAGAGAAAATAAAAGGTCCTTTAATTATTATCTTATTTTCCCTTATTCTGTAATTTGAAAGTATTTGGAATTGGTTTTATTATAGAGGTAATGATCCTTGGAAGTCCCGGGCCGGGAGGTACCTACTTGTAATTGTACAAATTTAATTCGAGGTTTGAACCCGCGCCACTTGCCCCGTCCTACTAACCCGGGGTTAACCGGTTAAACCTGGAGTGGAGTTACCATGGTTACCAGTTCAATTTAGCACCGGGTTAACAGGATAACCCCGGGTTAATGGGATGGTGCAAGTGGCACGTAATAGAAAAGAAAGTTATAAATTCAAAAGCGCAAAAATTGGCCTGGGTCTTAATGAGGATGAGGTTAAACTGGCCGATAATAATTAAATTCAGACTTGATTATGTAACAATAGTCCAACAAAGAATTTCTGACATAACCGTTTTTGCATACACAACCCGAAAAATGTATTCCAAAGGCAACAGTACTCACAAAGAAACATGATGTAACATGTCAACACGTTCAGCGCTTTGTCTTAAGCATCCGCTTCTTTCATGCCAAACTACCTCCCATTCACGATATGAATATGTTGTTACATTGGCAAAACATGTCGCAAAAAAGTGTTATTTGCGGCGAATGTGATCATCATGCTTTTTAGGGTTCCGTGCGCGGAAGGGGCAAACGGAACTCTGTTACAGATAGCAGCAGAACGTAGGTGATGACACTGATGACAAAAGTCGCACATTAAATTTTAAATTAAAAAAAACCAACACTCAAAAGAACGAACCAAATTTCATAAAACATTTTTAAGAACCACCGCTAAAAAAGATTTTATATTAAAAAAAACTGCATCCAAATCGGTTCACCCGTTTAAGTGTTACGGTGGCACAGCCAGACACACAGCCCTTCTTTTGGGACGGGGGTTAAAAATGAGCTTAATAATGCTATTTTATTGTTAGAGATAAAGAGAATGTGCAGATCTTTTTGTACACGAGGCTCTCTTTTGGCTACTTGCTGTTATTAATCTATTTTGTCAGATTGTTTCATTAAACTTAAATAAATGTCATATAGTACTAAGATATAATAATTATGTACTTGGAAAAATTCGACCTATGCCGCTGTGGCCCGGTGGCCGAATGGCACAGGCACCTGCCGCGATAGCAGAGGACGCTGGTTCCATTCCAGCCTAGGGCACTGGAGGCCTTAGTCACTTTTTCTTAGTGTATATTATGACATTTATTTCAATTTATAATTTATATAGTAGTGTTTCTACTTGAAATAAAACAATTTTTATTTTCTAAAAATAATTTTATTTGTTCTAATACTTCTAATAAATTGTTTCATGTCTTAAATTGCTCTGAATATGAACTATACATGGAAATTCATTTTAGAGTAGCTATTACTCGTGCCTAAAGGAATCTCCAGATCAGTATCTTCTTAAACATCTGACGTCGAAATAAATCTTTGTACTTACTTTGTACAATAATATAAGCACGGATTTTACTGACACAGATAACAAAAGATCAGAGCGAGCACTCCCAGTATACTTCTACTCTTTCGGTCATATACCTAAAGTAAGGTGCATTTGAGTAACTTCGAAATCGAGGTACCTAATTTTGAAAATCGCTATTATAAGTAGGTAATTTGATGCAAATTTTAATTTGTTTCCTCATGATGGCTGGCGAATTTGACTTTTAAGCATTGACGTATATCTCTTACGGGCACTAAGAATAGTGCTAGTTCAGCGAAACAAAATGCGAATTTTAATTCGTTGAACATCTAGCGACCTTCACCAAGGAGGAGTTTTGGCCGAAGGTGTCAAGTTTCGGCGGTTCCGCGGCCGGCTCCCTGACACTGCGGGGTTGCGTAATGCATCGCAGCCATAATGTGATTTGAAGTGTTTAGTTTTAAAATATATTTTTATAATATGTATGCTAGTTTTAAGGTATTTATGTATGGGCCATTAGTTGCCTGAAATAAAAAAAAATCATTTCATTTCAAATTTCTTTCATTTTTTTCAGGGAGATCTCTCACGAATTCGAGCTAGTCGTGCAGTCTAACGCAACTAGTTGCGACCAATCGCGTGCGTGATGCGAACTCATCGACCAATCGCATTGTAGCAGTGTCACACAGCTATACTGGCCCCATTCGAATTGCCCGTAAGGCTAGTCCCGAGATATTACGTCAATGATTTTAAGTGATAACTTTGGTTTTTGTAAAACAAATAACTATAAACTGAAATAAATGTCATATAGATTTAGATTTAAATATTTATTCTCATAATATTAAATTACATTATAAATTATGCTAGACTAATTACTACATGAATTTATATTATGTCTACATGAATTTGTATTATGTTTTATTTATACTATTTATACTAAGAAAAAGTGACCAAGGCCTCCAGTGCCCCAGGCTGGAATCGAACCAGTGTCCTCTGCTATCACGGCAGGTGCCTGTGCCATTCGCCTATTCAACTATAGCTTGTTTCTTTTAGGAAAGCCTATTTATCTCGTAGGAAAGCCTCCAACAGCGAATTCGCTGTGTCCAACTAAGCTGTGCCCCCCTGGCCCACTAACGCGACCGGTTAGTACTTTCTTTCGGGTCTCACTTCCGCCACGCACAAGGACAACCGGGCTTCCTGCTAGCTACACTGACTGACACAAGGTTCCATGTCGTGTACGATCGGGTTCAGATGGAACCTTGTCGCGACAGGTGCGGCTTTGATCGAAGTGTAATAGCATATATTAGTAGTACAAGAACAGTTGATAGTTTTATTGACATCAATAGTACATTATTGTCGAGGTTCGGAAGTAGCTACTTGCAGGCTGAGGATTCGTTTTAAATGGACGACCTTGGGAGTCCGTTTAATTGAATCCGAAGCCAGCAAGTAGCCTTCCAGCCGAGTCATATATAGTGCTTTTCTCAAAAATGGTGCAAGAAATAGAAATATCATAGAAATATTTTACAAAAGCAACGTTCTTACGTATATATTTTCACAGAAAAAAGTAGAAACAATTGAAAAAATTAGCTTTGCCGCCTTTTTATTTTTTTAATAAAAAAATAGAAGTGTATTTTTCTGCCGAAAATACGCCAACCTATTTGAGACAGCTAAATAGTCGCGGTACTAATCATCTGTTTGGCTGTTTAATGGGCCTGTGCCTTCATTTGATATGGCCATTTCAACTTTTAAAAAATTTGGAACTCGACAAATAATGGAATTTGTATGCAACATTGCAGTCCCAAAATCGAGACTGCAATGTTTTTAACTTTTTAATTTTTGACTGACCATAAACTACGCGCTTCGCGACGTATTTTTTAAACGGCAAAGTCGATTTTGCCGTCCATTTTTGAGAAAATGTGGTTTTATCATGTGTAACTAAGAGGATAGTGGAGGAAAACTTCTCCGTACAAATTTAGTCCATTTTCCTCTCTGGATCTTGACATTATGGAAAATATTTTTACACAATTTGATATACCAAGGTACATAGGCGTCACACGAACATTTTATCAACAAGCCGAGATTGGAACCTGCGACCAATTTGCCAACAGTTCTGAACTAAACCTACGTTTTCAGTGACTGTTTTGTAGCTAGCGTTCTATTTAATTTTAAGTAAGTCTGTACGAAATCTCAAAATGAACCTGTACTGAAAGAGACCCTGTACGGTTGTGTTATAATTATAAATTAAATTAGTACTTACCTATACTACCTATAAATGTATTCAGAAACTGATATTTATATCAAAATATGTAGTATCCAGAATATTCCTGATATCCAGATTGATGTGCGCCGCGCTCTGTCTAAAATACGCGATCACGACGCACTCTGCCCGATTCGAACTTTAAGATACGACAATTAATAGATCTAGAAACGATATGGATTAGATGTGTCAGTGTCAAAAGTGTCGTTTTTGTTTGAAGAAACATCACATTTGATACTGACATATTAATCCATATCGTTTCTAGTTCTATTAATTGACGTATCTTAAAGTTCTAATCGGGCCGATCCGTACTAATATTATAAACGCGAATGTAACTCTGTCTGTATACCTCTTCGCGCTTAAACCACTGAACCAATTTCGAAAAAAATGCATGGAGATCGTTTGAGACTCGGGGTTCGACATAGGATAGTTTTTTAATCTCTTAAATTTGTATTATATTTTGCATTTTCTGAATATGCCTCCGAGCTATTAGCATTATTTAGATATGCGCAGAGATATATGTATAATAATTAGTCAAATTAACTTCATAATTGGATTCTATTATTCATAAAAAGTGGATTTCATTACCGGTTCATAAACGGGGGCCTACCGCGAACCACATTCGACGTGTTGCCTCTCTGTCGCACTTGTAATTTAGTATGTAAAGTGTGATAGGGAGGCAACACGTCGAACGTGGTTCGCGGTAGGCTCTCAGAGTGTCAGCGTGATTATGTGCTAGATATGATACTAGTTCTTGATAGTTTTATTAGGGTTCCGTACCCAAAGGGTTAAAACGGGACCCTATTACTAAGACTTCGCTGTCCGTCTGTCCGTCTGTCCGTCTGTCCGTCTGTCCGTCTGTCCGTCTGTCCGTCTGTCCGTCTGTCCGTCTGTCCGTCTGTCCGTCTGTCCGTCTGTCCGTCTGTCCGTCTGTCCGTCTGTCCGTCTGTCCGTCTGTCCGTCTGTCCGTCTGTCCGTCTGTCCGTCTGTCCGTCTGTCCGTCTGTCCGTCTGTCCGTCTGTCCGTCTGTCCGTCTGTCCGTCTGTCCGTCTGTCCGTCTGTCCGTCTGTCCGTCTGTCCGTCTGTCCGTCTGTCCGTCTGTCCGTCTGTCCGTCTGTTCGTCCGTCTGTCTGTCCGTCTGTATTTCACCAGGCTGTAACTCTTAAGCCGTGATATCTAGACAGTTGAAATTTTCTGAGATGATGTATTTCTGTTGCCGCTATAACAACAAATACTAAAAACAGAATAAAATAAATATTTAATGGCTCCCATACAATAAACGTGATTTTTTTGCCGTTTTTTGCTTAATGGTACGGAACCCTTCGTGCGCGAGTCCGACTCCCACTTGGCCAGTTTTATTAGATGATAGATAAGAAAACTCGTCTTATTTCTGATCATTATGCCCCATTTAGACGGTTCTAGAACTTGCATGCAATTTTCGTTACATTGCGGTATTTGGTCGATCGACTAAATACATTGTACTCTGTAGTTAGCAATTAATGTATGGAATAGTGCATGCAACTTCTTGAGGCTTTATGATTGTCCTAATTAATGTTTTCATTCAGTTTTGTAAGTTACTGCATGCTCACTTTGCATCGTAAAGTAAAAGAAAACTTTCAACCCCTATTTCACCGCCTTTTGCAAAACACAAAATATGTACATATATCAAATTCCGTACGTCTTCAATAAAATATTTAAGCTTTGCGTTGTTTGGTTTATAATAATGCAACTGTCTTAAATATTTCGGTAATTTTAATTGGCTTATAACTTAAAAAGAAGTAAAACATACGACTAACTACCACACCCAAAATTTGATACAAACTCTATACTTTGGACATCAACGCGTTTGACCAACCAAAATCATTGGTCGCGTTTAATTATTTACTTACTGTAAACTTACAACTGTTCGTGATTTGACATAATAATGTAGGAAAAAAAAACCATACCACAAAAAATTGTCAAATCAATTTGATATTTCTGGCTAAAAGAAGAGTCATTAATTTAAATTACTTTTTCTTTTATTTAATGCGTTGACGTACAGTCAACAACAGAGCTATGAATACAGGCAAAGTGCCAAAAATATGTATACACGACCTTAATGTACAGGCAATAAAGTACTGTATACATATTTTTGACACTTTGCCTGTATTCATAGATCTGTTGTTGACTGTACCTTTTTTTTATATAATATATATTATTTTCAACAGACACTTATTATTAATTATTATTACTGACATATAACCTACCCATATATACGACGGACAACAGAATAATATTTTAATGTTGGAAGCATCACTCAAAACTTGCCAACTTATCGCAAATATAGATTTAGATTTAGATTTAGATATTTATTCTCATAATATTAAATTACATTATAAATTATGCTAGACTAATCTACACGAATTTATATTATGATCGTCATTCATATTTACATAATATTATTTAATACATACAAATTAAAAAATGTCTTGCAATAATTAATCTTATGTCAACAATTTATCCATTCATGTCAAAACAAAATACGGTAATAACTTAGTACGAGTATGTAATTATCAAAATATTTGAAGCTGTTTTACTACATCTTCCCTGTATTATAAATATTTAAAATTTTAAATAAACAATAGAAAAGTCCCTGCCGCGTCTGTCTGTCTATCTGTCTGTATGTTCGCGATAAACTCAAAAACTACTGAACGGATTTTCATGGGCTTTCCACCTCTCAATAGAATGATTCTTGAGGAAAGTTTAGATAGGTGTATAATTTGAAAAGTTTCTGTGTAAATTGGTTGAACTACCCGTGCGAAGCCGGGGCGGGTCGCTAGTTTTACATTAACAACATATATGACACAAATGGCGGTATAACAACGCCATCTGCCATACACAAGCGGTATTAGAACAGCCTTTCTTTGCGTTTGCGCAGGCAAGCTACATAATGGAACGGAGGTACGCAACGTAAACCGCCTTGAAATTAATATTGTAAAGTTACAATAGATGGCGTTGTATGTCTTACCGTACAATAGAGCCTTATAACCACCTAACTATAGTTCAAAGGCTTTGGTCCAAAAAGAACCCGATTTTTTTAAATTCAGGTGCGATTATTATTTTAAAGTCGTAGTTTTATGGCAAAATATTTTGAAATACACTTACCTAAGCTAAGGGGCTGTCCATAAATTACGTCATCGATTTTTAACGATTTTTGACCCCCTCCCCCTAAAATCATCCAAAAATCATGCTTCGAATGACCCCGTTTCCTCCTACGTCATGCTACCATCATCCGATGTCCAGACCCCCCCTCCCCCCCCCTAATTTGAAATGACGTAATTTATGAATAGCCCCTAAGACAGATACAAAAATATCACAAGTATTGCTAGAATAAGCATTACCTACTAGAATGTATTATCGTTAACTATTGCCCTTTTAAAGTAAGTGTTTGTTACGTATTAATTTATTTATCAAAGAGCGACCCGCTCGGCTTCACACGGGTTAACAAATTATACGCCTAAACGTGCCTAAACGTTTCTCAGGAATCACTCTATTGATAGGTGAAAACCGCATGGGAATACGGTTAGTAGTTTTTGAGTTTATCGCGAACATACAAACACACAAACGGGCGCGGCTGGGGACTTTGTTTTATAAGGTGAAGTGATTAATATTTGAATGAAGGTACCTAATAGCAGTTTTCAGGTTGCGTCGGACAAATTTTAGCGAAATATTTTATTCTGTACGACCACAATAATAACCGTGATACTAGGACTCCAGGATCCGCACAGTAGGTTAAGGTTCATGGCACTAGCACGTTCAAACAACAGTATAAGTATACTATAGGCAGTACAATATAATAGGCAATAGGTGATGACACTGATGACATACGGAGCCGAAACGTGGACACTCACGGTAGGACTGGTCCATAAATTCAAAGTCGCTCAGCGAGCTATGGAAAGGGCTATGCTCGGACTGGCTCGGAGTCTCTCTGAGGGATCGTATTCGGAATGAATTCATCCGTCAGAGAACTAAGTCGTCGACATAGCCCACCGGATTAGCAAGCTGAAGTAACTGTTAGGGTAACAAACGAGTTCTCGAGTGGAGACCGCGCATCGGAAAACGTAGCGTAGGACACCCTCAGACTAGATGGGGCGATGACCTTCGCAAGGCGGCTGGCAAGAGCTGGATCAGAGTTGCCGCAAATCGTGCTCAATGGCGTGCAATAGAAGAGGCCTATGTCCAGCAGTGGACGAGAGTAGGCTGATGATGATGATCATGAGGCACACTTATATTGGGTCCTTACCTATGAAATTGGCGTTTTTGTTCATAGATATAAGTCTGATCCTAGTTTTTTTTTTTTTACAAAAGTACATACACAATTACAATAAAACTACAGTGCACTCAATAAACAACGATTTTACATACAATTAATTGTTATTTTTTATTGTTAAGTGTTCAGAATTAAGCCTTGAAAATAGGTCTTTTCATGTGCTGTCGGTTCGAGTATTAAAATTACTTATATTTTTCTAATGGTACCAATTTTCAAGAAATGGAGATATTGAAAACATACCTTAAAGGTGTCAAAAATTACTGGAAAAATTTTGTTTGGTTTGAATTAGCCATCAAAAAAATATCCGCAAAATTAATTGTATGGAAATTCGTGTTTCGTTGAAATTCTCCGAACAAAACGCCAATTTCATAGGTAATGACCTAATAATTATAGTAGTGTAATGTTTTCAGGGTCTAAGTTTGTATGTTAGTTTCTTTATCCAACAACTAATAGAGTTAGACCAAGATAATTAAGTCTGCAACGATTTTTATAGCAGACGCAGTGAAAGTGTTATTTTATTTATACGTCAAACGTATTAAATTATGACGTATAAATAAAATAACACTTTCACTGCGTGTGCTATCAAAATCGTTGCAGACTTATTTTGGTATAACTCTATTAGAAATGTAAAAGTTTTTATGTAAAATTCCTGTAAGAATCGGTTGAAAAATGCCACTTGTAGAGGAGAACATTCGGACATACGAAATAATTTTTGCCCAAGCTGAAACGAAGACCTTCGCTTTGGCTCGGCCAATTATAATAATTCTAGCCTAGTAGAGGCGCTGGGAGGTGTGTGGCCAATTATCGTTCAAACGGTCGGATAACACGAGCCGGAATCCTGCGCTTGCGGTCGTTGCCGAACTTATACACGACGCAGTTATACCGTCCCGAAAAATATTGAGCCATTATTTGTTACCAATAAAATCCATTCTGTATAACTAGTGTTGTTGATGTAATGTCAGTACCGTCTTTACCATAAGGGCACACGGGGCCCGTGCCCAGGGCCCCCATCCTCAGGGGGCCCGCAGACAGACAGTAATTTGATTACCCATAATAAAATAGAAGATCATAGTAGAGAAATGTTAGTTTAATTCGCTTTCTTTACTTTCCAAAAGGGCCCCAAATTCTTATGTGCCCAGGGGCCCCAGCATAGTTAAAGACGGCCCTGTGTAATGTTTTGATAGGAATGTTTATTAACCACGTGGTTTCAGGTTGGCAG
Organism: Cydia splendana; assembly: GCF_910591565.1. Lineage (NCBI taxonomy): Eukaryota > Metazoa > Arthropoda > Insecta > Lepidoptera > Tortricidae > Cydia > Cydia splendana. Next base: position 3,722,285 of record NC_085965.1, on the reverse strand, counting down.
TGAGTGCGTCGCATTTTAACACGTCGCATATTTGTCAGCAGAAACAGGAATAAAAAGGCAATTCCAATCTAATTTCAATACTTTATTTAGTCGGCTCTCGAATAAAGTTCATCACATTCAAGTGCCTATTCGAAAAGCTGCTAAAGTGTATATGTAGATCAAAGGTATGTACTTAGATGTAAGCTAGATCACCATGAACTAGGTACTGTCAGACGTCCATAGACCCAGTTCAATACGTTAAATGATGGGTCATCACATGACGACCATGTGGTACACTTTTGACAGCTCTCAGTATTCGAAGTGAACGAAGACATGCAAACGTAAATGTTCGTATGGTGTTTTATGATATTACAACTTTGTTACAAATAGAGTTGTGCCTTTCTCGAGAACGTTCTCTGTTTTGTGGGAGAGACGGAGAACGTTCTCTGTAAGAAGTGTTCTCGCTCGAAAATATTCGGCACACCTCTCGTTACAAAACGTCAAGCGGCCTGTTCAAATCATTCATACAACAACAAAAAATCAAGTCAAGATTTTTAAACTCCCAATAGGCCTCCATTAATAAAAATTGTTGAATATGTTCCAAGTATTCTAAGCAAGGTTATCCTTTAAATAGATGCACAACGCATAATGCATTCACAGAACGTTATTTGTAGAGATAAATTGGAACTTTGCGGCATTGGTGTGTCATTGATATTTAAATTGAGTTAGTTCATATTCAGTTCAGGGGAGAGATTATGTCACTGGCCTTTATGTGGAGTTTAGTAACCTGAACCAGAGACAAGTTAATGGTAGACTGAGCGAGGGATAACGTGAGATAAATCTATCTCGTCTTGTACTTGATAACTTACTGCTTTGATGTCATTTACTAACAATTTTATGTGTCACATTTTAAATTTACGGCTTAATAATTTTAAAATGTGACACGTGTATAGTATAACATTAACTTGATTCACTTGCAGCAATATATACATCCTAGGACAGAGATTTAGTGCTACCTTCCAACCTAGAAGGGAAACTAGGCCAATTGGGGTCAGTTGGGTTTCCTCATTGAAATTTCCCTTGAAATTGAAATTGACATTTTCCTTCACTGAAAGTTATTTCTACATTACTTACTTATTTAATTCACCGTTCAAAAAGTTGTATCAAAAATCTAATTTAAAATCTTAATTGTGTCTGGGTAGTAAGTCAATCAAGTTCACAAAAATAGGTATCCGAGTTTCCAGATCTGAACCTGATTGGATTATCCATCTCCTATTCCGAAATGATATCTCTTATATTACTGGATCAATTGGGAGCGTGCACTAACTGTAGGGGACAGCACAGGAGCCCCAAGTTTAAACTTTCTGTGTAGCCCACAAGATGGCAGAACCTACAATACACAAGAAAACGTACAGTCAGCAGCAATAGTTGGTAAGCGGGCGAGGTGTTCAAAATTATCTTGACGGGACTTTATTGTTAAGAGAATAAGAGCGCGTCAAGGTAATTTTGAATACCTCGCCCGCTTAGCTACTTCTGCTGCTGACTGTACGTGAACTGTAAGAGGGAGCACTTGCTTTGGCGTCAATTGTCAATGTACAGTTTATGTTTCCAATTCAGGCCACAAGATGGCAGACCCTGCAACGCGCACGGTCCGTATAGCATAGTTCACAGTACACCTCGACCGTGTGCTTTAAGCTCGTCCCGACACCGATCGCCTCAAATGTCAAGGACGTGTATTGTACGTCTGCCGTCACATGACGATATCATGTGACCGCTGTTTTTCTGCTTCTAATAGCAAAGGAATTCATCTGACGATATCGTCAGGTCATGTGACCGCTGTTTTGCAAAGGAATTCGTCTTCTGCATTCTGAAGCCTGTTTTCCTTTTGGCTAAATATAGAGACTAGCTTAGGATTGTGACCTTATACGATCGATTGTGTGTTTATAGTAAAGACTATAGGCCCCGTGCATGAACTATAGGGGGCAGCATAGGAGCCGTCAGATTTTAGCGCGGGGCGTGTCGTTTATGCTTCCGATGTAGCCCACAAGATGGCAGAACCTACTATGCACAAGGAAACGTACCGACGAGAACGGTAGATGGTAGCACTTGCTTTGACAATGTACATGTGCACATATGTTTCCGATTCAGGCCACGGGATGGTGGACCCTCCAACGCGCACGGTCCCTATTGGTCACGTTATAACTCAATACAAACTTATCCTTAACTTATCCTTTAAGTGGATAATATGATGGAAAATGTTAGAGAAACAAGCAGGCCATGAAAAAATTGTTCGGCGCTAGAGTCCGTCTAAGCGTCATAGTTTCATAGAAATTCCACACGCGGATGTGCTATGAAACACGGTGCAGAGTTAGCTTAGATGGACTCTAAAGGGGCCCATAGATTACCAGTTCACCGGACAATATCAGCCTATCAGTTGTTCGGAGCTGTCAAATTTTGCATTTAACTAACAGGCTGAGAATGAGGCACGGACGTCACACAAAGACACTTTCGACTCGTAGACACTATCGAACATGGAGTAAAATTACCATATTATGCGTGGCAGAGGGGGTAGCGCGACTATGCTAAGTCTGGAGGATGTTTTGTCTGTGCTTAGGCCACAAGGTAGCAGACCCTCCAACGCGTATAGTTCCTAATGAAACCATATATTTTCGGCCCAATTAGAACTAGTCGCGTATAAAAAAAAACGGTTAAGTGCGAGTCGGACTCGCGTTCCAGTGGTTCCGTACATTACTCAATTTTTAACAAAGTATTTTTGTATGTGGAACGTGAATGAAATGTCTTTAAAAAACCCGTAGGGGTTGGATCAACGACTAAGTGATTAAGTCCGACTCACGCTTGACTGCACATTTCTAATAGGTTTTCCTGTCATCTATAGGTAACGAAATATTTTGTGCATTTTTTTCAAAATTTTAGACCCAGTAGTTTCGGAGATAAAGGGGGCGGAATGGTCGGACAGACAGACGCACGAGTGATCCTATAAGGGTTCCGTTTTTTCCTTTTTCAGGTACGGAACCCTAAAAATGTGTATTTACTTGAGACAATGTGCTAGGGTGCCTTAGACCTCAACTCCTCTTACTGAGCCTTCGCCAATACCAACATTTCGCGATTCGACAAGTCACCTTATTGCCTTTTGTCTTTTAACCACCTTTAAACATATTTATGTGTATTGTTACTTTTGCCAGCCATTGCATATTTTCCCTAAACACCAAATAGTTTAACTGCACGTGATTACACGCATATACCTCTCACTTATTTAAATTTAATTACTAAATACCGTCCAAATACAAACTACCTACTCCTAAGTAGTACACATGAATACAAACGGTTGAATTAATTGTGTAACCAATCCGTGATAGAAACACACTGGGATTATTAAATACTAACCTTTTCTTGCGAGTTTGTCCATGTAAAAAACGATTAAACTGAATCCACCCTTTTAATTCAATGCCCAGTTTTACCCAGAATATTTTTTATTCATAGTTTTAGGAGCTTTGCCGCCTAACATAGTAGCCACAATTTTTACATTGTATTAAGAAAGTTGAATTGAGCGCCTGGAGTCCGTTGGCTCGTTGGGTGGATGACATTCGGAAAATCGCGGGGCACTTTTGGATGAGACTAGCCTGGGACCGGGATAAGTGGCTTACACGAGGCCTATGCTTAGCAGTGGGCGAATGAAGGCTTGAATAATGATGATGATGATGATGATTAAGAAAATTAACAATGACAGCGCCCGCGACTCCACTGCAGCCACAAATGCTGCTGCAGTCGTCATCTGAATGTCATGCACTTTTAGTTATAACATGCCTACAGGAATTTTCAGGTTAGGAATTATTTCAATGACGCGTTTTTTCGCCTTCTTTTTCGCATTTAAAAAGGTCAACTTATGGTCCTTGGGGGCCGGTGGCACTGAAACTTTTTCAATAATTCAAATATCTTATCCGTTCCACTGGTGACCGCAGGGCTGGCTCGTTCCTCGCTCAGCGCATTGGCATTGCCATCCAGCGAGGAAACGCGGCCAGTCTTAGGGGCACACCCCCAAGTGCCAGGGACATAGGGATAGGGATGTTTGTAGATATAATTTAGACCCTATAGCTTAAGATAAGTTTAGTTTCAATTTGTATGTGTGATTATTGTTATTTTACATTTACGAATAAATTGGGCATATTAATATTCAAACTCAAACTTTCACAATTTTTACACCTATTTTATAGCAGCATATCGTAGGTAACTAAATATATCCCCGTAATGTTCCAAGTGTTCTGAGCACGTGACATTCGACACAGAACAGTCTAATTTCCACCTTAAAGCGTTACATTTAGGGTACGTTTTACATAAACGTAGGTGAGTTAAGTTCGTTGACTACAAGTTTTGCAACTTCCCTCTACAAGCATTGTTGCGTCCAGTCACATGATATTGGCAGCGGCATGTTCCACAGACATATAACTGAATAAACTCCGCACGTTTTTTTATGATAAGAATATGATGACAAGCTGACGCATGGCCAAGGACACCTGCAACCTTAGAGAATTTTATAACCGGAGTCGCCTTTAAGAGCTTGCCCCTCTGCCGAAAACCTTGCACAATTGTGCAAGCTTTTGTATGAACTGACGTTTATCTGACATGGCTATTTGTACGTTACGTAGAAATAGCCATACCAACATTTGACGTGCCCCTCCCCCGCAAAAATCGGCAGACTGTTTTGTACAGAAAATGACAGCCAAAGCGTCTCCAGTTACTAAATGCTCTAAGCCAGAGGGGTTGCAAGTGCGTTGCTGGACTTTAAGAAAGGAGTACGCTCTTTTCTTGGAGCTTTGAAGATCGTACCGGTCCGGAGGCGACAGTTCATTATCACAGTTTCAGTGGTACGAGGCAGGATGTTTCTGGAGAGGACAGTAGTTGAGGACTGCCAACCATCTAAGTGATCCACGTAAATTTTGTAGGAAAACTGAGCGTGTTAAATTATTAGAAGTATTAGAACAAAATTAAATTATTTTCAGAAAATATTTTAATTTGTTTTTATTTCAAGTAGAAACACTACTATATAAATTATAAACTGAAATAAATGACATATATTATGTAATAGAAACTAATTGTAGCCACATTTCCTACACTATTGATAGGTATTTTTAATTTTTAGTTTTAGTTATTTTAATTGTAAGTAGTTAGTTTTAGTTTTATATTCCTGTTTATGCCCTTTAGTAATTTATACCTATTAATAAATTATATTTCCAATTTATCTTAATAGGTCCAGTAGGCTTTAAGAGGATAGGTGTAAAGTGGCAGGCGATAACGCAACGCGGAACCACCACTTTCCCCGGACCTATGGACATATGTACACTGTACAGTCAGCCAAGAAAGTGGTTTACCACTTTTCGACTCTATCAATTAGATGACCGTTGCTTTTTGAAATTCGAAAGCTTTTGTTTTTAAACTCTCGTTCCGTTTTTGTTTCTTTATGGCCAGTATTGGTGAGGATAATATGTCCAATATTGCTGGTTGTTTTTAAAATTGGAGTGTTCGCAGTTTTCTCGTTTGGTCGTTTTTTGTTTCGCCAATTTTTGCTCTATCGGGTTGGATGGTTGACCAATTAATGTATTGCGTTTTGGAATTTACACACATGTTTTTTTTTTAATTCTTTTTTCTGTGTTTACTTCCTTGTAGTCGGTTTTTTACCTACTTACTATGTAACATGTAGTAGGTAATATAAGGGGAGCGGAAGGTTTTACGAAGGTGGTCATTATTATTTTGAGCGATAGTAATTAGTAACATATTATTAATTACAAAATACGTTCAAAACAAATTGGTTGACGTAAAATCAATAATGCAAAACAAAAAAACACTTTTGAATAAAGGACATGTGACACACATTTTGAGTCGGAAATAGGACTATTTTGCTGTGTAATAGTAATGAAATGCATCTTATAAGGTAGACACATTTTTTTATTTGACTATAGCTGAGTAGGTACTTAGAGGAAATGTGGTATACTTGTAAGGGTTTTTAAGACATGAAAAAATATGTAAAGCAATAATAGTATGTTGGCATTAGTATTTTTTTTATCCTAGAATTAATGCCTTGAGTTGACATATTTTTTTTGTTAACATTAAAGTCAACGGGCAGGGTGCCCAAGGCTGGTCGTATTGCCTCGCTAAAAAACGATACCTACTTACCTACCTATAATTTGCCGTGTGAAATATTTGCCACCATTAGCCTGTTTCCTAGTATTTTAACGTTCCAAATATTCTACTAATTTTTTTTCTCATAACAGTCATAACCATCTCTGAAGTTTACGAGGAAAACCTAGCCTTTCCGTATTTACACACGTAGACCGATCAGAAAATATTACGCAAAGTTAGACAATTATTTACGTCATCAATATAAACTATCTATACCAATCAATCAATAAAAACGCCTAAACATTCACGTAGATCTAAGATCGGGCCTTACGGGCACTAAAAATGGTACTAGTTCAGCGGTGTCACTCACGAATTCGAGCCAATCGTGCAGTCTAACGCAACTAGTTGCGACTAATCGCGCCCGTGATGCGAACTCATCAACCAATCGCGCGTGTGATGCGAACTCATCAACCAATCGCGTTGTAGCGGTGTCACACCGGTGTACTGGCCCCCATTCATGCTCCATTCTTATCGCACATAAGGCCAGTCCTTACGAAGTAATATTATAGGTCTATGCGCCTAAAGGTTTTGATCTACACGACTTAGATGCATGACTAAATAAAACCAATTTTTGAGTTCCGATTTCGAATAAATCACGAGTTTAGACAATAGGTACAGATCGTGACCATGGATAAACAAAATGTTGCAAAAACAATAAAACATTACAACAGTTTTAGCAAGCCTATAAAATTGGATTGTTCTTATTATCACTGCCAAAAAATGATTTGAGAAGAAAGTGGACGAAATGTCATGTGACCTCTTCTCACAAACGTAGTTCTCATTTTCCTCTCTGGATATTAACATTATAGAAAATATTTTTACGCAATCAATGATGTGTGCCCCTTAGATTTTCTTAGATTTAGACCTATGACGTGTTTTATGTTTTTATTAGACCCGTTTAAATGAGGTTTTCATGCTGGTCAAAGTTACCCTCCATGGGGTCAAAGTAACCCGAGTTTACGGTACCTAAAAATCAAAGGGGGCATAGGCATAGCTATGAAAATGACATTATAAATAGGTACGGAGATTTTATGAGAATGTGAAGATAATTCAATTAACTGAAAAATCAGCGATCTGCGTAAAACAATTTGAATTATTTTTTTTATTAATTTACATGGTTACTTTATTACTAAATCCGCAAAAGCAAAAGTCAACCCAAACAATCTTACAATTCAACAATTGGTATACCGTATTTATGATTATTAAATTGTACAACGGGACTTAATTACACAACATTAATTAATTATTATTGTACAATATAATAATGTGTAAAAATCGTGACAGTTTAAATCAGTGAATTGGTATGATTTTTCAAAAAAAGAAGAAAAGTGGCGCTGTCTTGTGTCGGAGGCCGTTTCATTTTGGGTCGATGAGCCAACGGAGTAAGTAAAAGTAAGCAAGTATGATTTTCCGATATCCGCTCGTCTCCAACTATGTTTACATAGAACCATCTTGCTTCTAAACCTGGTTACATGGCGATTATGTAAGGAAAGACATTTTTATTGCTATCTCGAACCGGTCCGCTTATTTTACGTGTCATAATGCGAATCACATGACTCGGGGAAACGTAAAAACCGAGGCACTACAGCAGGCCCGGTGCCTCTGGTGGTCACTTGTGCAAAGTTAATTTCTAATTAGATTGAAGTAAGGTATATTCTGATCGTTTACAAATTAAATAAATAAATAATAAATATTATAAGGACATTTTTACACAAATTGACTAAGTCCCACGGTAAGCTCGAGAAGGCTTGTGTTCTGACATCCATGACCCAGGAACAAATATCAGTGCTCATTACACAAATAAATGCCCTTACCGGGAATCGCACCCAGGACCAACGGCTTCACAGGAATCACAGGCAGGGTTACTACCCACTAGGCCAGACCGGTCGTCAAATCAAATATAGGTTGTAATTTGTCTTTACTATTCCCAAGAGAATAGTATTATTAAAACAAATGACAATTTTAGCTTTGATATTTGAAAACTACGTAGGTATGGCAAACCCTACGTACGGATCACAATTAAGAGCGCTATTACATTTCGGCGTTGAGCGAGTTTAGGTATTTTACGCGCTGCGGCAGGCCGTGCGAGCTTAGTATGCCGATCCCTTCTACCACACTCGCACTACAATGATGGATTAAACATTCTTGATCCTTCGCGAAGCATATTGAAATCAACCATAACAACACTAACTGTGCTTAACTTTTAAAGTCCTAAAACTGTTATTTGGTAAGTACGAAAATACTAAATGCAGTGCAAATAGGGTTGCCAGATGGTCGGGATTTGGCGGGATTTTCCCGATTTTTAGCATGTGTTCCCGATTCCCGACAAAGTGAAAATTGTCCCGAAAAACAGCTTCACATAATAAAACAATAATTTCAAGTTCAGAACTGTCGTCGAGCGAGCGAGCGACCCGCGTGGCGTGACACTGTGCGGTGAGGGGTGAGGGGCGGGAGCGCGTGCAGTACGGCTACCACCAGTTTTGACATTGACATAACGCTCACGTTTACGTAATTTACGTTTTGTACATCTCGCTTGCACTAATATGCCAGTACGAGCGAGATGCATAGAAAGTAAGTTACGTAAACGTGAGCGTTATGTCAATGTCAAAACTGGTGGTTGCCGTACAGAGCAGCTGACGTAGTGCCAATAATGTAAAATATCGTTGTTTTTAATACAATTACCTTAATGGGCTGTGCTCTGAGGAACTATTTGACATGATGCCAACGGCTGCTTTCTATCACCGCACCGCTCGCCGTCGGCAGGGTGTTCAGCCTCACACCCTAGAACCTAAATGGTCGCGTACTGTGCGATTTAAGAGGAATTTCCTCCCGCGGACGCTCCGGCTGTGGAATGAGCTCCCTTCCGAGGTTTTCCCGAGGGTCTACAGTACGTATATGGGGTTCTTCAAAAAAGGAGTGTACAGGTTTTTAAAAGGTCGGCAACGCGCATGTAACACCTCTGGAGTTGCAGGCGTCCATAGGCTACGGTGACTGCTTACCATCAGGCGGGCCGTATGATTGTTTGCCACCGAAGTGGTATAAAAAAAATTGATTGTTTTTTTTCCCGACTTAGGTCCCAAAATCCCGAAAAATTGATATTTTTTCCCGATAATAGCGCCTTTCGATCTGGCAACCCTAAGTGCAAATGTAAGTGTGTGCAGTGTTCATAAATTAATTTTTCATCTATTTTTGACGATTTTTGACCCCCCCCACCCCTCAAATCATGCTTCGGATGACTCTCTGTTTCCTCCTACGTCATACTACCATCATCCGATGTCCAGACCCCCCCCCCCCCTCCTTCCATTTGAAACGACGTAATTTATGAATAGCCCCATACTCGTACTTATGAAGGTATAAGTATTACTCGAAATAAATTATAGGTACTCGCTTATTTACATGTTTCGTCATAGCATTTGGTACCTATAGGTTGTAAAGTTTGTATCAACGAGGGTTTAAAAACGAACTAGTATTGAGGATCTGATGATAATGATGATGATTAAGGTGGTCACGGATACCAATCAACCATGTAGTAACATGATTAGGCTCGTTTGATTCGTCTCAACAAGATCTTTGACACTGAAGATACACAGGGTCTGATGATGGAGCTGGAAGGCGGCCACGGGTACCAGTCTATCATGTAACTAAACCACTTCGTGTTTGGGCTCGTTTGATTCGTCTCAACAAGATCTTTGACACTGAAGATACACAGGGTCTGATGATGGAGCTGGAAGGTGGCCACGGGTACCAGTCTATCGTGTAACTAAACAACTTCGTGTTTAGGCTCGTTTGATTCGTCTCAACAAGATCTTTGACACTAGGTGAAGTAGGTGATACACTAAACACGAAGCCCAAACACGATGCCCAAACACGAAGCCCAAACACGGAGCCCAAACACGAAGTGGTTCAGTTACGTGATAGACTAGTACTCGTCGCCACCTTCGAGCTCCATCATCAGACCCTGAGTAGTATCTTGTGTCAAAGATCTTGTTGCGACGAATCAAACGAGCCCAAACACGAAGTGGTTCAGTTACATGGTAGACTGGTACCCGTGGCCACAGTCCAGCTCCATCATCAGACTCTGAGTACTAACTTTTGTCAAAGATCTTGTTGCGACGAATCGAACGAGCCCAAGCACGAAGTGGTTTAGTTGCATGGTTGATTGGTACCGGTGACCACTTTCAGGCTCCATCATCAGACCCTGAGTACTATCTTGTGTCAAAGATCTTGTTGAGACGAATCAAACGAGCCCAAACACGAAGTGGTTTAGTTGCATGGTTGATTGGTACCGGTGACCACCTTCCGGCTCCATCATCAGACCATGAGTACTATCTTGTGTCAAAGATCTTGTTGAGATGAATAAAACGAGCCTAAACACGAAGTGGTTTAGTTGCATGGTTGATTGGTACCGGTGACCACCTTCCGGCTCCATCATCAGACCCTGAGTACTATCTTGAGTCAAAATTAATACATATAGAATGTCAGGTCGTTTCAAATATTTTTAATCCTGTCCGGTAGTTTATTAAACTGTACCATTATAAATTATAATACTATAAAAACAGTGCTAGGATCAAAGTCTCTCGTTGCGGTTTACACGCACACAGTATAGCGTTTTACACGGCGCCCGCCGCACACAATGATGAAAAATCTCGTTGTCGCCGTTGAAAATGTGCGGAGCCGACCGACACACGTCCTGCCTCTACAAGCTCTGCCGCGGCACTGAGCTGGCGCAGCGCGCGTCATCGGTAATATAGAGTAGTTTTCAAAAAATTGCCAAAAAATTATAGTAGAATTTCATAAACACTAATGTATACCAACAGTATAAGCAAACGTTGCAGATTGCTTGAGTATGAAAATGACTTCGATATTAAGTAGATTTTCGTAGGAATTGACACTTGTTTCGGAGAGAAAATTGAGTTCGTTTTACTTTGATTTTCTCTTTCTCAAAGGTGTGTAGGAAAAATATCGTTTGATATGCCTAAAGTACAGGGTATTAGTAATACAAAATAGCCAGGTTTAGCAGAGTAAACTTCTCAACATTTCCAAATAAGAGCTTGCCATTCAGTGCTTCACGGGGTTTTTCGGAAACGACCATCAGAAAAAAAATCATTACTAATTTAATAAGTCCTTTTTCTAATATTTACAACGATATTTAAAAAGATAAGAAGACGCTTTTCCTGGAACAAGTACTCATTGTTTCTAATAATGAGCACAAAGTCCTGAATTTCGTCGACTAGTATCATCAATTTTGCGTTATTTCGACTTTTCTTGTAAGAGCGCTAAGAATTATGCTCCAGTATCCAGATCCACTTCCAGTGCTTTCTGGAACATAAGAACTGACATGTTTCTATCTTTTTAACCTTTTACATTTCTATGGACACATTTTTTTACGAATGGCTTATAGCTTTTCGTACTATAAAAGTACTGCCTAATAACCGATGCTATAAAAATCTACACTTAAGTCGTCACGAATATAAAAATATTCAAACCTTATAAATACACACAATAAATACAATAAACAGGAGGTTCAAAATAAAAAGCCAGATTTTCTTAGTTAGAGTTACTTACGCAGTTTAGCATTCAAGACCAGTTTATACTGTTCTGTGTTGTCCTACTGTGAGTCTGTCGCCATCACGTCGCTAGTAACCGACTAGACGGTGACGTACCAACGTGAACGCAAAATAAAAGCTCCGTGAATCTGCCTTCTCGCAACTCCAAACGGAAGTACGGAAACTTAAATCCTTTGCTAGCTGAGGTCACCACGTCAATGAATAATTTCTAGTGACTACTTATTTGCAAAAAGTTTATTAGATTTGCGAAAAATATGGTTAGGGCTAGGGCTCACATAGTTTTGTTAAAAAATAAGAAAAAACAAAAAGTACTTGCTCAAAGGTTAACTGGAAGATATCCCTTGAAGGGATAAGTTCGCCTTTGTACTAATGACGAATGTTATTTTTCCTGTGTTGTTTTGATTTTTGTACAATAAAGTGTTTTACTACTATTACTACAGTACTTACCTACAAGTTTTTTCGAAATACTTATTATAAACGTTTCCAGGTAACTAGCCTCTCTCCAAGGCCCTCTTTTAAACATAAAAATAAATAAATGATAAGTTATAAAGGTCAATAAAAAGAAGCAACACGTGGTGATGGATTGTGTACTTGTGTAGCCTGAGAACAGAGGTCAAACCTCGGTATCCGGGTCGTCGAACTACACTAGAAAAACAACATGAAAAAAATCGCTGATAACTCGCGCGGTTATGGGACAAATAAAGAAATATGTTGATACAAATGATAAAAACACTGATTTAAATTTTCATGAATTTTACTCATTATTATTTATTTATTTAAACTTCATTGCACAAAAGATAACTTATCGTACAAAAGGCGGACTTAATGCCAAAAAGCATTATTATTAACGATTTTAACGTCGGAGGTAAATTTAAAACTTAATTTTACGCGATTAACGGCCCGATTCGAACTTTGAGAGACGTCAGTTAATAGATCTAGAAATGATATTGATTAGATAGGTATGTCAGTGTCAAATTAAACAAAAACGTTTCTTCAAACAAAAACGTCACTTTTGACACTGACACATCTAATCCATATCGTTTCTAGATCTATTAATTGACGTATCTTAAAGTTCGAATCGGGCAGTAAGTCCCGTCGTTGTGAATTACAAATGATAAAGTCAATTTTTAAAGGCAGCGCGCTTTCAGCTCGGTTTATAAACTCAATTTGTATTTTACCGCCTTACGTTGTATAGCACTATATATTCATTAAGTTTACAGTTTAAGATTGACTCACGCTAGACCGGGCCGAGCCTGGGCAGAGGCGTCCGACATGTCATTTTCTATGACGGCTGATCGGTGATCACGTGGCTTTCCATAGAAAACGAAGCGCCGGAAGCTCCGGCCCGGCCCCGGCCCGGTCTAGCGTGAACCATCCTTTATCCTTACTCTAAGCGAGAACACCATATTCCAGAAACTTTAAGGTTAAGTCACGTTTTGTTCCTATCAAAGACCGAATTTGCAATAAAACTATCAAAACTTTATTGAATCGGCATTTATATTTACTTACTCCAAGGAAAAACCAATATCTAACCGAATAGGAAACAATCGATTAAACAAATTGTATATGTCATGGCTTAAGTCATCATGGTGGTAACCAATGCGTCATAAAATTTTGAGCGGGCCGTTAACATTTTCATAAGGGGCTATTCATAAATTACGTCATTTCAAATTAGGGGGGCGGGGTCTGGACATCGGATGACGGTAGCATGAAGTAGGAGGAAATGGGGTCATTTGAAGCATGATTTTGGGATGATCATAGGGGGGGGGGGGTCAAAAATTGACAAAAATCGATGACGTAATTTATGGACAGCCCCTAACTTGTAATGCACTGAAGTACAGTCAGCATCAAGTTCCAATTTTATTTTTAAGATATAATGATATATTTATTTGCAAAAATGTAGTGGTAATCGTAGTTGGTCAGTAGGTAATTTTAAATGCGTAGGTGAGCGTTTCTTTTGTTTTTTGCCATTTTTATATATTGTGACCTTATTGCCACTTTTGTAATATTTCTACTCAGAATCACGAGCTCTTTCGATCCTAATGGAATAAAAAAATGTCCCGGAGTTTTTTCCAATTGTGTTACCATTTCCCCATATACTTTGTACCTATGGCGGTAAGCATGCAAACTTTCCTTATTAATTAAGTACCTACTATAAAGTATAATAATATTTATATAACATATAAAAAGTTATAGAACAATAAGCCATACATTATAATCATACCTATAGTAAATCTAAATTCAAAAACAATCAAAATATATTTATTTCAAGAAAGACAGAAATTTCAATAGTAGTATCAGATTACGCTTCAAAAGTATTACCCCCTTATGCATGAAACTTTACGAGCCTGATTTTGTTAAATTATGTTTTATCCCTTTCTTACAAATACAATACATAGTAAGTCAAAAGCGACCAAGGTGCTCACAAATATCTGAACACGCCTCTATTGTCAAGGCGTTAGAGATATTTTTGAACACCTCGGCCGCTCCGATATAATAAATAATCCGTCGCTGCTTCTTACAAAACAAATACCATAAAGTCGGGTTACTTTAGCCCTGGAGATAATATTGGTCAATGAAGTTAATCGTTCCAGGTTATATTATTGCACTATAATTATGGAAATATGACATGAGGTTGGTTTTAACTAACCTTTGACGTTTTTATTAGACCCTTTTAAATAAGGTTTTCATGTGGGGTCAAAGTTACCCTACATTGAGTCAACGTAACCCGAGTTTACGGTATTAAGATTTAGAATAAATAAACCCAACTGTATGTATCGATAGACCAATTTGAGGATGATAATGGGTCTCGTCACGAGTTCCACTCACGCGCATCCTTGGTGCGACGGATCCCTTCTCCTGGGCTCATTGGCCCTGAGCCGCCATAGACACAATACTATTTTTACATTGTGATGCTATCGAAATGTAATATGAATGATTTTTACATGACAATTGGTCCTGTTTTTTAAGAGAATCGGATAGGACAAGGCGAAAATGAAATACCAAGTCCGATTTCTCTTACTTAGTCAGGATTGCTAAATATTATTACCTACTTTATGATTATTATATGAGTATCTTCTACCCTCGACGATTATTTGATTCAGACCAAGATTATATTATTCTTAAAGAAATAAAAAAAACAACGGGTTGCACTCCGGGAGTGCCGACAGAAGTGAAAACTCAATGACTAGTCCAAAATGTCTGCAGCACTATGTATAATTGACCCATCCTCCTTTCTATTGAAAAACTTTAGTTCCGAAATTGCTCGTCAGTGAGCTTGTTTAAAATTCGAAATTCAAATTTGTAGCGTTAATTATTTAAAATTCGAATAGAAATTGTAAAGTTACCTTGCAGACCTCGCATCTAAATATATTTGGTCATGATATTTTGAGTTTTATTCACCAGTACTATAGAGTTCACTTTTATTAGCGATTTCATCATGATGTAGCTTTATTGAATTATATTTGAGTGATATAAAGTTAGAATGTAACTGTGAGACGTATTTCAAGTATTTCAACCCGTACAAGATTAGAACCTTTTTCATGTCATGTCATTGAGTTTTTCTTTATTGATTTAAATGCCATCTAAATGAGTGGCCATCTAAACGTTACGGTCACGTGATCGCGTTACGCTGTCTCGAGTTTATCATTTTTTCCCCACCTCAAAAAGTGCCCAGCGCCGCTAAAGAAGTTTTCACTTCAAAAATTCATATGGTTTTCATTTTTTATTACACTTTTCATGCTTTGAAAGTATTGGTCCGAATCAAATAACATGCGGTTAAAAATAATAGAATGGTCTACGTATCCCTATAAGCTCCATACTTGACGTAGCGCTTGGCCAGAAAACTTAGCGTTATCCGACTATTCGACTATCAACCTTTAACCTTATAACATTACCCATTCCCATTGCTGAGACTAATCTCATATCTCGTTAACATCAACTAATAAGCTCTAGCTAAAAAAAAAGATCTGTATGGCATGGCATAATAATAAACGAACAGATATAACACCTTACCTTTCTTTCATAATTTGTTACTGTTCAAACAACAGAAGCCCACTAACCCTAACAACACCGTCCTTCCATCACCGTATAATTTCCACATCAAAAACCATTACACTCAAACTTGCTCGACCAGCCTTTTCCAGGATAATTTCATAACATCATCAAACCAGTTTACCTGGCGCCGGATTCACAAAAGGGAACCATCGATTAAGAGCTCCAGTTATGTTGGATTTTAATGGTGTTTTGATTTAACGAAGGTTGGGTATTAAAATCCCTTCACTTGTATCCAAATGTTAGCTTAGTTGCACACGAAATCCCTATTTGCATCTTTATCTGATTCAAATTGCTTCTATGTTTTAATTTATGTAGTACATACTATATACTCACTATAGATATGTCGCAGGCAAATTGTAAGAATCCGCCGTTTACAAACGGCGTCGTCAATTTACAAACGGCTTCACGTTTGTAAATTGCCGAAGGCAAAGACCCTGGCCCCGGAGACATAGGTAACTATACCTTAGTCGCACTATACCTTATGTATACCAAGATACAGTATGGCACTGCAAAGCATAAGTTAATAATCAACACTCATTTTCAGGTAAACACGCTGAAAGTGAGTTAAAAGCCCATTGTTTCCGGTGGAAAGCTTGACTAATTGAGGAATGGCCATTATTAAGGTCGCCTCGTTAAAGAGAAATTTTGGTCAATATTTGCTGGCTGGACACATCGTTGCGAAACTGTACGTAACGTCTTGGAGTATTATTCCGAATGGGAGCGAATCGAATGCTTTAGAAAACCACTGTAAGAGTGGTATCTAGTAAAAGTATGTATACTTTATAAAGTTGGACGGCTTCATCGTGGTAATTTTAAGAGATTGTGCTTGTGACTTTCGACCGCGCGGGGTTGAATGACCACCCTTGACATGCCTGCTACCAGCCTTATAATAACCATATTATGATGCTGGAGGATTATAATCAAATTCGAGTATCGTGGCTTGATTATCATATCATCGAGTCTAATACTCCAGAAACTCTGCACAAAGTCGATTCTTCTCTAGCTACGATTGGTACTGGGGGAAATAGATAAATTAACTTCTGTTTGATAGAGTTGTTGATTCCAAGCTAACGGAAAATTGGCTATGAGATGGACAGATCACGTTAAGATTGTATCAGAGGCGAGTGTGTGAACTGAAGAAGGAAGCCATCAGAAAAGGATGGCGGCGTTTTGTGAAGCTTGCCTCTAATAGCAAAAATTATGACCAGAGGCCACGACCACTTTGTCAAGAATAGAATTACACAGAGTACACAGAAGATCCATTATTTTAGATATTTACTTTAGGTCAGAGTAGAGGTCGCTCGTTTTTTGTTTCTGTAACGCTGCGTCAAAAATTATCAGTTACAATCAGAAATAGTGGCGTAACGTGAACCAATCTAGTCGTGAGTGAAGTCGAATCTGTGCTTTTCTTTCAATGTGTTTTCCCAAGGTAGTAAATAGGGTTAGCTCCTGCTGCGGGGAGCCCTTAAAGGCCACCCCACACTAGCGTCTTCCGAGCGTCGGCGTCTATTAGTCAACTCTATGGGTGCTGCGTCGACGCAACGTTGGTACTACAACTGAGCAGCGACACAATTTTCCATATCGCTGACTAGACGCCAACGCTCAGAAGACGCTATGTGGGGTGGCTCTAAGTGGTGGGCCAGGGGCCGCTCGCTCACGCCTAGCTACGCCACTGTTCAGAGACTTTTACTAGTTTTTTTTTTGAGTTGGACTCGCCTGGTCTCAGTTAGCAAAGGGAACGTTGTGATTGTCGCATTACGGCCTTGGAGACGTCTGTTTGACAACATTATGCCATCGTAAACATCCACGCGTAATGAAAATTATTGTTCTGCATGGTTCTTGTTATTATAAAAAGAGAAAAGGAATGATAAGCGAAGCGATATGTTGAATGGTTTTCGCGCTTTTGAGTCAGGAGTGATATTACACCTTACACTAGGAGTCTAGATGGAGAGGTCTATTTGACTCATTGTGAACAAGTTAATGTTATGCTTATCAAGCGTTTGCTCCAGTGTTTTTCCTAGTAAGAAAATGATGTGAATCACTTAATCGATTTTGCATAGTGCATCCAACCCTAAATCATTTAAAAATAGAAATATTTTTCATAAAGAGGTAAATTACGTCACGAATTTTTTTTTTACTATGTCGTCATCGTACTAATTTGGGATTCCCTGCCAAAGCTTTCACTTCATTCGGTAACCTACTTACCCATACTCCTTTATTGGAGTGTGCCCAAAAATAACGTAATTGTCAGAATATTTAACAACTTGTTTTTATCCGACTACTTACGACAAAGACAATGTTTATGTAGGTTTGACTGTGTTATGTGACGGTAGCATCAAACTACGGAGCCGATTTTTAATAAATGATCAATCAATTCGTTTTCAAGGCCGGGGTGTCACAATTTATATTTTTAACCGACATACAAAAATAAATGTTATATTCAGGTTATATTACCTGTAGTTCCTCTTCTGCCATTAAGTACATTCTATGTCACATAGCAGTTTGCTTTTATAAGTTCGTTCTGTACATTTATTTTTACCTAACTGACGATGAAACGTTTGTAAGGTTTTTGCATGTTTGTAAACTTAATATATTTTATACAGGGTATGGGTTAACTTATTAGCAGGAGTGACTTAGGCTTTAAGATCAGTTGAGGCAAATAGATACACGTCCTCCTTTGAAATAAAAGTACCTATGGCGAGTATGGCGTAAAGGTTATGGCCCTTCCCGTTGCTGCATTTTTCCACCAAGGAATTCAAACATTTGACTTGTTAAGCCACATATTCTATTATTTGTAAATAATGCCTAACCTTACTCACATACCTCGAGCCCCCTTCCATCAAACGTGGAACAATTAGCCATTAAACTAACACAGCACGACAATTGTCTCGATCATTTCGTAAGCGCCCTGATTCTGGGCTCCGACAGTCTCACGTGGTTTTGCGATTTCTGTGCTCCATGTGAATCATGCTGCATCCGTGGTAAACTACTTTGTAATTAAGATTTGATTAAGTGAAACAAACAAGAATTACATATACCTATTGTTTTGGAATGGTACATCCATACATACACAATTACACATTCATTGCTAGAGCACTGATGGCCTAGCGGTAAGAGCGTGTGATTTTCAATCCGGAAAACCCCGGCTCGTACCAATGAGTTTTTCGGAACTTATGTACGAAATAATCATTTGATAATTACCATTCGCTTTTCGGTGAAGGAAAACATCGTGAGGAAACCGGACTAATCCCGATAAGGCCTAGTTTACCCTCTGGGTTGGAAGGTCAGATGGCAGTCGCTTTCGTAAAAACTAGGCCAATTCTCGGGATTAGTTTTGAAGCGAACCCCAGACTCTCATGAGCCGAGGCAATAATGCCGGGATAACGCGGGGAAGAAGAAGACATCCATACATACACAATGTACACATACAAGACCTCAGGCTCCCGTCAATAATGCGTTATTAGGGTTCCTTACCCAAAGGGTAAAAACGGAACCCTATTACTAAGACTCCGCTATCCGTCTGTCCGTCTGTCTGTCTATCACGAGGCTGTATCTAATGAACTGTGATAGCTAGGCAGTTGAAATTTTCTCAGATGATGTATTTCTGTTGGCGCTATAACAACAAATACTAAAAACAGAATAAAATAAATATTTAAGTGGGGCTCCCATACAACAAACGTGATTTTTTTGCCGTTTTGTGCGTAATGGAACCCTTCGTGCGCGAGTCCGATTCGCACTTAGCCGGTTTTTATTGAACTCTAGTCAGAGTCCTAAAGTTATTCTAGTTCGTTGACACGGCATAACTCCATACTCCATGGAGCTCATCAGATTAATTCAAGCCTGAGATAAATCTATTGTCTGAGCCAAAGAAGATTAAGAAAGACTTGATTAATTAACTATTGTTTCTGACGACATTAGTAAGAAGCCACTGCCCGATTCCAACTTTAAGATACGTCAAAATAATAGATCTAGAAACGATAATTATGGAGTAGATGTGTCAGTGTCAAAAGTGACGTTTTTGTTTGAAGAAACGTCACATTTGACACTGACATACCTAATCCATATCGTTTCTAGATCTATTAACTGACGTATCTTAAAGTTCGAATCGGGCCGCCAGTCGTCAATAAATTGACAGTGAGCTACGTGGGACTGGATGATAAATATGTTCATGAAACTTGGGGTCAAAGAAAAAATTCGAAGGCGAAGAAAAAATTTGGGGTCAAAATATTTCGAAACTGATCTTCGGGTATTTTCATTTAACTGGTACCATAGCCGGTTAGCAATCGTCACAAAACTGACGGTCAATGTCAAATCCCATACATTTTGTCAGGAATGTGACGGTTAGACGTTACTGAAACACGACTTAAGTCGCGCTTTAAAGTACAAGTTAAATTGAAAATGCCCCTTCAATTGTTAACACAAATATTTAACTTTATAAGTATGTACATAGTTGAAAATATTATTTTTTGTCTATGAGTTGAATTTTATCCTACCTATTAAATAAAGACACGGACAAAGTGCCAAATATATGTATACACGACCTTATTGCCCACACATTAAGGTCGTGTATACATATTTTTCAGTCCGTGTTGTAACACGGACCAGAACGCTCAGCCCTTCCCATTTTGAATGTTATGTAGCGCTCAAAGTGTACGCTACTTACGCCCTTACGCTCCACGCAGGTCAGACAGTTCGCGAAAGTGAAAGCCGTGCGGTCACCACTCACAATCGGGTAAATATTCACGTGTTATGTAATGTCGGATGTATTATCGATCATGTGATACCTGAAGTTACGCTTAAACGTGTTAAAGATAATGTTTGGGGTCAATTTTACACGGATTGACCTAGTACGAAACTAAAGCGGTTTTTGAACTGAAAACTTCTCGGCGCTGTGCAGTTTTTGTGATGGGGGAAAAATGTTAAACTCGCGACAGGTAAGATTCGTAAGACGTAAGACGGACACGTGATCGAAAAACTGTTACAATGTCATTGAGTTTTTCTTTATTGATTTAAATGCCATCTAGTGAGTTTCCCTCTAACTGGTACTAATATAACTCGAGTACTAATAGTGATGTGCTTAGGGGTTTCAAGTAATGCGATGAAATAACGCTAGATGGCGTTAACCTCAATTATACATAGTGCTGCAGACATTTTGCACTAGATGGCGCTGTTATTAATATTTTTGAAGTGAAAACTGAGTTTTCACTTCTGCCGGCACTCCCGGAGTGCAACCCGTTGTTTTTTTATACCACATCGGTGGCAAACAAGCATACGGCCCGCTTGATGGTAAGTTGGTAAGCAGTCACCGTAGACTATGGACGCCTGCAACTTCAGAGGTAATACATGCGCGTTGCCGACCCTAAAAGCAAGTTTCTTCTCTCTTCAGCGTTAAAATAGACACGGTAGAGATATCTGCATCTCATTTCTACGTATTGCTGCGGCCCTGTCGTTAGAAGTAACTTAAGGTGTGAAGAGCTTAACATATTAATTTTGTACTGGAAATAGGGCGCCTTGCCCTGAAAGTGTTAAGCGGGGTAGATTGACTAAATTGACGAGATTTCTACCGAACTGTCCAAATCCTCATATAATATAAGCGCCAACGTTCGTAAAGAGAATACGATGGAATCATTATGCACTACATTTGTACTGGTATAGGTACCTACTTAATAAACATCTTGAATTCGTGACCCTGTAATACCCGGAAGATTTCAACCTCGAATTCCTGAGGCCATAAGGAGAAAAAAATGTAGCGCATGTATAGTTGGAATTTGACTCAATAAATTTGCAATAAGTACCTATACATTTTTGGCATTTTATTATTCGGCAAAGAAAACAAATATTTTAGTTCATTTATGAAAACGATAAAAAACATGTCTTAGAACGAAATATCCAAGAGGTTTTCTTCAGTGCAGTTTTTTGATGAATCTCGAGATAGTCTTTTTATTGCCAACGATGACGGTGTCGATGATACCGGCGTGTTTGCAATTATGTCCAGATTTTTCATTTATGGAGTAAGACTAATTTCTACATAAGTGTGCAAGACTACACAACCTTTTTTTATAATTTTACCTTTTTAGGGTTCCGTACCCAAAAGGTAAAACGGGACCCTATTACTAAGACTCCGCTGTCCGTCCGTCCGTCCGTCCGTCCGTCCGTTCGTCCGTCCGTCCGTCCGTTCGTCCGTCCGTCCGTCCGTCCGTCCGTCCGTCTGTCACAAGGCTGTATCTCACGAACCGTGACAGCTAGACAGTTGAAATTTTCACAGATGATGTATTTCTGTTGCCGCTATAACAACAAACACTAAAAACAGAATAAAATAAAGATTTAAGTGGGGCTCCCATACAACAAACGTGATTTTTGACCGAAGTTAAGCAACGTCGGGCGGGGTCAGTACTTGGATGGGTGACCGTTTTTTTTGCCGTTTTTTGCATTATGGTACGGAACCCTTCGTGCGCGAGTCCGACTCGCACTTGCCCGGTTTTTTGCCAACGATGTCATGGTATCGATAATACCGGCGTGTTTGCAATTATGTCCAGATTTTTCATTTATGGAGTGAGACTAATCCTAAATTGAAATATCTTTTCTACATAAGTGTGCAAGACCATGGTCTAATAAAATGGTGCTCATGGTCTTCTATTCCCAGAGTGACACAGGCCTACGTCACAATAACATGGCCGCTATATATAGCGCTATCGCATATTATCATATAGCGCTGTCGCATGATGACGTAGGCTTGTGTCAGTTAAGTGACCTAGAAAAGACGGGAATAGAGTACCAGGCGGAGTACACTATTATACCATGTGCAAGACTACACAACCTTTTTTTATAATTTTTTTTTTTACGTTTTTGATACTGTTATTCTATTTTTATTATTTGTCAGCAGGCCTATTATGGATCGCTTTATCCACGTGATAAAATAACTATCACTTTTTAACTCCGCGGGATAGAAAGTGACGGACACCGTTTTATCACGCTGTCACGTAGACAAAAATGACCATCATATCCGTACAGATTACATTTTGGTTCTCCGAAAAGACTATAAAAATAAGAGTTAGCAACCCGGATTCTAATTATAAGTACTTACGATTTAAGAAAGATCCGTTAGATTCGGGACTAGATCCGGATGATTTATACAGGTTGGATCCGATGCGGGGAGTATTAAGGTTTATTTTCTAACACAACAATGACTACTGCCCGATTCGAACTTTAAGATACGTCAATTAATAGATCTAGAAACGATAATTATGGATTAGATGTGTCAGTGTCAAAAGTGACGTTTTTGTTTGAAGAAACTAGATCTATTAATTGACGTATTTAAAGTTCGAATCGGGCCGAAGTCATATCATAATCGATTAGAATTTTTGCCCTGAACTATCTCATATATCCTTTACAGAAATTGTACTTATGAATAGGGTATTTTCCTACTAGTCAAATCAGTTACTTTTTTAGAACTGTCAAAACGATTTGCTAATTTTGTTCTAACTGACAGGCCGATACCGTCCGGCGGACGGTTAATCAGTGGGCCCCTTTAAACAATGGCGCGTGACCAACATCCGCGTGCTTAAACAACCATCACTTAAATATGCCTATTACGTATGTAATGATTAAGTACCTACCTACTAAATATAAGAACAGACTTACCGCCACTTGCACCATTCCACTAACCCGGGGTTAACCCGTTAAACCTGGAGTTACCATGGTTACCAGTACAATTTGACACTTGGTTAACGATTTAACCGCTTAACCCCGGGTTAGCGGGATGGTGCAAGTGGCCCTTAGAGTTACACCAAGAAAAGTCTGCAGCGATTTTGATAGCCCACATAGTGCCAGCGTTATTTTAAACGTCAAACTTCTATGAAATTATGACGTATAAATAACACTTGCACTGCGTGGGCTATAAAAATCGCTGCAGACTTTTCTTGGTGTAACCTTAGTACAAATTTAAATACTAATAACAGCTTCCTCGCTCAACGAATAAACGTTGAGATTCAGCGAGGAAATGCTGCCAGTTTCCTTGGCGCTATATCACAGGGGCCTTCATTAGACATAGATTTTTAGTTTTTTAAGTATTAGTTTTAGTTTTGTAGGTAGTTTTAATTTTAGGTTACTTTATATTGTAAGTTTACAAACTGCATAAATACAATCCTAATAAAATTGTGATTTATTAAAGTAAATAATCTAAAAATTTGGTTTCAAATCAAACTGTAAATTCCGCAAAACAAAATCTTAAAAGTAGGACTGTCGAGCGAACGGTCAGCGTGTCAGTAGCGCGTGATTCGGCGGGACGCGAAAATTCAATTTTGTCACCGAATACGCAATCGAGGATCGTCATCGGACGTAACCGCCAAGTCTTATTGGCAACTTTCTCTCTCGACGGAGCCAGGCCGAGCGACGATCCGAGCTTCATTCTACCAATAACAGCGAGCCCGCGTGTGCGGACGCTGCGCTCGCGACCCGGTCAACACGTGAAAAAAAAACCGCCGTTCCATTTTCAAAAGTGTTCGAAAACTTTTCGTGTTTCGTTGTGCGTATGTTTGTGTGATTTGTTTATTATCAAGGCGGCAACATGGGAACTATTAAAACGTAAGTTCCATTTATAAAATTTAAAGTGCATGGTCTACATTTAATTTTAATGTTCAAACAAAAGAATTGTCTCCTGTCCTTGTTGCTAAGTTTCGAGTGCAGAATTCCTCTCGTCTAGAAAATGTAGGACAATGCCAGTCACGGTCGTAAGCTCACGTAGTCAGTCACAATTTGGAACTAAAGTTTCGCAAAATTAACCTACATAAAAATAATACTTTGATTTTATCGAAAACACAAAGATAAAGATTATTTTTTCAAGCAGGCATACTACAATGCGCTTATGAACATCAAATAAAGCTACACCGGCTCTAACTCTACACTGCTCGAGAAGATTTAAATCCCTCCTAAATTAGAGGAGGGTATCCCAATATGGGACCGGCAAGAAACTCTATAATTATACAATTATTAGCTAGGTGATATTATATAATTAACCGTCATATATGTATTATACACGCTACGAATTCGTAGCGCATAATATATGACGCTATAGAAACATGTTTCATAAGTTAATTTCCTGTTAATCAAAGCTTCTATCTTCCGTACGCTAAAAATGGAGACTAATATATATTTATGTTTTTAAAGTTGCGTGTAAAAAAAGATGGTTATGTTGGAATTTTAATTTGAATATCTTAACTACCTACGTACCTATTTGTTGTAATCCATACTATGAAGTTTGTAATATGTATCTAGATATATTTGGTTTTTAATATACAGTCAGCAGCAGAAGTTGCTAAGCGGGTGAGGTGTTCAAAATTACCTTGACGCGCTCTTATTCTCTTAACAATAGAGTCGCGTCAGGATCATTTTCATCACCTGGCCCGCTTAGCAACTTCTGCTGCTGACTGTACCTACTAGAAGAGATTATTTCAGCTAATTTAACACCTTCGAGACCGATTTATTATGCTTATATTGCTTATTGTTACCATTTTCTCACACTTTCTAAGTTCCAAAAAACTTACTCTCCAGTCTCCCCACGAGGCCACGCAGAGGTCGCCGGCACTTAGTGCTCCTAATGTCACTTTACAAACAGTTTTCAAAATATTATAGGTACATAAAGTTGTCAAAATACTCAATAGGTTTACTACTACTACTAATAACACTATAACATTGGACATATTTTGCTTAGCTAACATGCTAGCCTAACATGTAAGCTCAGTACCAAAATTTTTAAAACGATAAAAAAGTACTACTCAAAACTCATTAGGAATATAGTTTTTTTTTTACACCAAACTAACAAAACTTCCGTGAGACACAGACATAATAATATTAAATATATTAAGAACGGGTCACTCACGTATTTTAAGTCAAAAACGCTCGACATGTTTCACTCCCTACCGAGTGAAACATGTGTTCCACTTAAAATATGTGAGTGACCCGTTCTTAATATATTTAATACACCAAATTATTTCATTAAACATTAAAAAATTACATATATTTATTCTTGTTATACGTGCAATATTTAGCCAATAAATGACATAATAAATCTACTTTAAACTATTTTCCAACTACTGAAAAGTTTTGAACATAATCTTAATATTGTAACTCCCATATTTAGGTAAATCTCCTCGGACTTGGTCAATTTCAAGCTAGACTTTTTATTTGTAAAAGGAAATTAGCTAATTACTTAGTCTCGCTTACACCACCGATATAAAGTTAATGTCACGCTTTTTGTAGTAGGTAACAAAAAGTTAATTGAATGGGGGACCATTAGGTATTAAACAGTGGATATCGATTTTGATCTTATAATTGACTTTTTTTTAGATACTGTACATCACTTAGTTATATTTTTTATTGTGTTTGAAAAGATTCTGAATGTTAAGTATATTTTAAATTGGGATTATTTATATTCAGTGTCTAATTTAGTGTACATAAGGCTAAATCAAAATGACACGGTGTAAACCATTTTAAATGTTTATTATTTGAATGAGTAAATGAAACAGCAAAAGTTATCGAGAAAAATCTAAATATTTTAATTTGCATCTTGCAACGATTACAAGTTTTTTAACATTATTTTTAAATGCTAGGTATGTCCTTCAATAAACCTTGGTCACCTGTAGCGGTATCATGGTCGCATTTTTATCACCTGTCATGCAATGCGTCACTTTCGCACTTATTTATTTGTTAGAACGTGACAGGAATGGTGACAAATGATAAAGAGCCGACCATATTAGCCCTAAAGCATCGGTATCATGGTCGCGGTTTTATTACCTGTCATGTCATGTGTCACTTTCGCACTCCGGCCATCTTAGTCCTACTGGGTGCTAAAATATAATGGCTACAAATATAATGACCACCAAAAAATACTTTGGTACCCTAAATAAAAAAATCATGCTTACCAAAAAAAATTACTGAACACCAAAAAAATAAGGCCTAAAATTACAAAATTACCACCGTTTTAATTACGACTGCACTTCAAATTGTATTCGAATACCAAATATATTGAATGATCACCAAAAATCATTAATGATCACCAAATCTTGAAGACCAAATTAATGCGATATTTTCACCTAAATAAACCACTATGATTACCAAAAAATATATACATATTACCAAATAAAGTAAACTGATGCCAAAATTACTAGCCCCTCCCGCTCAACCCCCCGTACCCCGCACCGCATACCTACCTAACCTAACCTACTCTTCTAGTAGCATACTGAAATGCTACTAGAATAGTGGGTTAGGTTTGAACTGCGACCCTTACAGAAAAGAAATGCTACTAGAAAAGTGGGTTAGGTTAGGTTTGAACTGCGACCCTTACAGAAAAGAAATACTACTAGAAAAGTGGGTTAGGTTAGGTTTGAACTGCCACCCTTACAGAAAAGAAATGCTACTAGAAAAGTGGGCGAGGTCAGGTTTAAACTGCGACCCTTACAGAAACGAAATGCTACTAGAAAAGTGGGTTAGGTTAGGTTTGAACTGCGACCCATACAGAAACGAAATTCTACTAGAAAAGTGGGTTAGGTTAGGTTTGAACTGCGACCCATACAGAAACGAAATGCTACTAGAAAAGTGGGTTAGGTTAGGTTTGAACTGCAACCAATACAGAAACGAAATGCTACTAGAAAAGTGAGTTAGGTTAGGTTTGAACTGCGACCCTTACAGAAACGAAATGCTACTAGAAAAGTGGGTTAGGTTAGGTTTGAACTGCGACACATACAGAAAAGAAATGCTACTAGAAAAGTGGGTTAGGTTAGGTTTGAACTGCGACCCTTACAGAAACGAAATGCTACTAGAAAAGTGGGTTAAGTTAGGTTTGAACTGCAATCCATACAGAAACGAAATGCCACTAGAAAAGTGGGTTAGGTTAGGTTAGAAAAAGATGACGAAGTGGATTTATTAATTTAATAGCATAACGATATATTAAATATTTGCACATTTTTAATTAAAATGTGGTTACAATTTTGGTGGTCATTTACTATTTTTGGGTTTACAATGATTATTTTGGAGTCATTTGCTTCAATAGGATAGCAAGATTTAAAAATTTGGTTAGAATTTTACATTAAAATGGAGTTCTAATTTTGGTGGTCATTTACTATTTTTGGGTTTACAATGATTATTTTGGTGTCATTTTATTTAATAGGATAGCAAGATGTAAAAATTTGGTTATTATTTCACATTAAAATGGGGTTTGAAATTGGGTCATCATTTACAATTTTTGGGTTAATAATGATTAGTTTGGTGTCATTTCCTTTAATAGGATAGTAAAATGTAATAAAATTAGTAATCATTTCACATTAAAATGGTGTTATAATTTTGGTGATCGTTTATTATTTTAGGGTGGTAAAGTAGATTTTTTTGGTATTAAATTTTATTAAATCTGGTGATCAGTTAAATAGCAGCCAAATATAATAGTCGTATGCCGATAACATTTGTTTACCAATTGTTTAGCTTTACCAAACATGTTTGACGTCTTCTTACTTAACTGTTGACCGCTAATAGAAAAAATCGCATTGTCAATTACATAAGTAAATATTGTTGAAGCTTTGTGTGGGTGTGTCAAGGATCTGGCTTTGCGTAATAGTCACTGACCCACTTAGATGGAATTATAGATGAAATAATGGATATTTTAACGGAATATAGATGGTATCGTTATTAATTTTAACAGAATAGGTACCTATACGATATTTATCAAATAATTTATTTATAACTAAATAAAATAAAAAAGCCTTTAATTTCTCAAACACAGTTACAATAAATAATACATCCGTTAAAACTACCAATAAAAAAGAATGTATGAGAACCCCTTAATTTAATTTAACTAATTTATTTATCTAAAGAAAATATTTATATACTTACGATATTCTCAAAAGAGTAGGTATAATTGTCGTTTTTAGTGCCAAAACAAATATTCTAAAAATATATTTCATCTTAATAAACATACATAATATCGTAATATTAAATTGAGTCAATAAAAAAATCCATATAAAATCTTATCGATTTTTTGATTTCGGTAATTATCTATTTATTTATTTTTACCATAAACTAAGAGTCAAATAACTTCGTATAAAGCTTAAAACCTAACTTCTAACATAGATTATTCTAAACTAGCTAATTTTACATGTACGTTTACCTCATTCATTAATGCACAGAATTCACAGTTATCTCAACGCATGGCTAGTTCAATCTTACATCTGACGAAGGGATCTTCCTTACAAATTGCTGAATAATACTGCTATTTGTCGACGATAATTAAATAAACAGATACTGTCTTCCTTGTTGCATTATTGAATAAAATAACGTTCTTCGTGTTGGATTTGCTTACAATGACTAGAATCATTTAAAATAGCATTAGATCTCTATTTGTAGGGGAATTTGCTTCCGTCGTCTATGTTTCCTGACAAATACGATCTAAGCCTTTACAAAGCAAGACTGAATCATAACCTTCCTGGCGCTTTTTTAGTCACAGCTCATGGCAGCCTGAGGCTCGAATAGCAACTATTCCCAAAAATTGGCGTAGGCACTAGTCCGACCCGGGGTTTGAACCCGCAACCTCCGGATTGAAAGTCATACGCTCTAACAATTAGGCTATCTACCAGCGCTCTTTAGCCAGACTGAATAAGATATGTACTTATTACTGAACAAATAAACTTCATCTTATTCCCTGTCGTCGATAATCTCTCTCTCTCCTCAGCATTATTATTGCCATCTGATTGTGGGGTCTGCTTTTCTGGTCTTATCTCTCCACTTCGCGCGATCGGACGTGTCGTCTACTGAAACGTCGCAGGCCCTCATGTCTTTTTTTATATTTTTGTCGTCGATAATAATAATAAATAAATAAATATTGTAGGACATTATAACACAAATTGACTAAGTCCCACGTCCCACGGTAAGCTCAATAAGGCTTGTGTTGTGTATACTTAGACAACGATATATATTATATACATATTTGTAAATACTTAAATACATAGAAAACACCCATGACTCAGGATCTAATATCTGTGTTAATCACACAAATAAAATGCCCTTGCCGGGATGAGAACCCAGGACCATCGGCTTCACAGGCAGGGTCACCCACTAGGCCAGACCGGTCTTCAAGATAATTATCATTTATTCTAACTCAAAAATGAATACCTACTCCGTTTGTAGTTTTGATAAAATGTGTGATTATAAGACAATTTCCTCATGGTGTTATCCTTCTCCGAAAACATAGTGTCATCACAAGTACCGAGAAACTCATTAGCACCTGCTGATAATTCACATAAGTTA
Organism: Cydia splendana; assembly: GCF_910591565.1. Classification (NCBI taxonomy): domain Eukaryota; kingdom Metazoa; phylum Arthropoda; class Insecta; order Lepidoptera; family Tortricidae; genus Cydia; species Cydia splendana. The sequence continues at coordinate 3,692,199 of NC_085965.1, read as the reverse complement.
AGTAGGAATTCCCATAAATATCTGCAAAATATTATTGATGAACAATCTAGTATCCTTTGAAGCGGGGAAGACCCACGCAACAATGCAGGCATTTTTAGGGTTCCGTACCCAAAGGGTAAAACGGGACCCTATTACTAAGACTTCGCTGTCCGTCCGTCCGTCCGTCCGTCCGTCTGTCCGTCCGTCCGTCCGTCCGTCCGTCTGTCACCAGGCTGTATCTCACGAACCGTGATAGCTAGACAGTTGAAATTTTCACAGATGATGTATTTCTGTTGCCGCTATAACAACAAATAGTAAAAACAGAATAAAATTAAGATTTAAATGGGGCTCCCATACAACAAACGTGATTTTTGACCAAAGTTAAGCAACGTCGGGAGTGGTCAGTACTTGGATGGGTGACCTTTTTTTTTTGCTTTTTTTTCGTTTTTTTTTTTGCATTATGGTACGGAACCCTTCGTGCGCGAGTCCGACTCGCACTTGCCCGGTTTTTTGTAAATAGCAACTTTTCTTTTTTTGCTATTGTCGTTCATTTTTTCTCGGTTTTACCTCTTTCTTGGCTTGGGGAATATTTCTAACCTCAGCTCGTAACAATAAGGGCCACTTGTACCAATTGGGTTAGCCACTAACTTGGAGTTAACCTTTAACGCAGGGTTAAATTGTATTGGTAACTCCGGGTTTAACCTTCGGAGTGGTCATTAACAGGCGTTCCCCTCTGTCGAAAATAGGCGGCCAATGGTCAACCACATGTCAACCACATGTACATGTATGGACTGACGTTTATCTGACATGGCTATGTTTACGTTACGTATACATTTGATGTGCCCCTCCCCCGCAAAAAACGGCAGACTATTTTGTACCGAAAATTATAGACATGGCGTCTCCGTTGGTTATATCCTCTAAGGGTTTAACCGATTAACCCCGAGTTAGTGGCTAACCCGGGATAGCGCAACATAGAGTCAACTTATAGAGAGAACAAAGTGAGAGTGTCATTGTATAAGTTATATTTCCATAGAATTTTTTTAATATTATTATAACAATTTGTCATTGCAAATGCCATGCATTGTTAGTTTGGTCCGACTCTACCCAATATAAGGAAAAATCATTTGATAATTATGAAATGATTTTCCGTACATTTCCTTTGGTGAACAAAAACATCGTGAGGAAATAACACTTATCATTAAGGTTCAGTTTCTCTTCTGAATAATAAATAAATAACTAAATAAATAAACAACCATAAACAGATAAACACTATGCCCCTTATTCATGAAACTTTACGGGCCTGATTTAGTTAAATTATGTTTATCCCTTTCTTACAAATACATAAGTCAAAATGACAGATAAAGACAAACGATTATTAGCTAATTGAGGTTTGTAGCGCGTTTATGAATAAGGGGTTATAAACGTGGCTGCGTCAATTTACCTATACTGGGTCAAGCAGATCTTGTCAGTACAAAAAGGCGGCAAATTTGAAAAATGTAGGCGCGAAAGGATATCATCCTATAGAAAATTTGAATTTCGCGCCTTTTTCTACTGACCAGATTTGACCATCTTTAATTGCCAAGCGTACCCCGGATTTTCTTAGGATGCAACTGCGAAAACACTAAGATGGAAAGGTTTTATGAGAATTGTTTATACATAATAATATTTTGCACCAGTAAAACTCTAAAGCTTGTATGAAATAATACATATATGTAACCACCGCGAACTCTAAATATGTGTATCTCCGTCCCTCTAGCTTAATCCATAAACGCTGCCCCAGGGCTGCCCTAGGGCTGAACACCTGGAGCCTAGCTCCCGCGGGCCGGATTGGACCGCTGTCGGCGGGCCGGATTGGAACGCTTCGCGGGCCGGATTTGGCCCGCGGGCCGGGGTTTGGAGAGCCCTGCTCTAGCACGAAGTAGGTAAAGCGGTAGATATATTCATCGTCTTTGAATTTATATTTTCGCAATAGTTGTCCTATAAAACAGCTGTTTAACGTTATCAGTTAACATGGGCCTAAGGATAACGATATTACGTAATGGGTCCCATCGAAATGCGGGTCGCGTGTGACTTACATCACAAGGATGCGCAAGCGATTGCAAAAGCAAGTTCGGATTAGTTCTACGTGCGCTATTCTAACCGATTTTGGATGGTTTCAGTGCTATTTCGTAACATTGAACTACTCCGAGTACCTATGGAGAATTGATGTAGGTATATAATAATGAAATGAAATGAAATATCTTTTTTTTTCTGGCTGCTATAATTGGCCCATACCTACACAAATACATTAAGACTACCATATTTAGTCTTCTTCCTCGCGTTTTCCCGGCATTTTGCCACGGCTCATGGGAGCCTGGGGCCCGCTTTTACGAAAGAGACTGCCATCTGACCTTCCATCCCAGAGGGTAAACTAGACCTTATTGGGATTAGTCCGGTTTCCTCACGATGTTTTCCTTCACCGAAGCGACTGGTAAATTATCAAATGATATTTCGTACATAAGTTCCGAAAAATTCATTGATAAAGCCGGGGTTTGAACCAGCGACCTCCGGTTTGAAAGTCGCATGCTCTTACCGCTAGGCCACCAGCGCTTTAGTACACAGTAGGTATACATATGAATTATGTAAATATATATTAGTATTTTTATTTGTGTACTTTATATGTATTTTATCAAGTTTTTCAGTTGTTTTCGATAGTTCTAATAAATATCATCTTTCTATCTCCTTACACCATTTTTACATGTCTCTGTTTGGCCCGATGGTTGACTGGTAGATAATGCCATTAGGCATTAAGTTAGCCATTTGTACATTATTTTTGTATATTGTGCAACAATGTTTAATAAATAAATATTTACATATTAATATAAACGAAAACTCTTTAGTTTATTAAAGGCAAACTAATATTACCATAAAATAAATGTTGTTGGTTAATTCTGTCTGTTTTGACGCGAGATTCATAGGTACTGAATAAAAGCTCCCATAAGTCCATTACCATCAAGAAATAATGATGATAATTCGAGAATAATGTGGTAATATTCAGTAATTAACAATGGACAGTTAATGCATATATGTTAATTCTTAGCACTCATCTCGGTCACGGTTTGCATAATTACATAAAATTGTATATAGCCGGGTTTCTTATAATTTGATTGTAATAACACACTATGCGAGAAAAGGGAAATTTTATTCTCATTAATTCAAATTCAAATTGTCATAAATGAAGTGATCTTGGAAAAAAAAACAGAAATTTTATCTATATTAGCATGCTTTCTTGAAAATGATTAATTTTTAACTAAAATATTATTTTACTTGACTTCTGCACAGTGCTCATCAGCCTGTATGGCTGATCAAAATTCCAAATTCAAAAAAATACTCTGCAATTAGGCCTTCGTTTCGTTTTTTACCTACGATCCTTATCGGTTTTACGCAACAGGGGATCCCGTCTCGTCTCTTGCATAAGAACACGTTCTGATTTCTTCCCGCCCGCGGCGGTACCACTTTCATTAACTAACCACGAATTCGCCAAAAGCTTACGCGCAACCAATTGACGTATCTCAGTTACTTTTTAAAAGGAAAGTAGACGATCGCTTTTTGATACAAACGTTAGTCCCCGTATTTATTTATGTTTTATTGTAAAAAATGCATTTAAACTTAATACGGAATGGCATTCTCCATCAGTTAACTATAAAAAATATCTAAAATATATTCGCCTTTTTTCACTCCTAACTTTTATACAGATTAAAAAAAAAACCACTCACTGCACCCACCTTAGCAAATTACTGGTGTTTTTTTTTTTTTTTTTTTTAATTTATTTATCATAAAGTACACAACACTTTTATAAACATTATATTCCTCGCCAAACTGCAATTGCAGTTTGTTGGCGAGATCGCGCTCATCTTCACAGACATACATATTATGCTATGCACTAAATACTAAACTTAACTTAACAACTAAATTCAGGTATATTTTAGTACAGTTTAAATGTTAGGGTATATTATCCAATAACGTATTTTTTAACTCAGTTTTAAATTTAGCCCTACTACATTTATTTTCTTCCCTTAGGTAGTTAATTTCGTTATACAATTTTGGTATCAAAAACAAATCAGTTCTTTTGCCATAATAGTTTTTAGCAGTATTTTGTACAATTTTTTTTAAGCCTTATGCTCTTTGTTCTATATCTACTTTGTTTCAACACCTTAAATTTATCATCAAAACAATTTTCTACTGCTATCAAGTATTGCACCTTTTGATGTATAGGAAGTATTTTACATATCTTGTACAATTTGTCGTAATTCCCTTTAAGCCTATTTTTAATTTTTTTATTAACTAGGTATTTCATAGATCTTAACTGTATTTTTTTAATTTCGTCTAAATAAGTATGAAAAGTTCGACCATAAACACTTAGACCATAATTAATGATTGAGTCCACTAACGTTTCGTCTCGTAGTTGACTGGTAGAGCATACCAGCATTAAGTCCGCCTTTAGGAAAATGGTCCGCCGGATAATGGGGACTACGTTTGTATGGAGAACCGGGCGTCCACTTTCATCTTAAGCTGTATAAATATTTCAAGCCACTTCATCCACTCTTAAGTCGAAGTTAAACCATCTCAAAGGTGCGATCTTTAGTTACGTGTTTGAAGTAACTGGCAAATCGGTAATCACATTCCGGCATTACTTTTCATTCATAAGTCGGTATTATGTAAGTTGCATAACGTTCTATTATGCGTGCTCGATAAGTTTAGCTTGTTTGCTTAGAGTGTTAAAGCGATATTTACCTATAGATTTAATGCGAGGAATTATTCTTAAGTGTTTGGTTCGGTCACCTACTCAGAATGGGAGAGGATCGGGCTGTCAAGAGGGCGTTTTTGGGACCACCGACTGGTAGCCGTCCGGTGGGTCGGCCCGGGTATCGCTGGGAAGACAGTGTGACGGCGGATCTGCTTCAGCTTAGCGTCAGTAACTGGCAGGAAGTTGCGCAGGATCGGGACAGGTGGCATGCTCTCGTTTCGGAGGCCAAGATTCTCTTTGGATCGCTGAGCCAAAATAGTTAGTTAGTTGCTTATACATAGTGTAAGTAGGGTAATGTGATGTGTTTATACTCCAAGTGAGTAAGTAGAAAATTCTAATATAAAATATGATTTCCTGTTGCCTATGGATGTGGATGAAAGGTGCTTATTACTCTTAGATTGAGACTTAAGTTCTAAAGGAAAGTTAATAGGAACCAAAAATATTAATCATAAGTTGTGAAAAATTATAAATCCAACAGATTACGATGCGCAACACCTTTTCGTAACTTTGGTGCCAATTTGGCGGAAAACGTCACAGCGATCAAAGAGTACAGCCTAGTTTGCTTTTCCTTAGTTCCGTTCCGATCTTATTTGTGTCGTAATTCCTTTGTTAACAAAACACCGGGAGTGCTATTTCGCGATAGACCCGTCTATAAATGCGAGTTAATATGTGTTCAAAACGCAAAAGTTTTAAATATTATAAGTGTAAGGTTTGGCTATAAATATGGATAAAAAAAACCGAGAAAACTTCATAGGAACTTTGCAATTTTTGAAAATTCTCTTTGGCAGATTGCTAAGTTAGGCCGATGGACCAAACGAGGCACGGGCAGTTGCGCGCACTATTACAGCATTGGCGAATCTTCCTTCCTCGGTTTGCGTAATACATACATGATTCTTACTTAACTTTTGTTTAGCGGAAATAAATATTGCTAGATGCTTCATGTTAATTTCTCATTTTAGTCCGGCGTTTTTAAGGCAGGACGATAAAGTAACGAGAAAGAAAAATCACTACACTTTATAAAAGGCTGCCGCGTCTATCTGAATGTTCGCGATAAACTCAAAAACGACCTACCTGATTTTCAATCAATATGTAGACTGATTCTTGAGGATGGTTTAGGTTTAAAATGTGTTAAGGTTTAGTTTAAATTGGTTGAAATATATTTATATAATATATAAGAATCACGTTTAATTACGATAGTAAAGCGTAATTAAACGCGTAAAGCCGGGGGTAGCTAGTAATTGTGTATATTTTTTTCTTTATTTATTTTTTCTTGTGGATCTGTAAATAGTTATTAAGATATACCTATTATATTCCTAATTCGTTTTATCGTGTCATACTGATACTATTGTAATATATTGTCATACTATTGTATCAAAAGCAAGTAGTAATATTCGTGGTTGTTTCAAAGCAATATTAGGTATTCTGGATGATGTTATAGAGCGTATCTGATAAGCTAGATGAGATGATAAAATAACATGACGGGCTTATCGAGTTTTGACTCATTATAATCGTTACTTTAATCAAAAACCTGTCTCATGTTCGACATACCTACCTACTTCGAAAAAAAAAACAACGGGTTGCGCTCCGGGAGTGCCGGCAGAAGTGAAAACTCAATGACATTGTAACAGTTTTTCGATCAGGTCACGTGTTCGTCTTACGAATTTTCAATCTGTCGAATCTTACGGTCACGTGAGCTGTCGCGAGTTTAACATTTTTTCCCCATCACAAAAAGTACACAGCGCCACTAAAGAAGTTTTCACTTCAAAAACTCACATGTTCATTTATGGCACAAAAATATTTTTCTCTCACGTGAAATTCTTAATTGAAGCAATCTTCGTTTTCCACATATCAATAGCATTTGCCTACTAAACTATAACCTATGGGCCCGATTCGGATTTTGAAATAGACGTCTATTAGACATCTTTTAGACATCACCAAGATACGATAACGATATGTTTAAGATCTAACCTGTCAAATTTGACATTTGCGCGATTCTCTCCAGATTATCTCCATACTGTTGAACGATTTCCACAGGATATGACTTAGAGATCCAATTCACATTTAATAGATAGGTATATCTTACTCTATCTAACGTAAAAGTGACATTGGTTGCCCGAATTGCGCTGCAAAAGAGAACTAGTTGATATCTAAACTATAACGTCCAGTCTATATAGAATGGATCTAGTACGTCTCTTGTGAATATCTTGAAGTTCGAATATGGCAGTATGTAATTATATTTTTACCTTAAACTGCTGGCCCTCCGGCCTTCACGTCAGTGATAATAACGTCCCTTATAATGGCCGCTTGATATTTATATGTCTATTGTACTTTGACCCGTCTCCCAACGTAACTGCTAGACGAAGGCTAGCGGGACGATTAGCCTAAAACTTATAAATAATGGACTTGAACTGAGTAATAAATTGTTTCTTACGATATGTAATTGTCCGTGCATATTAAATTGAAGAGATGTTTACACAAACAACATAACTGCTTAGAGCGGTTGACACTTTTTTAAGAACATTGTTAATCGTTTCAGGTGTCAACCAGTGTAGTCAGTTATGTTGTTTTTGTAAACATCCCTTCAATTGTTAAGCACTGTGTGCGGGTTTCAAAATGGAGGTCTTTAAATTTTTTATTGGATTTTAAGCATTTGACTAAATTTAAACTGATGGTAAGTACTGATGATGTCTATTCACTCATCTTGAAAAGATCTAAGTTATTAAGCTTAAGCTGGGAATAGATTAGCAAGAACTAAGTTCCACTCCGTAGCCGTTCGCATAAAAAGGCTGTAAGGAGAGTGTTTAGGGGGTATCTAGCAGAGGCCCTACCGCGAACCACGTTCGACGTCTTGCCTCCCTGTCATACTTACGTACGAATTTACAAGTGCGACAGAGAGGCATCACGTCGAAAGTGGATCGCGGTAGGCCACCAGAGTCATTATTAAAACCCTCGCACTCTAAGTGCCCAAAACGTTCGGACCTTATGAAGAAATGTCATTTGAGATATTTTTTTACCAGATTTTTTCGTTTTGTTAAAGCGTTCGCTAAATTTATTTGTATGGGAAATTTCATACTTCCCTGCTGTTTGACGTTTATCAGTCTGTTAAATGTGGTTGGTGCAACTGGGCCTTAGTCTTTGGATACCAATTAATATAAAACAAACAATAACACAACAAAGAATAAAAAGACAGAGCAGGAAAACATCAACCCAGAGAGCATAGACAATGTTCATAATGCTCTGAATTTATTTAGTAACCATATTTCAATCCCGATTTATCATTTAAGAACAAGTCTTAGTAAGTACCTACTTTCTTTACAAGATTGACATACTTTACAAAATTTGCTATTCTATATCACAAGCAAAATTGTTCTACTTAGATAAATAGATAATTTGTTAAGATACTGCTGTGACGTGTACTCAAGAGGATAGAGTTAGACCAAGAAAAGTCTGCAGCGATTTTGATAGCCCACGCAGTGCAAGTGTTATTTATACGTCATAATTTCCTAGAAGTTTGTCGTTTAAAATGACACTTGCACTGCGTGGGCTATCAAAATCACTGCAGACTTTTTTTGGTCTAACTCTACCTTATAATGTAAAAATATTTTTGGTGTAGTAACACAAAAGGTTATCAATGAGGAAATATTTATGGACCATTTTAATTAACTAAAGCAATTAAATAAACTCAGCAACCGCCGCTTCGTTTAATAACAATTAATAAAACGATTACATCTCCGTATTTAATAATACCACACACATATATTCATAATATGATTGCAGTGCGATGATTAGTTGCATGGATACCTATTTATTTTGTCTGTATTTATAAGTAGTTTTCAATATTGAATTTATATTTATTGAATTCGATATATTTTGTTTAAATAATGAAAATGATGAAACTACTGTAATATATCAATATCAATACAGTATCAATACAGTTAGCAATACTATTCGCTTAGCACCTTTGCATACAAACTTCTATGCAGGGAGGGGTAAGTTTTTATTGCAGCTTACTGTACATAAATGTACCAACTTAAAATAAAAAAATAGCACCTAAGTTACATTTAGATAAAGCATATACTTATGATGTTAAAAACCTAATTTTCATCCGGCATCCGGCTATACAATTTTCACACAATTTTTAAAGATTTGTCTCCCACTTAAATAACCATTTATTAGCTCTATGATAAATTCGGAAGTATAATCTGTCAGTAATATGTAGTACAATTACACACTTAAGCCATAATTGTTCTGTAACTCTAGTGTACATTTCATTCCATAGCGTGACGTGACGTACGCGTTTGCGTTAAGTGTCATTTTGTATGGGATTTTGAGTTTTCAAAACGTCCCGCTTGGCGCGCTGTAAAATCCCATACAAAGATAAACATAACGCAAACGCGAACGCTCATCACGTTATCGAAAAAAGTTTATCCTATCGAAAAAAGTTTATCCTAGGGTACCTACTGTAAGCCAAACTGATTTAGATGTCAGTTTAGATGACAGGGGCCTTATTCGACATGCCACTTTTGACGTCGCATGTTGAACTTCCGTTGAATCGAATCATTACTTCTCGAAATTTGACATTAGCAATCAACAGTTAGGTGTCAACCATTATAAACCTTAAAGTAATAATAAAACAAAGTTGTTTTTGTTAAATTATTGGTTGTACCAAATGAACTATCTGCAGTTGATGAACTTCAACTGTTGAATTGAAGTTGACGCGAAATCCGACAGTTGTACATGTCGAATAGGGGCCCAGGATACTTTAATTAATAGTTCAACGCATTACTCCGTACCGATACAAGTTACGTTTGTGTATATTATCTGAACTAATTGCCGATGACACTTCGTTTAGTTCATTTTAAATTAAAATACCTCCCACTCATCACGCGGTCATTGTAACCGTGAGAAAATATTTACTCCGCGACAATGCATCAGTGATCGTCGCTTGTTAAAGTACTTATAGGTATTTACCGCGTTTCCTGGAGTATCTAATAATTATAAACTGTTGTGGAGAAATTATTTTCCATTTATAGTAGCCGCGTGGGTTGAGAGTTGTGAGCAATAGGGCAGTTGGGGCACGTGACTTGCTTGTACAGCGCTTGGCTTGTTGCAAGTCAAAATAATCTCCATACTTTACGAAGTTTGTGTAATTACCAGACATCGCAAATTTTATAGCATTTTCGGTGCAGCGAACTGGTGTTAACGGAATTGGTAAACAATTTCAACCCTAATGATTAATTAGCGTTAATATTAACCTTAATTTACCATTTGAGTTGGAATTATCTAATATACCAATTCCGTTAACACCACTCCGCTGCACCAAAAATGCTATAAAATTTACGATGTCTGGTAATTACACTCGACAGAACAGACATTTTAAAGCATTGAAGGTCCAAGGTTCACAAGTTCCACAGAATTGCAACCACTGGGAACTGCAACACAGTGAAAACTAACACAGTGTGAGGAACTGAGGACTTCAACTACAATACTTTTTAAGGTTTTTTAACCATAATGATTTTTTAATATTTATTAATTACTAAGTATCAATACCATTCTTTTTTTGTTGTTGTTGTCTGAGTTTTTTCTTCCTTTTATGAAAATATTTTGCCGTAGAACAGTGACATTCAAATAATATTCACACCTTAACGAATATATTCAAAGTTAGTTTTGGATCGTATTTAGGAGTGTCTGAACTATAGTCGGGTGGTTTTACGGTACCTACAGTCTAATAATTATCCATTTTACAGTAAAGTTTAGCGATTCACGTGATAACCCGTCTTAGGACTAAGCTAAATGATGCCGTTCTCTAAAAGTCTGTATTTTTAGGTATTTAAATAAAAGTAAACAAAATATACCCTCAAGTAGCTCTTTAAGTCAGTGGAAGGGTAGATGAAAACATTACACGATCAAATAATGTAGGTTAAAGTCAGGTCGTTCAGAGACAGATCCAGGCGGTTTTGTATTATGTTGTTTAACCAATAAATGTTATAATTACGAAAATGTACAAATTATTTGTTTACGTTTATTTAAATACCTAAAGTTACAGACTATAAGGAGAGTGCAAACAAGTCCTCGACGCGGCGCCAGCAGCATTGTAAATGGTTACCTAACCCCGCGTTGCGGCAACGCGTTGCACCATCTACACCCGACACCATGCTAATTGCTGGCGCATTCGCCCCGATATTGGCGGATATCGAATTGGTCTCGTGACTGTTTTGTAAACCTAATTATTTATGGTCCTTATGATAGTGCAATATTGTATACGGAACCTAGACCGTTATTTAATTAACAAGTAGGTACTTTGACAGAAAAAGTGTACGGTCAAAAGTAGCGTATCGCACTTTACGTCAAAAGTAGGTACCTATCTACCATTCTCTGATAGGTTAACAAAAAGAAATATGTATGTTTCTTTAAATTCAATGTTTTTGACTGTTGTTTAATTGTTAACATGTATGTACGCGTATTTTTATTGCTATTTAATTCTAGTTAATTTATTGATTTTATTGTACATCAATGTTAATATTCGAACACAATCTTTGTATTGTTATATGAATAAATAAATAATAATAATATAGAACAATTAAACTGTTGCAAATACCTTTGCCGTCAGCAGCTGTTAGGTCCCTTTTGTGTAAATGATAACAATTATACATTATTGGCACCAGCTGTTTTCACGGTAAATAAAATGGATTTGTTTATTTTATTAACTAATCAGGTGGCTTTAGCGTTTTTTATCCACTTTAGACTCCTTTGTCAGCATCATTGCGATTACCATATCATTTAGGAGTGTGTTTTGTTTTTTACTAGTCATTCGACATTCTTGTTATCAAGTTTATGCTGATTTTAACAGGCAAGGCGCGGCAACGCCGCCAGCCTTCTGGGTAGGGCTTCCAATACCGGGATCCCGGGATCCCGTCTGTTTAAACAGATTTTTCAATACCGGTATTTTTTAATGAAATACCGGGATCCCGGTATTTTCAAAAACAAGGAAAATGTGCCTATTATAACGTTTAAAATCTATTAAAATGGTCAAATTCGGCTGTATCAAGAAGATAACTTGCCAATTTAATTAAAGAAGATCATTTAATTGAAACAAGATCTGTGCATATGCGTTAGATAAATATTTGGTGATGAATTCTGATGTTCAGGATATATTAAGGGGCTACCCCACGCGAATGACCTTCGATCTGAATCCCTTAGTTTTCTAATGTTTTTTGTAGCTTATTATATTAACAACAACAGCTTGAAGTAAAATATACTGCAAAACGTAATTCAAGACCAAAAAAAGTAAGAAAATGTTGCCACTTTTTACTAGCGCGTCTTGTATTTATGCAAAAATAAGTATATAAAAGTACTTTTTTAAATCGCAGGAGTAAAATTACTAATAAATAAATTATCTTAGCGTGATTATTTATCAAAAGGAATTTACTATTTTACAAACAAATTATTGCAGTGGCAACATTGTCTTACTTTTTTTGGTCTTGAATTACGTTTTGCAGTTTAGTATCCTATATTTACTTCAAAGTTCATCGCCTTCGAGATATTTGGCATCAAAGTTGAACAATTTTAGGCTAAAAACTGGTTTTCTGGCCATAACTTTTGTGTTAATTAGTTTAAAATGAAAACCCTGGACACGTTTCTCGAGACGTCAAATACGAACCCAAATATTTAGATTTCGTACATGTAATTGTAAGATTCTTCACTGCAAACTAGATACGAAAAAAGTGTTCTTTTTTTTTAGAAAAAATAGGAGATTCGATTCACAACTTGTCAAAAATGTCGGGTAGCCCCTTAATATAATTAGTTCTTAAAATTTTATCAAAAAGTAGAAAGAAATTAATTGTAATGGCATACGAATTATTGGTGCCAAAGAATATTTATTGGCTGATTATTAGGTTGTACTAAAAATGTGACTTGTGAAGTCAACAAGGCGGATAAAATGATTGCCAACCTGGAGGGTTGACATAATTATTGCAGATGGCGATTATTCCCATATAACCATTCCAGTCGCAGAATCACAAAGTGGTAACTAAATGTCAGATGTGTCGTAACAGAGTCCACACAATGTGTCTAGAATTGTTTCGAAACAAAGTGTCGTCGCCGTGTCTACACTTTTCCGTAACAAGGTGTCGACACATTTGTGTGCACTTTGCGTGCGGTTTGCGACTAAATCTGACAGCAAATTTGTGACAGCAAATGTCAATATAAAATACCTCTTGAAAACCAAGGTTTGTCAAACTACTATTAGTGTCTCGTGTGCTCGTAATTCTAATAAGTCATCATGGGCAATGCAAATGATAATAATCGACCGAAACCATATAAACACCCAACACCCGTCAACCTTTTACAGAAAAGTTTTTAAAGAAATTGAATAAGCTACTTAGGTCAGGCAACGAATGCTCCAAAAGTTGTAGAGGCGTAGAGGGAAATGCTCGGAACACAATTTTTGACTCCGTAACTCGGTTTGACAAGTTAGGAGGTGAACATATCAAAAGTCCCCGGCCGTAGCCCTTGAGCGGGGGGGAGAGAGGGGGCTTTGAAGGTCCCATTTTCCCGTTTTTCGATTATATCTCGGAAACTATGCATCTCAGCGACATGGCCACTTATACAAAATGAAAGTTAATTTAATTTGTTACAAGTTCATTCAGTCAATTTTTTCGATATGTTGAATAGTTTTTGAGATATCCGCTCTTGAAAGTTTATTTAGGGCTCTCAATTTTATCTTGATATATCTATATCAGTGAAGGTGCTAGGCCGTGTTTGGTATCGTTTTCGTATAAATCTGGGGTGCTGAATCCATTTAAGATATCACATTGACACCATTCCACAAAATAAAAATAAATCTTTTTAGGGTTCCGTACCTCAAAAGGAAAAAACGGAACCCTTATAGGATCACTCGTGCGTCTGTATGTATGTCCGTCTGAATACACAAAATAGTTCTTTACCTATAGATGACAGGAAAACCTATTAGAAATATGCAGTCAAGCGCGAGTCGGACTTAATGTACGGAACCCTTAATGCTCGAGTCCGACTCGCACTTGGCCGGTTTTTTTTAAACTCTTCTTGACGCTTACCGCTGAACCGATTTCGTTGAAATTTGGTATAGAAATAGTTTGCGTCCCGGAACAGGACATAGGATAGATCTTATAACCAAAATCATCTTTTGAAGGTGTGAAAAGTGGCGTGGAAATTTGTACGGGAAATCAATAACCGCTGAACCGATTTATATGAAATTTGGGATGGTCTACATCTTTGATTTAGTTAAAAATGATGAAAAAACATGACTTCAAACCTAAACTTAAACAGTATTAACTTCAAGAAGTCAATTCTGAATTCCCCCCTACACCTCATTTCACACCTTTAAAGGATGATTTTTGAGATAACTTATTATATCCTGTCTCGGGACTCAAAATATATGTGTACCAAATTTAAATTAAAACTGTTCAGCAGTTTAAGCGTGAAGAGGAGTTGAAAAGAAAGTATTTTAATAAGTTTATATGTTTTTACTTCGGAATGGTGTAGAAGTCAAAATAAAATTGAGAGCCCTAAATTCTTATTACTTGGCCAAACTTTGTAGAAGGAAAAGGTGAAATAAAAGTCTTCGGCAGGAATATAAGACACAAATATATTTTTTTTTTGCGTTACTATTTCATTCATCAAATATAAACATACCTTGATTATACTATTCTAGTGAGATCCTCATAGATAAACAAAAACATTTACTTAAAAAATTACAAGGTCGAAATGTCACGGAACTTGTGAGAGTAATATGTGAAAAATATAAACTTTTATGACAAAAAAAATCTGAACACAATTTAAGAATCACCCAATTGCGTCGAGGAATCATCTGTATTTTTGCTTGTTTCATTACCTCCTCGCTTCTTTTTTGTCCTTTGTATTCTGTAGCAATTTGTTAGATCTGAAAATAAAGATAACTTGCGTCGTCACGGATGTCGATTTATAGGTTTTAGGGAGTGCAGAATTCGAAAACGAAGATCATTTTATAATCCAAGATGGCGGCTACGTATTTTGTCATAACAGTGGAATCCAAAATAGTCATCATTTTCGAAATCTGCGCCCCCTAAAACCTATAAAACGACATCCATGACGACTTTTATGACATAGTGCATGGCCGCCATCTTGGAATCCAAAATAGTCATCATTTTCGAAATCTGCGCCCCCTAAAACCTATAAAACGATATCCATGACGACTTTTATGACATAGTGCATTGCCACCATTTTTAAATTGAAAATGTTATCATTTTCGAAATCTGCGCCCCCCAAAACCTATAAAACGACACCCATGACGACTTTTATGACATAGTGCATGGCCGCCATTTTGGATTCCAAAATGGTCATCATTTTCGAAAGCGGGGCCCCCTAAAACCTATAAAACGACATACATGACGACTTTTATGACATAGTGCATGGCCGCCATCTTGGAATCCAAAATGGTCATCATTTTCGAAATCTGCGCCCCCTAAAACCTATAAAACGACACCCATGACGACTTTTATGACATAGTGCATGGCCGCCATTTTGGAATCCAAAATGGTTATCATTTTCTAAATCTGCGCCCCCCAAAACCTATAAAACGACACCCATGACGACTTTTATGACATAGTGCATGGCCGCCATTTTGGATTTCAAAATTGTCATCATTTTCTAAATCGGGGCCCCCTAAAACCTATAAAACGACATCCATGACGACTTTTATGACATAGTGCATGGCCGCCATCTTGGAATCCAAAATGGTTATCATTTTCGAAATCTGCGCCCCCTAAAACCTATAAAACGACACCCATGACGACTTTTATGGCATAGTGCATGGCCGCCATTTTGGATTCCAAAATGGTCATCATTTTCAAAATTGGGGCCCCCTAAAACGTATAAAACGACATCCATGACGACTTTTATGACACAGTGCATGGCCGCCATTTCGGATTCCAAAATGGTCATTATTTTCGAAATCGGCACTCCCTAAAACCTATATATCGACACCCATCTCGACTTTTATGACAAAGTGTTTTGCTACCATCTGCATGCAAGACATTTCTATTATTTTTACGTACAAAAATGGCCCCCTGTCAACTTTTAATCGAGATTTAATCGATAATTTATTCGATTAATATTCAGATTAATTCAATTTCAATCTATGTTAGGTCGACTAAACTAATCGCGATTAAAATTTGAGAATTAACTTTTTTTATTCCATTAATTAGTCGAATAAACAGTTAATCGATTAATGCCCATCTCTGACCACGGCATTTTTACACTTTGAGAATATCTGAAAATAAATCAACACAAGGAGCCATTTTGCAAATCCAGTAACATACCAGTCATGTGTCAACACAGAGTCGACACAAAGTCGAAACATTGCAACTACTTTGTGACTGCAATATTTCTCAGCCTTAAACCATATTTATACATCATAATTAACAAGTTTCGTAGTATGTAAAGCGTTATTTCTGTTATTTAAGTATAGTATACGCATCGAAGTACTAAAAATGCTTCAAATAATATAGTTATGAACACAGGCACTGAGAAGTAAACAATTTCATTTCCGGCTAAACTAAAACAATGTGGTGGCGCGTTGATTATATTACACTTAGTTTATCAAATCACTCGAGCAGTTTAATTCCCCATAATAATTTAAGTCACATTGTAATATAAATGCAAACAATATATAATTACGTCTTGTAATCCGTTTTAGAGATGGCGTATTAATGTCACTTATTTTTATTTAAGTATTTTTCCATCTGACAGTTTCTATTTGACAGGAACAAAATGAACGAATGAACGAATGATTTTGGCATAAAGTAGTCGCAAACCCGAAACAATGTGTGCACACGGCGACCACACTTTATGTCACTTTGTGTCATGTGTCGACCCTTCCCCATTTCTGGTAACTGTGTCGACACGGCGACGACTCTGCGACTGGAATTGTGACCGAAACAGACGGTGTCGACACAAGATGTGTCAACACCGCGTCGTAACGGCGACTGGAAATGGTTGTATGGGTTGTTTAATATCCTAAGCTAAGGACATACATATCTGGTGTAAAAGTGAGCCTTTAAAAAAAAACTCAAATTTTTTAAGCCATTTATAGTCAATACCGGGATCCCGGGATCCCGGTATTGATAAAGACAGTTTCGGTATTAATACCGGTATTGAAAGAAGTCCGGTATTTGGAAGCCCTACTTCTGGGCACCCTACACCCTACCGGACGGCACATATCTGGGGGCAATTTTTTTAATACTTTTTTGGTAGTTTAGGTAGTTTTCAATATAACGTAACTAAGCATTGTTAAGATGTTGAAGATATATTAAAAATAGTTTGTTTATATTGGGCCGGTCCTAAGTAATAATATGTAGATACCTAATAACTTAATAAGGGTTGGATTTGCCAAACATTGGCACCTAAGTAAATAATATGGTGGTGTCTATATAGCGCCATCTCCTTCAGCAATTAAAGTCACGGCAATATCTAGTCTCCTGACGATCGACGATCTACACGGAACTGGTACATCTAAGGCCCATATAAATGTCAATCCTTTGTCAGTTTTAAAAAAAGTTTATCTGGTAAATTTTGACATAAATTTGTTAGTAGGCAATGGTAGAGTTAGATTAAGAAAAGTCTGCAACGATTTTGATAGCATACGCAGTGCAAGTGTTATTCATACGTCATAATTGTATCCGCCAATTGTATCCAATGTAGCAATACGAGACTGTTTGTTTCTAAATAAATAAAAAAATAATTTCATAGAAGTTCGACGTTTGAAAATAACACTTGCACTGCGTGTGCTATCAAAATCGTTGCAGTCTTTTCTTGGTCTAATAGTCCGGTGGCCGGCTGCATGAAACAAACCTCATCAAAAAATAGAATATACCTACCCTGTAGAGGTACCTGACGTTTAGTAGCTTCCAACGCACTTGGTCGGCCTAGGCTTAACCTGGCAGATTTTGTACAAATGGCAAAAACGTTGGACAAAAATTCATCAAAAAAAACCTCATCGAAAAATAGAATGAAACTTGTATGGTAGGATACCTGACCTTGAGGACAGTAAAAAAAAAGTGGTCGGCCTCACCTTAGCCTGGCAGTTTTTGCAGTCCGACCAGATTTATTGGGTCACGTGAGAGCTACAATTTACCTCATCGAAAAATAGAATGAAACAAACGGATTATAATAGCTAAAATAAGCCTGTTGACGTATGTCTTGGTCGGCCTCACCTTAACCTGGCAGTTTTTGCAGTCCGACCAAATTTATAAAAAAATCATCGACAAAATTTTTATCGAAAAATCGTATGAAACTTGTATGGGACGATAGCTGCCTTTGAGGACAGTAAAAAAAAAGTGGTCGGCCAAATCCTGTGTTGGCAGGTTCCTGTGTCCGACCAATTTTGTGGTACCACGTGAGAGCTACAATTTACCTCATCGAAAAATAGAATGAAACAAACGGATTATAATAGCTAAAATAAGCCTGTTGACGTATGTCTTGGTCGGCCTCACCTTAACCTGGCAGTTTTTGCAGTCCGACCAAATTTATAAAAAAATCATCAAAAATTTTTTATCGAAAAATCGTATGAAACGTGTATGGTACGATAGCTGCCTTTGAGGACAGTAAAAAAAAAAGTGGTCAGTCAAATCCTTTGTTGGCAGGTTCCTGTGTCCGAACAATATTGTGGTACCACGTGAGAGCTACAATTTACCTCATCGAAAAATAGAATGAAACAAACGGATTATAATAGCTAAAATAAGCCTCTTGACGTATGTCTTGGTCGGCCTCACCTTAACCTGGCAGTTTTTGCAGTCCGACCAAATTTATAAAAAAATAATCAAAAAATTTTTTTATCGAATCATCGTATGAAACTTGTATGGTACGATAGCTGCCTTTGAGGACAGTAAAAAAAAAGTGGTCGGCCAAATCCTGTGTTGGCAGGTTCCTGTGTCCGACCAATTTTGTGGTACCACGTGAGAGCTACAATTTACCTCATCGAAAAATAGAATGAAACAAACGGATTATAATAGCTAAAATAAGCCTGTTGACGTATGTCTTGGTCGGCCTCACCTTAACCTGGCAGTTTTTGCAGTCCGACCAAATTTATAAAAAAATCATCGACAAAATTTTTATCGAAAAATCGTATGAAACTTGTATGGGACGATAGCTGCCTTTGAGGACAGTAAAAAAAAAGTGGTCGGCCAAATCCTGTGTTCGCAGGTTCCTGTGTCCGACCAATTTTGTGGTACCACGTGAGAGCTACAATTTACCTCATCGAAAAATAGAATGAAACAAACGGATTATAATAGCTAAAATAAGCCTGTTGACGTATGTCTTGGTCGGCCTCACCTTAACCTGGCAGTTTTTGCAGTCCGACCAAATTTATAACAAAATCATCAAAAATTTTTTATCTAAAAATCGTATGAAACGTGTATGGTACGATAGCTGCCTTTGAGGACAGTAAAAAAAAAAGTGGTCAGTCAAATCCTTTGTTGGCAGGTTCCTGTGTCCGAACAATATTGTGGTACCACGTGAGAGCTACAATTTACCTCATCGAAAAATAGAATGAAACAAACGGATTATAATAGCTAAAATAAGCCTCTTGACGTATGTCTTGGTCGGCCTCACCTTAACCTGGCAGTTTTTGCAGTCCGACCAAATTTATAAAAAAATAATCAAAAAATTTTTTTATCGAATCATCGTATGAAACTTGTATGGTACGATAGCTGCCTTTGAGGACAGTAAAAAAAAAGTGGTCGGCCAAATCCTGTGTTGGCAGGTTCCTGTGTCCGACCAATTTTGTGGTACCACGTGAGAGCTACAATTTACCTCATCGAAAAATAGAATGAAACAAACGGATTATAATAGCTAAAATAAGCCTGTTGACGTATGTCTTGGTCGGCCTCACCTTAACCTGGCAGTTTTTGCAGTCCGACCAAATTTATAAAAAAATCATCAAAAATTTTTATCGAAAAATCGTATGATACTTAAATGGTACGATAGGTGCCTTTGAGGACAGTAAAAAAAAAGTGGTCGGCCAAATCCTGTGTTGGCAGGTTCCTGTGTCCGACCAATTTTGTGGTACCACGTGAGAGCTACAATTTACCTCATCGAAAAATAGAATGAAACAAACAGATTATAATAGCTAAAATAAACCTGTTGACGTATGGCTTGGTCGGCCTCCCCTTAGCCTGGCAGTTTTTGCAGTCCGACCAAATTTGTGGTACCACGTGACAGCTACAATTTACCTCATCGAAAAATAGAACGAAACAAATAGATTATAATAGCTAAAATAAACCTATTGACGTATGGCTTGGTGGGCCTCACCGTAGCCTGGCAGTTTTTGCAGTCCAACCAAATTTGTGGTACCACGTGACAGCTACAATTTACCTCATCGAAAAATAGGACGAAATAAAACGGATTATAATAGCTAAAATAAACCTGTTGACGTATGTCTTGAGCGGCCTCACCTTAACCTGTCGGTTTTTGCAGACTGACGAAATTTGTGGTACCACGTGACAGCTACAATTTGCCTCATCGAAAAATAGGATGAATAAAAAACGGATTATAATAGCAAAATAAACCTGTTGACGTATGGCTTGGTTGGCCTCACCTTAGCCAGGCAGTTTTTGCAGTCCGACCACATTTATAAAGAATAATAAAAAATATGGTTTCTTCGCAGCTTGAACTTAACTTAATAATGATAACTGAAAAAAGTCATAAGTAAATGAGTCCATGGAGGTCTTAGAGGGCTTTAAAAAAAAAGAAAACTTTCAGTTCAAATTTTATTCATAAATCTATCTAATATCTAAATAACGTTTTCTAACTACCGACGTGGTTTCAGAGTAACACTTACGTTGAGATGATGTCTCACAGATGTCAAAAATAAAAAGGTTTTCATCGATTTTTGACAAGTTTTGAATCGTATATCCTACTTTTCCGCTACAGATAGAATGAGGAGGCATAACTGACATTTTATCACGCCAGGTGGCGTCTCCATATTGGAGTTGCTGTCACTGTCAAATCACATACATTGTTTCCAATAAATTGTAAACATTCTCCTTTTTTAACCGACTTCCAAATCCCAAAGGAGGAGGTTATCAATTCGGTTTTATGTTTTTTTTTTCTCCACAATACTGCAATAGTGTGCGACAAATTGTGGAAATATACCTATAGGATCTCCCTATTTTCCCAAGGACCCGATATGCATAAATCGGTGAGAAAAAGCTTTGAGTACCAAAAACTAAGGCAAATGAGAAAGACCGTTTGTGTAGGCTGCATTTTAAGGAAGATAAATATTATGGAAAGAGTAAATACACAGGTAAGCTAAGTTTTAACGAAGTAGAACATAATTTAGGGCATAATGGCTTGGCCACACATGCTGTATTCCATACGCATCATGACTTTGTGTACCTATCTGATGGGCGGGCGTATATGAAACGCCTTCTTGTACATGCAGGTGATCCAGGTATACACCAAACCTTAGTTTTCAATCGAACACTTGTAATATAAGAGGAAAAACTGCACGTGAGCCTCCCAAAATTTTTATAAACGGTAAAATACACAAGATAACCTCACATATATTAAGTGATTATCTTTGCATCAAATCAGACTTTTTTCCATCAACTGTAGCATTTCTCCTTCGAAGCTCGGTTTGTAGAAAAGAAATTCCCACCGTTTACCAGTCGTAACCACTGGGAATAAAAATTCCCAGTAGGTACCACCAAACCGAGTTGGTGGTAACTACTAGGATTTTTTTCCCAGTAGTTACCAGTGGTAAAAGGTGGGAAAATAATTCCCAGTAGTTACCATTGATAAGAACTTGGTGGTCACTAGTGGGAATAACCCTTTTATTCTTAAGAATTACTGTTAATCATAATCATCTTCGGAGTCGAAGTCTGACGAACTTTCCCCAGACTCCGACTTATCTATTGTTATTTCTTCGACTCGCAAAGGCGTTATGTGTCCTTCAAACCATTTGATCTTATACATTTCATCTCTTAATGTCCAGCCACAATGTGTTGCATCAAATTTGATGCAAGTGGATTCTGCCGCACACTGCCACATTGAATTTATGAAAGCCGTCCGTAACAATCCATACGTCAACAGGTTTATTTTAGCTATTATAATCCGTTTTTTTTTTTTCATCCTATTTTCGATGAGGTAAATTGTAGCTGTCACGTGGTACCACAAATTTGGTCGGACTGCAAAAACTGCCAGGCTACGGTGAGGCCGACCAAGCCATACGTCAACAGGTTTATTTTAGGTATTAAAATCCGTTTGTTTCATTCTATTTTTTGATGAGGTAAATTGTAGCTCTCACGTGGTACCACAAAATTGGTCGGACACAGGAACCTGCCAACACAGGATTTGGCCGACCACTTTTTTTTTTACTGTCCTCAAAGGCAGGTATCGTACCATACAAGTTTCATACGATTTTTCGATAAAAAAATCTTTGATGAGTTTTTTATAAATTTGGTCGGACTGCAAAAACTGCCAGGTTAAGGTGAGGCCGACCAAGACATACGTCAACAGGCTTATTTTAACTATTATAATCCGTTTGTTTCATTCTATTTTTCGATGAGGTAAATTGTAGCTCTCACATGGTACCACGAAATTGGTCGGACACAGGAACCTGCCAACACAGGATTTGGCCGACCACTTTTTTTTACTGTCCTCAAAGGCAGCTATAGTACCATACAAGTTTCATACGATTTTTCTATAAAAATTTTTTGATGTTTTTTTTATAAATTTGGTCGGACTGCAAAAACTGCCAGGTTAAGGTGAGGCCGACCAAGACATACGTCAACAGGCTTATTTTAGCTATTATAATCCGTTTATATCATTCTATTTTTCGATGAGGTAAATTGTAGCTCTCACGTGACCCAATAAATCTGGTCGGACTGCAAAAACTGCCAGGCTAAGGTGAGGCCGACCACTTTTTTTTTACTGTCCTCAAGGTCAGGTATCCTACCATACAAGTTTCATTCTATTTTTCGATGAGGTTTTTTTTGATGAATTTTTGTCCAACGTGTTTGCCATTTGTACAAAATCTGCCAGGTTAAGCCTAGGCCGACCAAGTGCGTTGGAAGCTACTAAATGTCAGGTACCTCTACAGGGTAGGTATATTCTATTTTTTGATGAGGTTTGTTTCATGCAGCCGGCCACCGGACTATAACTCTATCAACAATATTGTTCGCCATGCTTACACGCAATGTATCAGTCGCAACTCGTAATCGATTAGTATGATACAAACATGTACTACTTACATAGTATAGGTTTAAGTCACCGCGACACACTTCGCCGGCCCAGACCCGCATCGTTGCATCATCGGCATAGGCGCGCGCACGCGGAAGCAGAGATGTGTGAAGCCGGCATAAAACATTATGGGTACTATACTATTAGAGTATAGTTCTATAATACTGGCATATCGGCTCTCAAAACAATGTTAATAAAATTTACTTCCTCTGTATTTCAACGGGTTAAGGCTAGAATGTTTACGTAGACCCTTTTTGAAATATTAATTTTTCCCCAGACATTTTTTTATATGGGTTAAGTTTGAAGACGGGTCTCTATTGTTTCCCAGAAAGTTTTAAGGTTAATGTATTGTTTGCCCGCATTTTCGTTAGTCATAATTTATTTAGTTCAGAAACGCGTCACTTTTCAGGATTGCCATAAAACAAACCTAACCTATCTATAGGATAAACTTACGCAAATCCTGAAAAGTGAACGGTTCCAGTTTTATGACTAACGATAACATGACAAACAATACATTATGACTTAAAACTTTATGGGAAACAAAGGGACCCCTTTGAAGTCTTTAAAGTGCTATTATGTAGCTCACAATCAGCTATACATAAGGCGTGCCGGTTTCCGAACCAGAGGTGTGGGTTCAAACTAAGCTCGTACAAATTGGTAGGTATTCGGTATGAAGGTATGTAATGTATGAAACATTTGTTTTTAGTTATTTTGAACGGCTACTATAGTATAGTTAAGTACATGCCATACCAATCTTATAAATCATTATTTAAATACATCATAAAAAAAAATTGCCAAATTACGAGCAACCGTTTCGACAACAACACATTTGTGCCTCTTATGTAACTAATAACATTAAAACTTATTTTAAAATACAACAGACCGTGCAATAAAATGCCGCAAACTGGTTTATCAATCAAGTTTATCAAATATGAATATTCCTTTTGTAGTTTTTTTTATCGGAATTACCATAACATACGTATTGTCTCTACCGTAATAAACATCAACAACACCATTTTCAACAGATCAAAACGATATTAACGATATATTTATGAAAACAAGTACATAAAATAAACTATTGTGGTATTTATTGGCTCCCTCAAAATATCTGCTGTTTAGAATACTTAAAAAAAAAACATTACAATAGCAAATAATATTAAGAAGTTAATAATACTAATACATTAATTTTATCACAACTTTGATGTGGCAATTAGTGTAAGGTGTAAGTATACTTATACTGTCCACTTAATTGCATTGGGTCTTTCGATATAATGTAACATGGCAAACCTGCATGTACAGCCACCGCGCGCACTGGCCGGTTGGAAATAAAAAAAACTAAGGGTTTCGCCGTCTTTTGTTTTTTCTTCGTAAAATTTTCCTTTGGAAATGTTGTCGGAATAGCACAATTCTGTAATTATTATTTTAATGCGACTGTATGGCTATAATTACTGATAAAGTTTAATACTAGGGCTGCCACTAATGCAGGTAAAGTTTGTATAATTGTATATTTAGCATTAAGTTTAGGTTTATGTTGAAATTAAACCTAATCCAAGTCTTATTTGTACGTAATGTACATCACTGGTTCTCGTAACGAAATAAGGCTTGGATTAGGTTTCGACTACAAGTCTAAGAACGTACGATTGTTCCAGCCCATCCTTCTACCTTTAAATTCAAGAGCTTATTACTGTTGCTGCTTATTATTTGGACGTTTGCTGCTGAAGCTTTTCTCTACCCACGGACCTCGCTGAGCCTGCGTTGCCAAAGCTGATTCCCGCGTCCGCGGCCTAAGTTGATCGTACGGTTCGACAAAGAATGGGATTCAATAACGTTAAGGCCAGTGACGATATTTTATTGGTTTAGTTTAGATTCAAGTACTGACAGAAATTAGTTTATTTTATTGTACATATTTTCATATTATATTGTTTACTGTATAGAACCTGTTTCCATTTACCGCTCTAGCTAGCCGGTTACAATAAATCCTTCATTATCATATACGCTCACCAAAATTATATACCTGCTTTATCTACTCCCTGAAATAGGCACCAGATATCCCCCCCTTTTTGCAAGGACCTACCCTCCTCTCCTTTTTCCTTACTGCGAGGAGGTAAGGGAGGGCTTTTTTTATTTTGAGAAAAGCACATCACCCTGCGCCTCTGCTCTGCCCTTCGCCCATGATTACAACTCAAACATCATACGAAATCTTACGAAGGATCACATAAAAACACTATACATTACACATCCATAGTTCACATGGGTTCGGATGCGTTCAACATATCAACAAAGGTCGGCCGGTGTCCGGTTCGTGAGGTCACACGCTTCGCCATTAACACTCCGAGACACCTGCATCCGCATTCGAAAAAAATAAGCAAAAACTGAGCATATCAACATTTTAATGATAGCTCGCGAATCTCGTGATAGGCTAATTTAGGATTGGGAAAAAAACGATTTTGCTGGACTATCAAATTTTGCTGTTTGCGGAAAACCATAGCCAAATTTGATAAATTTAAAGTTAAAATTCACCATCCTATTTTTTCAAGTGTTGTTTTATTAAAATTAATTACAAGCGTTTGTTATTGATTGTTTCATACCTACGATAAAATATGATTAGTTCTTCAATAATATAATTTGAATTTACGAATACATTTAATACAATGCCACGACATGTGTTATTAATGTGTATTTATAATGCACACATGTTTGTAAACGTCTTCATTGTAAATAAACACACACTAGTTGGCTTCTACTTTTATTACTAATACCTATACCTACTTCTACTCGCCTCACATATATACTGTGTGTTACTGACCATGGGGCTTTAAATCCAGGGCTCGATTCTACTCGCTAAACTGAGCTACTTTTACTATGGCACCAACTCCGAAATCCCGAAAAAAAATTTTACTTTTTCATACATTTTGGCTGATCAGATGTCGATGTTTACTATGGAAAAGCCAAAAAAATTTCCCCGATTTTAGGGTTAGTCCCATAGTAAAAGTAGCTCAGTTTAGCGAGTAAAATCAAGCCCTGGATTTAAAGCCCCATGGTCAGACACACCATGTATATTTTTAAGTAAACATTTGTATGGACATTTGTAACCTAAAAATAAAAAATAAACATTTTCTGTAAACTGTTTACACATACCTACTTACATAGAGTCGATCACCGTTTCGTCCACCCGTTGAAATCTTTTGTATTGAGAAGCTTAGGCGATCCGTCACATACACGTACAGTACAGAAACTTACATTTATAGGTCCCTACCAGGCCCCAATTTCACCACACTGTTAAAAATTATGTAATTTTAAATTAAATTATGTAATTTTACATGCAAAAAAATTACATAATCCTGTAAAATTCCCGAAAAATCTGGGAAATTTACGGAAAAATATGACATTTTACGTAATTCTCGTAAATTTTTACGAGAATTACGTAAATGTATATAATTACGTAATTTTTAACAGTGCAGGGTGACAGGTGCGACAATTGTAAAACATCACTGTTGCTGACGTCACAGGCATCCATGGGCTACGGTTACCGCTTACCATCGGGCGGGCCGTATTCCTGTTTGCCACCATCATTGTATTATTAAAAAAAAACTTTATTATATCGGAAAAAAACAGATATTTCTCTTGCTAAGTTTATGACAATTGTCACAAGAAACACTACAATTGTAACGAAATTCCGACATATAAATCATTTCCTGTCAAGATTCACCGACAATTCTACAAATATGTCGACTAGAAAAAATAATTCTTGTTTCACAACATAATTGTAATACATACAATTGTAGCAAAATGCCTGTCATGTTTGTAAGTATTTCTATAGAAAATATTTTATAAAATTGTAATATGTCACCTGTCGCTTGACAATTGTCGCTAGACATATGTCACTGACAATAGGCCTGATGACAAATTTTGAAATCCCTTTTATTATTGTCGGTACACTTGTATTGGTTCCGAAAAACACAATATTTCAGCTATACTCATAAGATTTAACATAGATAATTGCATTTTATTATAGCTAGTTTAAACTTCGCGTGAAAACGCCTCGCATGCCATTTGTGACGTCATTATTTAGTTGGTGGTAGGGTGGTAGACATTGTTTACATACTTACAGTTACGAATTTCCCTTGAATCCGAATGATATTGTTAATTCAGCACCATATATTACGATTAGGGATGATAAATACATTACAACAATTTATCACAATAACTCATTTTACACAAAAACTCTCACACGGTTGCAGTTTAAGATGAATTATTTAGATACATGTAAATTTTGAGTGAAAATCACCGAGCGCCGGTTTACTTTTTAATTTTTCATTTTTTCTAATTACGACAGCCAACAAGGCAATGATAGTTCCATTCAGCCAAATAATTAAAAGTTTGTTGTTGAAATATCGTATTATTTAGCATTTTATTTAAATAATAACAAATAGATATCTATTTTATATCGTGTAATAATATTTATTGTACGTAATAAATGTTTAGTGGCGAAATAATATTTTTTTTGCACCTTTCGAACTCTTTGGTGAGGACGTATAGATTTCGGTCAATGAGGTTGTCTATGTTGCTCTAAGAAATATGTTATGGATTGATGACGTCACTGTTTGGAACGCTTCTGATTGGCGTTTCAGTAATAATGGCCGATTGGAGAATTTTGCACTTTTATTTTATTGAATATCTTAATAATCCTTCAGTTTATACTGAGATTAGGCCATTTTTTAGAATCATATTAACATATATGTTTCTTTGAAACCATTATTTCCATGATTCTTTGTTACTTGCAACAGGCCTATTGTAGCCGTGGTGAAATTGGAGCCTGTTGTTCCTATTGAACTATCTAATTGTATTATACATGTGCTAGTTCGTTTACCTTAATGCAGTATCATTCCGCGAAATTGTCTATCGTTTTCCGGTCCAAACCCAAATTTACTGAAGATTTGCAGGTATAGGATTTTTTTTCTGTCACAATGGACATGAAATTTGCCCAATAAAATAATTATCGACGACTTAAAACGTTGAAAAATTTGGATATTTAGTATACGAAATAAAATTCTTATGTATGGGAATGTCCCATTCCATGAACTGTCACGGAATGCCCATTTTAGGGCATTCGAACACTATTATGTTTCACACACTAGTGTGTTTAATAGCCTAATTCCGAGAGTTGACAGCTCATTTGTCACCTCTGTTACTCGGAAACGACTGTGGAATGGAACTCTTGGGTCATTGTCCTGCTCTAAGCTACTGTAATCTACAAGTTCCTATAAAAAAAAATTGTTAGCCTGGTTTAGTGTCCCACTTCTGGGCAAAGGCCTCCCCTCGCTTCCTCTACTCAACCCTGTATTTTGTAGTTTCCCGCCAATCCGGATAAAATGCGTCCAAGTCGTCCCGCCATCTTCTTTTCGGCCTGCACTCCGGCCAGCACTATCTATGGTGTTCCGTGGGTCCCACTCCGTAACCATTTTGGGTGCACCTTTCAGGGTGCATGCGGCAGACATGTCCAGCCCAGGCCCACTTAAGCATAGCGGTCTTGACACCTACATCTACAACTCGAGTTCGTATCGTTAAACTAGTTCATATCTAAACTTTTTCTTTATCAACCACATATTATGCACGGCATCTAATACTGTTAAGTATGTATGTCACATCGGCGCGCGTAATGCAGTAGCGGGCAGAATAACCAAGATTAATGGTTCCATTCGATAGCCTACTTTTTTTGCCGACGTTTCGTCACGGTTTTTTTAGTATTCAGTCCGTGTCATGATGATGCATAGGCCGGCAAGTTAACAGAGACCCAGTTTCGGGAAATCCCTGCTTTACCTTTACTGTTTTGTTGGAAAATACCAGATAGAAACATAGTTACTTAACCCTTAAATGCATGATTTTTTTATTTTTGCCCGAAATTAATATATGTATCACATAATTGTTTGCCGATTCTAGGAAAAATAGTAAAAAAAATATAACTTCGATTTTCAGTGCGAAATCAGTGTCAGAAGTTGAATTGGCTAAATCATATTTATGTAAATATGTAATTTTCAGTAATAGATATATGAATTTTTTTACTACCATTAGAAAGGTACCTACACTATTTGTGATATACCTATGATAAAGTTTTTAAATATAAAATACAGTGAAACCTGGATAAGTGAGATCTCAAGGGACGAGCAAATTTGTCTCACTTTAAGAGGTTTTCCACTTACACAGGGTCTCAGTTAGCCAGGTATAAATAAATGTATGTCTCATTTATAGAGTGTTCCATTAATAGAGGTGAGAAAGGAATAACCTTTCAGTTATAGAGGTGGTAAATAAGGTATTTTGTCAAAATGATGTATGAATTGTAATCATCAACAATAAATAAAGGTCAAATATTTCTTGTCGTTAAATAGTTTTTTAAGTCTGTTCAAATTTTTATTCGAATTAACTTTGATTGATTCTTCTTCTACAAAGGATGGATTTTATTAAATAAAATTAAAAAACGGACTTCATTGTGTCTTAGAACTTAAATAAATGAGAATTAATTTTTGGTTTTTCGTTTCGATAGTTTTAACTACTTACTCAAACTAACTAAATAAAACTTGAAGTCGTTTAGACACAATTAACCGAATGCGGAATTTTCGGTTAGACTAAAGTCCAAGATCTTCAATAAAGTCCAAGTTAGAGAGGTCATAGTTTGACGTTATCTCAGATACAGAGGTCAACTCCTATAACATTCTAAAAAACAATGAAGCAAATGTAATCTTTTAAATATAGTCTCAGTAAAAGAGGTAACATACACTCTCTGTCTCAGTAATAGAGGTAAATTTGACTATAAAATCGAAACAACTAATCTCAGTTATAGAGGTCTGTTTTTTCTCACTAACAGAGGTAATTCAGCGCCAAAGTGCCGGGACCGCACTATGAGTCCCAGCTATAGAGGTTTCCCACTTATCCAGGTCCCACTTAACCAAGTTTCACTGTAATTACAAACCCCGACCGAAACAAAAACCGTTCAAAATCATACTAAAAATTATCAACTTCTGGATTTTTCCAAGCTTTCCGACTTTTCGTCTTAAAACGACTGTAATTTTTATAAATTAAAAATATTGCGTAAATTTAACCCTTAAATCATCACCCTACTACTTGAGGTTTGGTATAAAGGTGCGTTCAAGAACGTAAGCCTTTTTTTTTTAATCTGTGAGCTGTATAATGCTTTGTAGACATTTGGCAACACTATGCATTTAAGGGTTAAGGGCCATTGAGACGATGCGACAACTCGCATGCGATTGGTGTGGGGAGGGTGTGGGTATTCAAATTGTGTCTAACTTGATCGATCGTTTGAATAGGTTGGCATCAGTTGGCATAACTAAACTCATAGGGGTTGTTTTACGAATCCTGTCTGAGCCTTTAAATAAACTAAAATACTTCACAGATAAAGAATTTGAGGTAAATATTATTGAAAAAAAATTAACGCTACCTATCTTCACAGAAACATAAAAAAATTGTTTGAAGTTTAAGTTTAGATTAAAAGTCGGGGAACCTGTGGGACTTGCTTTCAAAGAAAGAACAAACAAAAGGTAGTTTGTTTTTATAAGTATTTTCTACATGGCGACAACCATCATGACTAATTTGAGTGAAAATTTGGTAACGTCTAACCTCCGCAATGCTTTGATGCTTTGCTTACCTATTGCTTCGTAAAGTGATCAGGGTGCGTAGCCAAGGCGAACGAAACGCAACTACGAACGATGCGTGGAAGAGTGAAGAGAGAGATGACTACGATACCCTACGAAGCGTTAACGATTGGCACGTTGGCTGCGCGCCCTGATCGTATGAACTGCTTCACCCTAAATCTTAGAGCATTTAGTAACTGGAGACGCCATGGCTATCATTTTCCGTACAAAACAGTCTGCCGTGTTTTGCGCGGGATGGGACGTCAAAAATATTGCTATTTCTACATGATTTGTACGTAACGTACCTACAAACAGCCATAGTCAGTCCATACAAAAGTTTGCACAATTATGCAAGGTTTTCGGCAGAGGGGTAAGCTCTTAAAGGCGCCTCCGGTTATTAAATGCTCTAAGCCCTAAATACTTCTACGTGTACCGAAATACAAATCTACAAATGGCCACTCCAATTCCAATTATAATTTTCAAAGAAGTTTGATTATCCACGTGAGTAATGCGACTAATTTAAATTTAACATACAATTATAGGCACAGTCTTTTCTCGTCCTTATTTAACACCATAACCATTTTAATACCATGTTTATCATAAAAATGCCATTGTTACTCAAACACAGATGAAATTTGTCGTTTTCGCACATAAATTGTCAACAACATTCTTTGTAGATTGCTTAATTCCCTCGTAAATCTCGTAATTGGCGCCATTCAAACCTCAATCATCCTTCGACATCGCGTGATGAACAATATTTACATGTTTTGAGGTTTACGATGTGTTTTATAATTATAATGATGCTTTAAAAGCGATAGATGTATGAGAATATAAGTACTGCTAAAATATGGTATTGATAAAGCTAAAACAATTTTGATAGCTTGATATTCAAGGTGTGGTTGTACAGTCAGCGTCAGAATATTCGCTAATAACTTAACAAAATGGGATATGTCTCACTATACGTAAATACATGTAGATTAAATGCCGTGCATAGAACACCCTTACACTTGTCCCGGATTGTCTAATTGGTACATCAAATTACCTTTCATATATGTAGCTTAAGTGATTTTTTACCATTAGGTAGGTAGAACTTATGCTTATTTAAGACCGAGAAAAAAATCTACTCTAATCTAATTTAATTTTGTTTTGTTATAAAGTTATAACAAAATTAAATAAAAACTCTAATTGCTATAATTACAGGGCAAGTGGGCATATACTATAATTAATATTTATTGAAAAAAAGGCTGGGCAGGAAGTTCGCATGTTGCGACGTCCCATATGAGGTAACATTTTATAAATAAATGATAAATAGGTCTAAAAGGAAAATCCGTATCCGCCTGATTGCGAAGATTCTTAGAAGATGAGTCCGATCACGACCAAACAGATAATATACGGTGTTTAATTAATGTTTAGCGGTAGGGTCATAGCAATACCATTAACACTTATCTACATACGTAATTACTGGATTATCCTCCTTTGCGCGGTAATCATGAGGCATATGAGCGGTATTTGTCTCGTTTTATCTGCGTTAAGCATAACAACAGTAAGTGTATTTAGAAACTAAATTGTAGGTACCTATACCTATACTTTGTTTTATTGAATAGCGAGCTATGCGATGCAATTTTATGGATGATTTCATACATAATGTGTCAATACAATGTTGCAGCTGGGTGTAACTATAGCTACTAGTTAAAAGCATAATCAAATAAAGTTAGCAATTTAAAACAGTTTAAAGCCCTTCTTTCGTATTTTGTTTGAATAGGTTGATGTTGTTAAATGTATTTAAATGACATGTCAACATGTCACAATATCATAGTGTCAAGGTCTGTAATTTGAAATTAAAATTATTGATTTAAAACCAATTAAAAAAGTTTTCCGAGGCACGCGCGGCTATGAATTTTAATTGCTTACATATGTTTATAAATAATACGAAACATTTGTTTATTTCATCGACCTTTGAAGATTTGGTAACACAACACGGTATAGTTGAAATGTAATTCCTTTGCCCATCAATTGAAATAAAAGTGGTTTGAGTTAAGCCCGTGCTACACGGTCGCCGACAAGCCTTCAGACCGCGTGGCCTTGGTCTGTCCCGGACCGTGTAGACAGTTGTGTCCAACAAAATTTTACCAAAACTGACCAAGGACAGACCAAGGTCAGACGCTTAGAAGGCTTGTCGGCGACCGTGTAGCAAGGGCTTTAATACCGATTTTTACATTATCAGGTTCATAATTGGTTTATACTCTTAAACAATACAAGACAATTTTTTTAATGTGTGTGAGTAATGTGTTATATTTGGTTGCTTGCTTGCAAGCAAAAATACACATTGTTCTGACACCCTTTGTTTCTGTATTTTTGCAAATAAATGATTGATTGATTGAGCTTTATAATAAGTCAGAAGGATATGAATGAATTCTAAAATGAGATAAAATAAAACTCGCAATTTCTGTTTATTTGCAAATTATGAAAGAAAATGTGATTTATTTACCAATATTATGTTTTTAAAGACAATAGATTATTATTTCACACGCCGTGTGTCGTTGCTTTTATCCACCGTTACCGAACAGCTTTATGTTTCGGAAAATAAAATTAATTAGGCTCTGAACAATGAAGACATGTAATTGTTAAACTTTACGCAGGGTAGCCCTTTATTGTTTAAAGCCATCCAGCCAAAGCATACGAAAGTTTCGCCACTGACCTTGTCCAATATAACCTACGTTATTCCAACTATTAACCTAGATTACCAGTATAAGAAGGTCCTCAATTATTTATAGTTGCTACGGATCTTTAGGGCAGGTTACACAGGTTACTACACTACCGGCACTACTGCCACGTACTTGAGCTCGCGCGTTTGAGACAACGCTCTTACTCTATGAGCATAGAGAAATAGAGTAAGAATAGATACTCACTCCATACATCAGTTTTGGTACTAAAACGACTATTATTTTCGCTGTCGACATCTAGCATCGAGTAGCGGAATTATCAGTACCGCTACTTGATACTACAATGCTCTAGTATCGTGACTCACTAAAAT
Source organism: Cydia splendana (assembly GCF_910591565.1). Lineage (NCBI taxonomy): Eukaryota > Metazoa > Arthropoda > Insecta > Lepidoptera > Tortricidae > Cydia > Cydia splendana. Next base: position 3,658,499 of record NC_085965.1, on the reverse strand, counting down.
AGTATTGAACAACAATTTACAATTAATATTAAAAGCAGAAGGAGTTGTAAATAGATTTCCGGTTATACTATTAGCTGAAAATTGTTGAGCATTAGACTTTTCGGTCGTCGGAACATCTATTGTCAAGTAGCAGTACCATAGCAGTACTGATAATTCCGCTACTCGATGCTAAATGTCAACTACGAAAATAAAAGTCGTTTTGGTACTAAAACTGATGTATGGAGTGAGAACTCTATGTATTTTTTTCTCTATGTCCATGAGTGACTATTTTGGTATGCGTTATGCGTCTGTGGTCACGTTCCTCACTTTCCCTCTTATGACAGAAGTCGAAGGCTTCCAATATTGCGTACTGACATTGAAACGAAACGATTCGTGATTTTGTTATTGTATTTTAGGTCTGTAACAATGACCAGAGGATTTCTAACCCTTGACATGTCAGTTTGAATATAGTGGCATATTCCATTATGTTAATCTAGATGTCATAGTTCATACTGTGAAAATAAACATGCATAGGTGTTAATATTACAATGATCAATCAATATGCATTGATGTCTTGGTTACAAGGGCAGTCATAATGTAAAGGTTTTCAAAAAAGTTTATAAAAATCGTTGTTTTGCTAAGTAACAATTTAAAATTTAATTTAGTTGAGTGGTACCCAATATACTTACCTATTTATTTATTTCTACTTTTACGGAAAACTTTACCTACGAGTTGCTTTAATTTTGTAATGATGATTAAACAGATTTACTGCCCGATTCGAACTTTAAGATACATCAATTAATAGATCTAGAAACGATATGGATTAGATGTGTCAGTGTCAAAAGTGACGTTTTTGTTTGAAGAAACTGACATATCAATCCATATCGTTACTAGATATATTAATTGACGTATCTTAAAGTTCGAGTCGAGCCGCTAGACACCTTTAAGATCAAGTTTGCACAAAATGTAGAGTCAATTCTCTTGCGCCGTAAAATTTTATTCATATTTAAAATTAAATTAAATCCTGCTTTCATACTTAGAGCTAGCTAACTCTCACGGAGATCGCCGAATAAACCCATGCAAATATATCGACGCTATTTAACTTATAATATAATGACAATGGCTATACTTTATCCAGTTTATCCAATGTCAATGACATAAGTAGAAAGTATCAAAGTACTAGTGAAGTGTCAGCTATGATAAAAACGAAAGCCACACTTGTGGTTGCTATGTAGCTATTCTCACTCTTGTGGTTACTTCCTATATGTTCCTTTCAATATAATAACTTAATATCTGGAGACAGAGCTTTGCTCGGAAAACATATAAACACTCAAAAATGCGCGTTCTCTCAGATATAAGACCTAGCTAGTTCGATTTTTCGCCACCGCAAACCCCCATATTGCAAATTACTTCGAAATCGTTAGAGCCGTTTTCGAGATCCCCGAAATATAGAAATATATAAATATATAAATATATATAGATATAAATATACAAGAATTGCTCGTTTAAAGTAAGTTATAATAATTGTATACAGGTTTTCTCGAGGGCTTACTGTATGAAGTTCTTCAAAAAAAACGGACAAATGCGAGTAGGACTCACCCACCGAGGGTTCCGTACTTTTTATTATTTGTTGTTATAGCGGCAACAGAAATACATCATCTGTGACAATTTCAACGGTCTAGTTATCTCGGTTCATGTGATACAGCCTGGTGACGGACAGATGGACAGGTGAGTCTTAGTAATCGGGTCCCGTTTTTACCCTTTGGGTAGGGAACCCTTTAAAAGGTTTTTAAAGGGTCGGAAACGCGCACGTAACACCCCTGGAGTCGCCGACGTGAGACGGGTCGTATTCTTGTTTGTCACAGAAGTGGTGTAAGAAGAAAACAAGATTCAATAATACAAAAAAAAAAACATTTTGAATAACTTATTGCACGTAACACAGAGTATCATACTAAAAACTTAATTCCACCTGTCATAGCGACCTACAAAACGAGTTTTTATCAGACTAAAGTCATTATACAATAAAGCTGATCAGGTCTTAGCATACTTTTGGTTTCGATTTTATATAATTAAATTTAACAAGGAGCAATATAAAAACAACTAGTGTTTGCTTATGCTCAATACGATATTGATAGGGGACAGCATATGAGCCGTCAGATTTTTGGCGCGAGGCGTAAATGTGTCGTTTATGCTTCCGATGTAGCCCCCAAGACGGCAGAACCTACTATGGACAAGGAAACATACCGACGAGAACGGTAGATGGTAGCACTTGCTTTGGCAATGTACATGTGCACATATGTTTTCGATTCAGGCCACAAGATGGCAGACCCTCCAACGCGCACGGTCCCTATAAAATATGCCAAAAAAAATTGGCAATTATTTACATAAAAATCGGCCCATAAGCAAGACCATTAAGAACTAAAAACACGTCGATCTCGTATGCGCTCGAATTTCTTTTTTTACAAGCGTACAGTCAGCTGTCTCGGCTGTCAGTACTGTCACTTCCTGATTTGTATTCTGATCGCTTTCTGATCTCAGACGAGACGAGCGCCAGCGAGACGTCGAGATCTCGAGATCCGTGACGAGGAGAGATGGGCCGATATTTATTTTTTTATGTATTCAACAAAATCTTCCTCAATCTAACTGGACGGAATTCTTTTTATTCATTTTTTTTTATCACAAATTGGGATTTCGTATTTATTCCACCCAGAATCATCATCATATCAGCCTTTTATCGCCCACTGCTGAGCATAGGCCTTTCTTCGAGTACGCCACTTATCCCGGTCCTCAGCCAATCTCATCCAGAAGTGACCCGCAATCTTTCGAATGTCGTCCACCCCGTCGAGCCAACGGACGCCAGGCACTCCTTTCGTCCGAAAGCGGCCACAATTCCCTTGACATTTTGGCCCACCTGCCATCACTCTGCCCCAGAATACAGATCGAATACAGTAGAAAAAAAACTAAAATGAAATAAATATCGGTCCAGCTACTTATAATCAGAGAGCGGATTCATACTGGATACCGGCCGCGTTCAACTCGTTATTTGGCCAGCTTTAGAACATTCACGGAACCTGTTACATAGTGGCGATCAATCATGTGACGAGGAAGGCTTGCCTCCCCCACTTTGTTGCAAGTGGTTTGACATTTGATCTAGAGCACTGCACTCTAAGTGTAGTGTTTATTATGTTTTATGATACTTTACGTTGTGTAAGCGGATGTTCCGAGATTAATTATAGTTTTACAACTATCATTGGTCTGATTTAGTTTAAGATGAATCATGTTTTATCTTGATATAAAATAAATAACCCTCCTTTCGGCATATGGGTAATTAAAGGTGAAACATGTGTAACAATATAAAACTACGAAATACAATAATGTCTATAATAAATACATATTATTGCTTGAACGAGTTATGCGTGGTCTGAGAAAACGTTATACTCTCCTTGGTAAATAACTACTGACCATCTCTTAATTTTATATTTTAAATGTCCATGTTTTTGAAGGAAATATAAATCTGAAAAAAAACTTATAAGTTGTGATGACCTCACTTCAAAATGTCAAATCCGGTCATTGTTGTTTTTTTTAAGGTGACAGTCCATTTCCAACGACAGCTGCACTACTGTTGCGATGTTACTGTCATTCATTGTCTTCTCATTCATTTTACTATGGAAATTGACAATAACACCGACGCGTTCAGTACCAGTAGTGCAGCTGCGGTCAGAAATGGAATGTTACCCTTAAGGTGACGTTCGGTTGTCAACTACAGCTGCATTACCTGCATGGTAATGCAGCTGGTGCATGGCCTAGCGGTAAGAGCGTGCGACTTTTAATCCGGAGGTCGTGGGTTCAAACCCCGGCTCGTATCAATGAGTTTTTCGGAACTTATGTACGAAATATCATTTGATATTTACCAGTCGCTTTTCGGTGAAGGAAAACTTCACGAGGAAACCGAACTAATCCCAATAAGGTCTAGTTTACCCTCTGGGTTAAAAGGTCAGATGGCAGTCGCTTCCGTAAAAACTAGTGCCTACACCAATTCTTGGGATCAGTTACCAAGCGGACCCCAGGCTCCCATGAACCGTGGCAGAATGCCAGGATAACGTGAGGCAGATGAATTTTATAAAATTTGATAAAACTAACCCGCATTATAATTTGTTACAGGCTTAGGCGTGGTATCCTGCTGCTAGTATTATCATCATGTGCACTGGCGCAGAGCAAGTCGGACGACTTGCAGGCAGTACCCAGCGACCTCAGGAGAGCAGTCAGCGAGGCGCTCGCTCTTGAGAGACGGTTCCTACAGGGTGCTAGAGAGTAAGTAACTCACTCACTCACTCCGTTGGCTCAGCGACCCAAAATGAGACTTGGCCTCCGACACAAGACAGCGCCACTTTTCTCGGTCCTGTGCGACCTCTGGCCAATTGTTGACTCGAAGTTCGCGCAGGTCCGCCTTCACCATGTCACACCATCGATATCTGGGGCGTACGATAGGACGTCTTCCTGCTGGACGGCCCAGGTATGCTCTTTTCACGTTCCGATCTTCATCCATTCTCTCAAGGTGGCCCAACCAACGGAGTCTGTGAGCTTTAGTCTCTCCCATGATGTTAGGTTCAGCCACTAGGTCTTCGATCTCACGTTAAGATTAAGTAACTATACCCATTGAATTGTTAGAGACCTCACACACTAGCGTCAGAGTCTAGTCTGCGCCATGGAAGATGCTAGTATGGGATCTTTCTTAAAGTAAAAAAAACATTTCCATTTTCACATCCATTTTCTTTGATCACATGACCTGTGACCGGCGTTTTGGTCGCAACTCGCGAGGAATTATATTTTATTTAATATCGTATCAGACTTAGAGGCGTCCGCATATTACAATTAAACTTGATATACCGCATCGTTGCATCCAAAACACCGAACACTGGATATAGCTTGGATATAACATTCAACTTACTAAAACGCCATCACTGAATATAATAAAGATATTATATCCGAATGGCAACTGCCAACGTGGCTGGCCGGAGCTTCCGGCGCATCGTTTTCTATGGAATGCATCACATGATCGCCTGTCATGTCATAGAAAAATAAGCGCTGGAAGCTCCGGGTCGGACAGGGCCTGGTCTAACGTGAGTCATCCTTAATACAAAATTAATTTAATAATTCTCTGTTCAGTGAAAACTGCTCATCAGCGGAGGACTCTGTCAGCAACACGCCGTGTCCGCCGAGCAAGTACCGCAGCGCCTCTGGCGAGTGCAACAACGTGCGTCACCGACCGTGGGGCAGGCGCGGCGACGTGTTCCTACGATTGCTGCCCGCCAATTACGCCGACGGTGAGTGTTTTATTCTACGATATTCAATAGACGTGTCCGCCGAGCAAGTAACGCATTGCGTCGGGCGAGTGCAACAACGTGCGTCACCGACCGTGGGACAGGCGCGGCGACGACGTGTTCCTACGATTGCTGCCCGCCATCTTTTTACTCGCAGGTGCGGCGCAGTGGCATGAAAAAAACGGATGATTGGCTTGTGCACTTGTCCGTCTTTTTACTTGCAGGTGCGGCGCAGTGGCATGAAACACAACAACATAAAATTCATTGTAGTGCACAATCGCCCTTAGAAGCACAAACAAACGAGACATTACATGATATAAAAGAAAACACAGAATAAGATTAAAGTGCCACGAAATGGCCGCATCTCAGCATGGTGGTTTCCAGCGCTGATCTTCCGATGAGACCATCAAGTGAGAAGAATAATCAATCATTCACTGCAATCTAAATGTTAAGTTGGTTACTCTCTGTCTTTAACTTTACTGCTATCTCTGGCTATCATATTCTGGAGATTTTCGGTGAATTTGGGGACTTAAGAATTATCTATGAACTCAATAATCCCTTATTCTTATGTTAACAACACAATTACATGTGTTCATTATGCTAATCGCTACAAGCTAGTTAACATACCAACTCCCCGTACCTATATAATGGAAGTTATTAAAATCGATGGCCAAGTTCATCGCCGGTTACAAAACTATTATGAAGACAACTGCTTAATTGATCGATTAGATTAATTTCCTACATGACAGTAACACAAAGTATTCGTGAAGGCCACAGTATGTTTACGGATCAGCCTAACACAAAAGGGTGTATCTATCTGGCTTTTGTTTTAATTTGAGTCTTTTTGCGTCTCACTAGTAAAGTTTAGTGCCGGTTTTTTAATTGTCTGCAATTAAATACGGGTGCATGATATTTCCTTAATCTACTACGTTATGCATGGGTTTTAAACTTCTGCAATTTAAAAATAATTGTACAATTGTACAATGTACATCCAGATATCTTTGTACCCTAGAAACTATTAAGTTTTACAAAACAAAGAAAACCAGGCGTTTTTTTAGGTACTACCTATGTTCTTTATACTATTTTGGATTTATCTTCCCTATAATGGTATGAAATCGTCAATCATGAGCTGAATCTCAATGAATTTCTTTGTTTAATTGTTACCATTACATTCGTTGTAATAGGTACTCGTAAAGCAATATTTAAGGACCAAATGCCACTTAAAAAATCATGTGTACACACTTGATTAATGGATTTAACACCTGCTACAGCAACTTCACGATTGCTTACTACTTCTTTGCAATATGTTAGTGTAAACTTAGTTTTATGTACTTTAGCCTACGAACTACTGAAAACACAATGAATTCTAAAAACTCTTCTGTCAACTTGTCAAGTTTTAGAATTTAGCTCAAAATGGAAAGGAAAATAGTGTACATACACTTACGCTGGATCTCTATTGTTTCCCAAATAGTTTTAAGTCATAATGTATTGTTTGTCCGAATTTTCGTTAGTCATAATTGGTCTTTCTCAGAAACGCGTAACTTTTCAGGATTGCCATAAAACAAACCTAACCTAACCTAACCTATCTATAGAATAACCTTACGAATAAGTTTTTGGCAAATATTTCATTTTTGGTACAAGCTTTTATGGCTGACTGTACTTTTCTTACGACAGACAACCTAATACTCATCGAGACAATTCTAAAAACCCCTAACACAATTAGGTTGCGCTATTTCATCACAGAGTTCCCATGGCCACCTCCTGTCTCCATCTTCAGATCAGCTCGATGGTACCATAATATTGCATTGTCATCGGATTTATACACGCATGCAAAATTTCAGTTCAATCGGAAACCGGGAAGTGGATCAAATTTAACTTGCAAGATTTGATTACAAACCGACAGACAGACAACGGTCAGGTGAAACTAAATAAAAGCTTGTAAAATCCTAAAAAACTAACAGTTTCAGTTTTATGACTAACGATAATATGACAAACAATACATTATGACTTAAAACTTTATGGGAAACAAAGGGACCCCACTTAACTACATACTACTTAAGTATATACTTAGTGTAGTATTTTTTTTTATTTTATACTCAGTTTAATAAATGTACTACCTACTTGTCCACGTTACATTTTCCAAGCCAATGATAAATTTGCCTCTGTGAAGATCTCTGTTTACGCATGTCATTCGATCTGCGCGATCAATTATCTTGTGATTACTAGGGTCATTAACTTTTATTGGTGCAAATCATGTGATTTCTGCCGTTAGCGAGTACTTCCAATACCTTCTTCTCTGGTTTGAGCTATTTACCGCTCAGCCATCGAGTTGTGAATGTGTATGTCTCGCGTGTACAGTCACCACACGGGATTGTTATGACATTTAGGGGTTCTTGCTGAATTGGAAATTCTATAGCGTAAGTATTGAACAACTAATTTAGCTAGGACCCTAAATGTCACAACAATTGCGGAGCGTGATGGTACATAAAGGCGAGGAAATTGGCGCGTTAGGATGTCATAATTTTGTCCTACGACACTACCTTTGCCTATCTTTCAACTCTGTGATACTGATAGTTTTGCAGAACGGTGCTTTGCTTCTTTTTCAGTAAAAAATAAGATACTTACTTATTTACTTACTTCGCTGGCTCAGCGACCCGAAGTGGATCTTGGAAAAAATAAGATAATACTTTTTAATCCTCGTCTTACTGAGAATTTAAATAAGTGAGGTCATTTTATTAATTAGCGTGAGAATTTATACATTTTAATGACGATATATGCCATTTGACGGTAATTAAAATGATCCAAACGCAACAAACAAAGCATTAACAAGCTTACGGCGGCGGTGCGTTGGATTTATAAATAAACCAAGAGTGGAGAAACTTGATTCAGTTTAAGGTCGTAGTAAAATGTCACGAGTGGCACTTTAGACTACTTACTTACTCCTCTGGCGCAGTGACCCAAAGTGTGTCTTGGCCTCCAACACGACTGCTCGCATTGATCCCGGTCCTGTGCCGTTTCTCACCAGTTTTCAACCCGGAGCTCGCGCAGATCAGCGTCCACCACATCCGCCCACCGATACCTATAGGTCGACCGACCGGGCGGCGTCCTATCAGTTTTCCCTCAAACGCTCTTTTCACCGCCCGATCGCCTCCCATAGTTGGGGAGCCGACGATGCTAAATGTGTACTTACTCGAGCGTCGTACAGACCTATTGGAATCGAAATATTAGATGACAAGAAGAAAAAAAAGTTATATGAAGTTTTTATTCCAGGCAGCCGAAAAGCGTCTGCATTTTTTTTTTTTATTTCGGGAGGTAGCGCTCGAGTAAACACAAAAATCCCCTCTTGGGCTCCCCTACTACCATTCGCTCAATATGGCACTTTAGATTAGACAAAGTGGCTAAAATATTTAGGTTTGCAAGTATTTAGACGCTGGATTAAACAGCACAGGGGGACTAGCCGAGAGACAATTGCTTATAGAGCACGCCAATCAAAACAACATAAAAACATTTGACGTTCAAAAAGTTAAAACAATTATTTTTACTATTCAATTGGTGTTTGCCTAACAAACGACTTTCTGTAAGGCTACGGCCCTAGGATACTTCAAGTAGTTATCATAAGTACAGTAGGGGCAAATGTGCGCCTAAATACAACAGTAAACAAAGGGTTAAAAATCCTTCCACCGGCCGTGACCGCACGTTTCCCGGTAAGAAAGGGAAACGTTTGTCAAGGGTCAAGGTTAGGCGAACGGCTTGATTCTAATTTTAATATACGTCAAAAATTTGATCGAGATCCGATCCTTATCGTATCCAGGTCTAATTTTGGACGTATAAATTACAATCAGGCCCGAAGTTATCCCTCTTAGCGCCACTTGCACCATCCCACTAACCCGGGGTTAACCGGTTAAACCGTTAACCCAGTGTCAAATTGTACTGGTAACCATGGTAACTCCAGGTTTAACCGGTTAATCCCGGGTTAGTGGAATGGTGCAAGTGGCCCTTAGAGCACTTGTCTTGTTTGATTTTATGTACCTACTCGGAATACATCATCTTTGTAGCACATTATACACCGGTAAAAGCCATGATTCGGGCTTGGCGTATAAAGTTTATTTGGTTCGTTAATACCTTCCTTTTTCTAACATACTCAACAGGTAATCTTTTCGCCACAATTTTGTATTGTAGGTACTCTCCATTCTAAAATTAAAAAATATGAAGTACCAAATCTTTTCTCTTCGACCTTAGTTTTTTAAACTTTTTATAAACACTCGAGAAACTTACATCACGATAGAAAACCCCATCCCAGCCGTTATTTCATAACGATATTAAAAATTCAAACGTACTCGTACATGCTTGTTACTTGCGTAAAGAGTTGATGGATCTGGCTGATTAAACCTAACATACAACTTTCTTTAGTGACAAAGCGATGGTGATAGTAAAGTTGTGTTACGACATACGAGACATTGCGTTCATTGACATGTTTGGCTTGTTATAGTTATACATCTGTTATACATATGTACAGTAGCCCTGCATCAGATATATCGGACCGACAAAGGTGCTCAAAAATATCTGAACGCGCACTCGCACATTGGAATTACCAATTTAGCTAGGACCCTAAATCGCTGTGACTGTAGTGTGACTGTATATTACATACCTACATGATGTGACATGTGATGCATATGCATATGTATATTTGTACAGAGGTGCTAAGCTAGTAGTTTTGCTGACTTTACATGTTGGCCATTTTGTTAATAAAATGGTATTTATATAGGTAAGTAGGTGTATGTTCATACCTAAATTAGTATAAAGGATGACTCACGTTAAAACGGGCCGTGTCCGACCCGGAGCTTCCGGTGCATCGTTTTCTATGGAAAGCATCACGTGATCGCCTGTCATGTCATAGAAAAGTAAGCGCCGGAAGCTCCGGCCCGGACACGGCCCGGTCTAACGTGAGTCATGCTTAAGTTGGAAGTAAAATATCAACAACTTTTTAGCCTAAATTATATACATACCTTCTTAAAACTTACTTATATATTAAATACCTACTTTACTACTGGCAAATATGGATGTGATTATGTACCTAGCTCTCGAGTAGGTATATCAATTGAATTCAATTATTTATTTAATTCGAATCCATAGATCCATAATCGAATATCGAATGCACTTTTATATTATGTATTTGTCCGTCCGTAACCGTAACCGTATTTGTCACGTGTGCAAATGATGTAACCTTATATTGTCTACAAGAAAGGGAAGAGAAGGGCACTAGTGATTTGTCTCATCACCCTTTTCCTTTCAAACAGGAAGGAAAATTGAGCAGCTTATTAGATGAAAGTACAATGTACCATGGACCGGGGTGACTTTCAAATGCAGGGGCGACTTTAAAATTCTAGTTTTTAAGCCATAATATAATTATATTTATGCGAGATTTTTTACAGTGGGTGAATATGAATATATAGTAATCTAACTAGTTACAGGAACACTTTCAGTAAATAATGAATAATGGTAATTCTATGGCCGTTTTAAATCTATCAAAGTAGCCCCAAATTTTCCAAAGTCACCCCGGTCTACGGTACTTATCATATTTTTATTGCCAGTAAGTTAGGAAGCAATAAGTATTGAACAATTTATAGGTATTAATCAGCTTAAGTCAGGTATTTACAATTTGATACCTTATTCGGAGGTACCTACGGGGTTTTTCGTGGCTACCACATAAACAAGTGTTAAAGAAATAAGTATTGTATCGCCTGCTCGTGCTTGCGGTCATATATGTCGTAATAGACACGTTTTTAGGGTTCCGTACCCAAAAGGTAAAACGGGACCCTATTACTAAGACTTCGCTGTCCGTCCGTCCGTCCGTCCGTCCGTCCGTCCGTCCGTCTGTCTGTCACCAGGCTGTATCTCACGAACCGAGACAGTTGAAATTTTCACAGATGATGTATTTCTGTTGCCGCTATGACAACAAATACTAAAAACAGAATAAAATAAAGATTTAAATGGGGCTCCCATACAACAAACGTGATTTTTGACCAAAGTTAAGCAACGTCGGGTGTGGTCAGTACTTGGATGGGTGACCGTTTTTTTTTTTACATTTTTTTCAGTTTTTTTTTTCATTATGGTACGGAACCCTTCGTGCGCGAGTCCGACTCGCACTTGCCCGGTTTTTTAGAGAGTGGACCTTCTGTACCTAGTACTATTATTTATTCTGTGACTAAAGTCATAACATATGTATAAGCCACATCACTGCGTATATGCTGCGTTGAGTTTCGTTTTGCTTGATCCTTTATTTATATTATTAATTATGCAATAATTAACATTCTTTTTTGTTTCCCCAGATGTCTCCAAGCCAATGGAGCCGCCGCGGCTACCAGAGCCGGCGCTAGCGGTGCGGGCCGCAGCCCAGCTGACGCAGCCAGCCGACCATGACTACGTGACCAGCATGCTGGCCGCCTGGGGCCAGCTGCTGATGGACGATCTCATCGCCACCGTCAACGGGAACAAGGTATACATTAAATAGAAGGCTATGAGTAGGTAGTGAATAGATTCAGGCGTTACGTTGCGGAAATCCATATTAATTAAAATCAAAATTTTACTTTGCTAATCCGCGAAAAGATAACGTGCTAGTCAATCAGTGCTAACCTTATACTTACTTGCGTATTTTTTACATACAATTAATGTTCCCACTCTCCCACCGCAAAAATAACACGCAATACAAATAATAAATAAATAAAAATAATAATAATACGCAATAATAATAAGTAAGTATAACGGGTTAGAACTGATTGACTAGCACGTTATCTTTTCGCGGATTAACAAAGTAAAATTTTGGTTTTAATTAGGCTATCAGTAGTTATAAATCAACCAACATATGCCATGCCATGACAGTGCATAACTCATTTTATTTTTCGTTATTTTGATCAATCATTGCGCGGGTTTTAAAATTTTGAGTAAACTAAAAAAAAAACAATAACTTTACATAATCCTACATATAATCATTTATTATTGTCGATAAAATAAACAACCATCGATGAAACTTATTTATTTGCAATAATGTTTTCCTCGATAGCTACAGAAGATTTACTTTATAACATTAAGCTCACTCGACTCGATAGAATTTATCTTCAAACATGACCAATTGTTTATCTTCAAACATGGCCAATTTATCTTCAAACATGCTCAACTCGATAGAATTTATCTTCAAACATGTCCAATTGTTTTATCATATCTCATGTAAACAGCAGGTTTCGCGATGCTTTTTTGCAAAGATTCCGCGAATGACCAATTATTTATCATTCAAATTAGTTACGTACCTAGTACCTACTCCATACCGGTTGTAGTTATTTATAGACAACTGTTTTAAGTCCACTTACACATATTACATTAACATAATATTACTTACATAATGGTGTAAGTGAGGCAAATTCCTAGGTAACAATTTCATTTCATATGAAAGCTCTTTGAAAGTAAATTAAATAAATTAATAACCTTTTGACGTAGCGCGTTCCCTACTCAACTAAACACCGATACAAACAGCATGTGTAATGTCCAGACCAGACCAGACCAGTGTCCCATAATTTTCGGGACATACCAATTTTGACCCACGAAATTTAGGCATGTCCCGAAAAATCCATCAGAAATCTCGGGAACACACATTTTAATAATTTAAAATGATAATTTGGATCTGCTAACGCTAGTAAGGCAGTACGGCTCCGGCTTTATTCGCAGTACACCCAGCTGCAAAAGTGCATACCCGAATGAATTCCATTCATAATGTGTCCATGCAATGTTGCAGCTCGCTGTATATCCCTTGCGTAGCGTGCCGCACTCGTTACGAGACTACCGGCCCAATCGAAAAATGCTTATAAGATATCACAGCGATACGATACCAATCTGTCAGTGTCAGACATCTTGCATTGTTCAAATTGGGACGTAAGTGGGCATTTTCACTTAATTGTGTACCTACCATTAACGGCCGGTTAGCAATCGTCACAAAACTGACGGTCAATGTCAAACCCTATACATTTTGTCAGGAATGTAACGGTTAGATGTTACTGAATCATGACTTAAGCGTCACTTGCACCATTCCACTAACCCGGGGTTAACCGGTTAACCCCCGGGTTATTGAATGGTGCAAGTGGCCCTAAGTCGCGCTTTAAAGTACAAGTTTAAATGAAAATGCTCAGGTACGAGTATGTAAATACGCCACGCAAGCGATGTACCTACTATTACGCAGAGAGCCGGAGACGTGCGTACTGCATACGCATCCGGTGTGACCTGGCCTTTAACTAAAGGTGTGGCCCTGTCTTATATGCAGGTAAATTGCATAAGTAATTGCATAAGGTGTTGTTAACCGCATCCATTGATTGATAATATTGACTTACAATCATGCAAACGTAAAATACAATAAAACATAAGTACTACATTGTTGAGTAAAGTCTAAAATTACATCATAGATATTAAATGATTAAAAGATTTTATGCGTATCTGAGGTGTTGAGGAAAATACCTTCGTCTGCAAGATATTTCGCATATATTATCATGTTGCAATAAATACTATTATTAATTTAATTTTATCACAATGGTTAGGGAGATTTACATCAAAAGTTTTAATATAGGGCTTACCTACTGTATTTTCAAGAATTTCTAACATAGGTACCTAGTTCATGTTTAAAAAAAAAATCTGTAATTAAATACTATAGTTCGTTTTTTTTAGCATTAGAAAGAACTTCAAAGAAGGTAAGCGATCTTGACATGTCGTTTAATTGAAAAACGCTTTTTTAAAAATCAGTAACTATTACTTATGAAAGCAGAAGAATGATGAATGATCGTATTAGATGCATAATAAAAAAAAAAAAAAAAATCATTTATTCAGATGAAATAAACCCCATTATACAGATTTTTTTTCTTCTGCCAAACTGCAGGGCAGTTTGTTGCATAATTAATAATAATCATAATTGTTACATATTTGCCGTAACTTAATTTTAAAATGTGTTTTTCAATTAAAAGACACATCAAGATTGTTTACCTTATTTCTAATGCTAAAAAAATGAACTATACCGTGTGTCAATATCATTTGATGGTCATGGATAGGTCTTTAAAAATAAGGTTAAGGTTTCTAAAAAGTGTTTTGGTAATTTTTTTTTTTTGGAGGATCGCTTCGTTATTAGAAAACAATGCTGTGTGTGTGTGTCCTCTAACTTTTGAGCCTACCTATACCTAACATGATTTGGACTTTTGGAGGCATCCATAAATCACGTCTAGAGTACGAGCGACGTAATTTTCCCTGTATGTTTAAAAAAAAAACTCTCTGCTCTAACTTTATAAAATAAGAAAACCACCTACCTGTTTATATAAAATACAAACAGTGGATTTGCATTCTAGCAACAATCCGCGTAATGACGGTAATCGTAATTAGGGCCAAGTAAAGCCGAGTTGTTTAGCCCACAAAGCTGTTCCACAGTACACAACTTGGTTGCACCGAGGTCGATACGGTTACCTTAACTGGACCAGTATTTTACCGACGTCTACAATAAATGTTTTTTTGGGTGTAGGTTAGGTACACATTTTCGTCTGCTTCACTTTTCAGCAAGCATATTATGGTCATACTGATGACCTTTAGGTATCGCTCTGGATAAATTAAACCATTTTGGAGACGGCCGATCTCAACATTTACCAGGAGGTGATGGATGATTTATCTTCCGTTATAATCAGCAGCTTGTATCGCGTATGACATTTCCTTATTCATCATTGTACCTATAGACACCTCTCGCCATATCGTGTCATGTTGTGCGCAATAAACCCGCGCGGTCAGCGGTCAACAGAACTCGGAACTCCAGACCGCTCTCTGTGGGCGCGGGCTCTAACATTTTACACCTAAGCGTCATTCCGTACAGAGACAGAGAGTATCGGTTTGTGCTATGCGTGATAAGTTGAGATACTGTTCACACTAATTATATCGTGCTTGAAGGTTGGAGGATGTATCTGTAAAGAGGAACGGACGCTGTCGCAACTCGCAGCGCAATCGGCCAACTAATGCACCGCCCACTTATGCACGCACTTAGTTTTTCAATCTTGAACTTGACCGGACTGATGATGTGCGTGTTACGTCTTAATGCCGTCATCACTCATCCTCGTGGTTTAATCTTTTTAGAAGCCAATTAGGCTTGTTATAGTTAGTTACTTTAGTAGACATTGACGTAGATCTCAGGACGGGCCTTACGGGCACTAAGAATAGTGCTAGTTCAGCGGTGTCACTCACGAATTCGAGCCAATCGTGCAGTCTAACGCATCTAGTTGCGACTAATCGCGCGCATGATGCGAACTCATCAACCAATCGCGTTGTAACGGTGTCACACCGCTGTACTGGCCACATTCATGCACAGTTCTTATTGCCCGTAAGGCCAGGCCTGAGATATACGTCAATGTTAGTAGATATGTAAGAAATACTGTACGGTAAGATGGGGTAAGACTAACGTAGTTTATTTTGTAGTGATGGATGGATGGCACTATAAAAAGTTATGATGAAAAAACTTTCTTCAGAAGAAAAGCATTATCACGGAAAGTAAGCCGTATTCCGTGGACGAAAATCAATTAATTTGGAAACACTTATGAAATAAGATAATCTTTGAACAATCAATCAAAAAGATTTTAAGGAAAATAGAGCTCTGCTGCGTGACGTTGATCAGTCTGTTAACTGTGTGGTTGGTGCAACTGGCCCTTACGGTCCTTCGATCAAATTAACTGCAACGTACTTAAAATACTGGAATTGACTAACTCCACAGGCCAATAGTCATCAAACCAATCCCCCGGAAGAAACTTTCAATTTTTTTTTAAATTAAGTTTCGAAATAGTTCGCGAGGTCACTTGGGGGCTATTTGAGTGAAAGCGCGACAGGAAGTTCTTAGTTCCGTATCTAGGTGTCATTGTCCAAGGCCCAATAGAGGCCTCTAAAGCCTCTAAAGGTCAACAAATGAGCTAATTATGTTAAAATGAAGTGAAAGTGTTAAGTTGCACAAAAGCTGATTTCGTGTGTTAATTTGCTTTTATGAAATTAGAGATTTCTTATGCTAACTGTAGCCGTAGCGTCAGCTGCCATAAAAGCCAAATTTTGGCCACAAAATATTGAACTAAGGTCTAAGGTGTAGTATGGTCTTGAGGTCAACATTTTTAGAGAACCTTGGGTATAGATTAAAGCCTGAGGCCAGACACAATTTAGTCCCCTTATCTACCATTATTTAAAATTAAGTGTAGGTACACTGGGGTTCAGAAGTGCAAGGAGGCGTTTCAACCGTAATATTAAGGCATCACAGTCGACATCTATTCATGCACTTTTGAACGCCACTGTACCTACATTCAGTGTCAGATTTTTTTTATTCCGACATAATTAAAGAGTAATTCAAACTTTATGTTTTGCATTTGCATCTCTAATGTGTATGCGAGCTATGACAATAAAGGTCACCCATCCGCTGAAATAATAGGCTTCATCTTAATTGCATTAGAAAAGTAATTAGTTTAATAAGGCAATTAGTTTTATTTAGCTCAACTTTAAAATTAATAAGTTCCGACTCATGGTTGAGTTTAACACGAAGTATTTATTTGTACCCGAGAAATATATAATTAGGTTCCGATACTTCCGATGCATTTATAGAAAAATAATTTTAGAACGTCACTTACCTCACTCTATTAGTGCAATTACCCCCTAGGAAAGATCCGTCAACTACTCAAGAGCATTTTCGACCATCTCCAGATGGAGCTCATGGGTAGAGTCAGGCGCGGCTCACTCCGCGATTTCGTCGCATCGCTACAAGTACATGCGACTCACACCAATTTTGGTGTCTAGACATAGTAGTTGCCGCGCACCGCTATGGAACGGACGCCTACATGCGCTTGTATCTCTCGTAATAGACACGTTTTGTTAGAGAGTGAACCTTCTGTACTAGTACTATTATTTATTCTGTGGTAGCGTTTTGAATTCCTTTGGTTCTAGATATCCTGCTTCAAAGTCCTTCATTCTTTGTCCGGCGAAATGTGACATTCATTCATTCTACTACTATAATTACTATTACTACTATAAGGTAAAAGCACCAATGATCGTGTAACGTAGACATTTTCTTAAATTTTAAAGTAATATTTTTGGGTTGAATTCCTTTTCTTATTTCGATGATTTTAACAATATCCCAAACTAACTCGATTGGTTGCACTTATTTGCATAATCTGTTGCATTCAGATGCACCTCTTTATGCTTATCTGTTGTCGGGGTTGTCATACGAGTAAAAATAATTAAAACTTGAGATATTTAGGTTGTCACTCCAGGAAAACTTTGTATGATTTAGATATGTTTTTTTAGGTAAGAGGGAATTTAGATGTTAAATAAAACATAGGAATTACAGACTCCAAAAAGGGGGCTCTGAAATGAAACTTTATTAGATTTATTGATAAAATATATTTCTTAGGCTCAGGAGTGAATTGTTAAATAAATCAGTCAGAATTTTCGTAGGATTTGTGTCTTCAAGGGATTGGCACCCTACTTTTGTTTTGGCCTTTTGTACTCAACATATGAGGAGGTCATTTTGAGATGACAGGCAGATTTGATGTGTGGACCCCTCCGGGGACGCACGCTCGCATGAGTACTATTTGTGGTGAGACCACACATTCGCCATGTTGGTCGAAATGCGGGAAGCAGCTCGAGTCCTTCGGTGTGCTCCACTGAGAGCCGGGAGCTTGTGAATTTTTTGGAAGAGCTTTCGAATTCTTTTGAAATTCATTTGAAGATGTTTAGAAGTTGTAAAATGAGGCTGTGGGATCTGTACCACGCCATCTGCAGCGGCCGGCTCCAACCAGGTTAGCGGCCAGCTTCCCGGGGAAAGGCGAGTACGCCCCCCGCTGCTGCAGTTCCAGCAGCAGTTTTTGAGGTCGGTCTGTTGCATAACTTTTGAGTGGCATCCGCCACCCACTACAAATTTAAATTGGTTAATTATAATTTAATTTTATTCAGTTTGAAGTTTTGAAAGTTCTGGTGCATAAAACTTAGGTATTTCGAAATTTAGTCTTTAGTTTTTAATTAATGGGTGTAATCCCTTATAACTAGAACCTGTGAAGCGACCCAGCTTACCACTGAGCATTTAACAGTAAATGATTCGATTAATAAAGTTTGTTAGATATAAATTTGTTTAATTGTTACTCCTCCTAGCTTTCCTGCAGCAAGGTTTCCGTTTAGTCTATTTAATTTAATTTTGATTTAATTTTATGTTGTTAACATGGCTGTTTCCATTTTCCACAAGCCGGAGCTTTTTCATTTATTTATTTTTTACCCCCTTTCAAAACAGCCGTGTTACAATCGACGCTGCACCAATGTTCGACATGGCTCTTATGTCAAAGTAATAATATAGTTTAAGTTTGAACAACGATTTTTTTCTTTATTCAAAATTAATTCCTGTCACTTTGACCTAAAGTACTTATGTCGAACACTGGCTAAAAGTGTCGATCATTGGTGGTTTTCCCTTACATACTTACTTATCAGGTACTTCTGAAAGTTAGAAAACGATTTTAGATGTGATAGTATTCCTTGGCTTCGGTATAAATAAATCACAGTGACAGATTGAACACCGCTTCTGACCAATTTCAGAAGAGAATCAATTAATTTTGATAATTGATCTACCGATCAGTAACTAAATACTCACTTACCTAATCAATCACACAATAGCAACGCTATACAGGGTGATTTCTGGGTCTTGGTCAGAACCACCTTTTCTGACTCTGTATATAATCCACATTATTATATGGTAGTATTTGAATAAAAGATAATTATGTAGTTTATTTTTTCTTATTTTTCAAGTAAAATTAATGTTATACTAAGTAATTATGGTCACCCTATGACTTTTGACATACGCTGTATCGAAAGCGACAACACGTCACATTGAGTAGGGTGACCAAATTGTATGCAAAAATGTTTTTTCCTACTTGTCATCTGGATAATAATCATCATTATTGGTGATAAACAATAATTAACAAAATTATTAGGCTCGTTTTTGAATTCTGTATGATGTCTGGCTCTCTTGCTCCACGACCCCGAAACACAGACAAGACATCCTCCAGACTGAGCATAGTAGCTCTACCCCCTCTGCCACGCATACGGTAGTTTTAACTACTCCATTTTCGAGTCGAAAGTGTCTTTGTGTGACGTCCGTGTCTTTGAACGGACCAATCTCGGCACGAGACCTCGCTCACCTCGTCCTCCGCACCCCCGTACTTTTGGCAGCATCGGTTTCATTAAATAATTTCTCTAAACTCGATCGAAATCACCCTGTATACCTGTATGTGTGTGTATCTTGAATAATCAGATAATTAATCAATTGTTGCTATAACAAATAGTCTATTTCCCTTAATTACGAGTAGTTAACATCGCGCACGCACCGAGTGATATAAACGCAAATGTATTATATAACATTTTTAAGACGGTTATGTAAATTCATAGATCGCTAATCTTACATACTAGATGGAGCATGTAAGTTGACTGAGGTCTTTGTTCATTGACGCGCCAATATTACTTTAGTATGACAACGCGACCGCGCATACGATTATACAGATGTATTGCATTATTCTTTTCCTTCGCATTTTCACGGAAACGTACGAACGTTCTTGCTATTTCAGTCAGTCACGGTACAAAAAGTACTGAGGTTGACTGAAGTAGCATGACAAATACGAACGTTCCGAGAAAATACGAAGGAAAACAATTAGTTATGCACTACTACTACACCTGTACGATGTATCATTTTATTTTAATATTTTCTATAATAATATTCTTCGACAAAAATTGAGTTAGGGGTTAGGGCTAAATCTCAAAGCGGTACGGTATGCTAGCCTCATAAATTGACGTTTTATAAAAACAATTCCCGCCGATTTTCTTTCGCCGGTATCTACTCGATTCAGAGGTGTATAATACAATCGGTGTAGTAGTATTTTTAACACTCATAAGCACATTATATAAAAATTAAAGAATAGACAAAGTGCATCTAAGTGATGGCATGAAAACTAAATAAAGAAAGAATGTGCCATGCTTAAGAACTTAAGAACATGTGGTGACTGCAAGCCAAGTGTAAATAGACCGCTCTATCGGAGGTAGTCTGTGTATAAATCGGAATTCCGTATCCGGATGTGAGAGTCACAATAGTCGAATATCTTCAAGTACTTGTCTATTGTTTGAGGGCCATTATTTAAGTTATTGAAAATGCCTAGCACAATCACTGTCAAAAGTGTCAAATTATACATTCGTGCGGAGGAAAATAATGTTATTATGTAATTTTGTTCTGCCTATGTTTGAAGACATACTTTACGCAATCTTATTGAGAAAAGTACGTACCCTAAATTCCTGTGACAATGAGCTAGAAAAAAAATGCACAAATTAAATACTTATGTTAATCAGATTATAATATAAATATCTAGCTTAATGCTCAGTAGGTATGTACTTACCTAATGTACATGCGTATACCTAATAATTGGCTGAATGACATGGCTACATTTATACATATTAGCATAAACTTTTCCAAAATTAACAAATGCACGTAAAGTCAACAACTGGTGATATAGTTACTTATACTTAAACTAAAATATATAAATAGTTTACCTACAGATTTGGTCTCTGTTGAATAGGTACCATTCAAATAAAAGACGGCAATGGCGATCTATTCTATTTAATTCTGCATATTCAGATTATAATTTCAGATAAGACGCAACAATTTATTAGGTCACCTTAACTATAAAGACCTTGCTTGCAGATTTGCAACTTTTTTTTCTGGGTTTTTTTTTTAAACCATAAATATACTTTAACGGAATTCCAATGAAATGTTACCTAAAACTAGCTAAACTAAAGTTGGTCAAGCAGATCTTGATCTTGTAGAAAAAGGCAGCAAATTTAAAAAATCGGGCAAGTGCGAGTCGGACTCGCGCACGAAGGGTTCCGTACCATATAAAAAAAAAAAGCAAAAAAAAAACGGTCACCCATCCAAGTACTGACCACTCCCGACGTTGCTTAACTTTGGTCAAAAATCACGTTTGTTGTATGGGAGCCCCATTTAAATCTTTATTTTATTCTGTTTTTAGTATTTGTTGTTATAGCGGCAACAGAAATACATCATCTGTGAAAATTTCAACTGTCTAGCTATCACGGTTCGTGAGATACAGCCTGGTGACAGACGGACGGACGGACGGACAGCGAAGTCTTAGTAATAGGGTCCCGTTTTACCCTTTGGGTACGGAACCCTAAAAAATGTAGGCGCGAAGGGATATCGTATCATAGAAAATTTGAATTTCGCGCCTTTTTCTACTGACAAGATTTGCTTGATCATGTATACTTACAAAACTAAAGTTAAATAATGAAAAATATTGTTTTAAATATTATTATGAGGTTATGTACAATATTTACAAGTTAATACCTACCCTTTATCGTTTGTTTACAGGACTGCCATGGGGGTCACTGTGAATACGTCCGATCTGCGCCGACCAGAAACATCGATTCTTGTGGATTTGGCAAGTGTTTTATTCGTTTTATTAAAACTTTTAGTACAGTATTCTGTCTAAAATCGATTTTTTTATCCCGATATTCTATAGAGTTGAGATATTTGACGTGTGTCAACACTCAACAGCATCACGTGTCGTGCTCAATGACCTTTTATTTATGTAGACGTGTGACGTTCATAGTTGACAAAATTAAAAATTGATCCAACGATTTTGACAGCTTGACAGGTTGGCGTCACCCATACGCCTAACTAAATATAGGTTCCGGAACCTATATTTAATGGCTCACAATCGTGCGCCTGGTACCATATCTACCTCAATTTACTTACATCTATGGTCGTGCTTAAGAATGTTGATGGTACGAGTAGTTACCAACCTAAACTTGGTTAACTGACGGCAGGACAACATTGCTTCTAAAACGCCATATTTGCGTGCAATGTCAGTTATCTCGCTCATACTTCATGTGTGAGAATGCGAGACGTAGAGTAAAGGCTAGACTAGGCCATCATTTCAGTGAATCATTGCTGACTTTTTTTAAGTTGTGATGCATTTTCGAGTTTGCATCGACCAACTCCGAAATCACAAAAAAATTGGCCGTCCCATAGAAAACTCCAAAAACTACAACTTTCAGCCCAAAATGTTTAAATTATATTTTTTGTATTTGTCCCATTATACTTAGTTAAAGGCGTATAGTATAGTATCGTTTATTGTAAACCATGGTATAATATAATAGATGTTACAATGGAAAAGGGTCGCATGGCGTTCGGTATGGCCGAACGTCATAAAAATAACCTAATAATTTTATGCTCACTGCACTTAATTGTGCATAAAATTATCTATCCTTACTCTATTACATTTAACTTCTACTATGAAAACAACTAACGTGACTTTTCTTGCATCCTCAGAGTCTCGTGACCAGATGAACATGGCGACGGCCTTCCTGGATGGCTCAGCTCTATACGGCAGCTCAGAGAAGGAACTGCGGTCTCTGCGATTATACGACGTTGGCAAACTTGATCTAGCTTCTTGCAGGAAGTAAGTATCTTAGCAGACTAATTGTGAACGTTAAAGAAATAAGGCCTACTAACGGTCAGTTAAAGATTGTTGGATGTTGTATCATTGACACATAGGCTGGCAAGCAATGTCACTCAAAAAGGCGCGAAAACAGAAAATGTGTGCGGTCAATCTACCGCGTAACATCGACGCCATTCGTGTCAAAACCAAGCAAGTCTCACTGATACTGGTAGATAATAGGGCTCGCGGTCGTGTCCGGGTTTCGTGTACACGTGTTCGGTACCCGTTTCCGAACTACACGTACACGGTTTTCTGACCCGTTCTACACGTGTAGTCGTGCACACGTGTAATTAAGATCCGTGTATCCGGGTACCCGTGTACCCGTGTACACGGCGAAACGGACCTTAAATACACGCGGGCCTAACCCGTCCTTGGCGTGTAGCGGAGATTGTAGTAATGTATATATGGATGTTCAATGTGATTGATATGTGTTGTACCAATTTAATTTATTTTTCACCTCAGCAGCTCGAACAAGGGTACTTTGCTAACAGTGAGCAAAATGCGATTTTGTTAAAGGAAAATATAACATATTCCGTTCGTGGTAGTTTCAGTCAGAGATGGGCAAAATTCATTTGAATGACGAATTACGAATGAGAATTACCAAATCATTAGCGAATGACGAATCATTTTTTCGAATGATCATTCGTGTTCAATTCATTCGCGAATAATTTATTCGGCGAATAAAATAGCCCACGAATAAATTATTTGCGAATAATATTGTCGAATAGTTAGCTTACAAAATAACTATTTAGCTGTTTTATATCCCAATAGTAAAAAGAAAATGTTTTCTATCGGTTTATCTGGTTGGTTGATTTGAGGTGTGGAAACTGGGAATACGCCTCATGTATTGGCGGTCACGTGGGGCGAGAACAACTGGAAATACACCAATAATGGGGGTATTCCCGTTTGTCCCCTTCGGGAACATGTGGGAAAAGACAAACAATCTTTCCCATTTGTCCCCACTTCATTGAAGCAGGGACAAATAGGAACACACCATTAACGGGTGTATCCTTATTGTTCCCCGCCGGGAACAGATGGGAATAGGCGCTGCATATAAAACATTTCCATTTGTCCCTCATGTATGGCGTAGGTCACGTGGATAGGGGACAAATGGGATTACATCAATAATGCACCCATTATAACCTATAATGGGTGTATGCCCATTTGTCCCCGCGGGGAACATATAGGAAAAGAAGCCGCATATAAATATTTCCCATTTGTTCCCACCTTATTTTTGTAAGGACAAAAGGGAACACACCATTTTCGGATGTATTCCCCATTTGTCCCCGCCGGGTACAGAAGTGATAGGATTTGCATATAAATATTTCCCATCTGTACCCTCCTTATTGGTGTGGGGACAAATAGGAACACACCATTTTCGGAAGAATTCCTATTTGTCCACGCCGCGAGAGACATTTGGGAAAAGACGCTGCATAGAAATCTTTTGTATCGGCACCAAATGGGAACACCAATATCGGGGACAAATGGGAACACCAAAACTCATATAAAACATTCCCATTTGTCCCCGCCTCATGTATGGCGTAGGTCACGTGAATCGGGGACAAATGGGAATACACAAATAATGCACCCATCATTACCAATAATGGTCGAATTCCCATTTGTCTCCGCGGGGAACATATGTGAAGACCCTGCATAAAAATATTTTCCAATATTCCCCACCTTATTGGGGTGGGGATAATTGGGAATACAATTTTCGGATGTATTTCCATTTGTCTACGTCGGGAACTGATGGAATAGGTGCTGCATATAAATCGTACCCATTTGTCTCCGCCTCACGTATGGCGGCGGTCACGTAGGGCAGGAACAAATAGGAATACACCAATAAAGAGTGTATTCCCATTTGTTCCCGCGAGAAACTTATGGGGAAAGACGCTGCATAGAAATCTTTTGAGGTGGGGACAAATGGCAACGCCAATATCGGGGACAAATGGGAACACCAAAATTCATATAAACATTCCCATTTGTCCCCGCCTCGTGCATGGCGTATGTCACGTGTATTGGAGACAAATGGGAATACACCAATAATGCACCCATTATTGGTGTATTCCCATATTACTAATAATTACCAATAATGGGTGAATTCCCATTTATCTCCGCGGGGAACATATGGGTAGACCCTACATAATAATATTTTACACAAATATCGGATGTATTCTCACTTGTCCCGGCCGGGAACAAATGGGAATAGGCGCTGCATATAAACAATTCCCATTTGTCCCCACCACGGATGGCGACGGTCAGTTGGGGCCTTTCCCAAAATTTTCCTTGGCTCTAAAATACGCTGCAGTTGCATACCTATTCAGATTTGCCATCTGAGTGTGTATTACAAAAATCCTTCGTGTAATTTATTCGAATAATTCATTTCTTATTCGAAATTCTAAACGAATGGTTTATTCGCGAATAATATATTCGCGAATATTAATCTCACCATAATTATTTAGATTAAAAATGATTCGAATAATGCCCAACTCTGGTTTCAGTAAGCATAACTATCTACTTTTGTATTAAATAATCATTTAGGTTTATATCACACTTTAAACTCTCGTGTTTTGTACACATAATTACACAAACGGGTCTACCGCGATATAATTTCATTGTTTTTACCTTTAATTCCGACGTTTCAGCTGAGTTGCACCAGCTGTGGTCACGGAAAGACTGACGTCCCAACAAATGGTAACATGGTGGTGGTGGTATTTAGGTTTACTTTAATTATCAAAACACTACATCAATGAAGAAACTGAAATCCAACAATGAAGTCAACGGTTACTGAGATATTGTTAATTTTAATCTTATGATTATTGAAACAAATTGTACTTATCTACCTATTATTGACATTACAAATCAATCCAGTAAAACTGCAAAGTAGGTAATCGAATCTTCCTAACCTTCCACATATTCAATCGTATGTCTTCATAGCACGAATCTCCGCTACACGAGAGTGAAGGGTCGAACCGGCGGGTAAATAAGATCCGTTATTTCGTGTATCCGTGTACCCGTGTACACGGGTACCCGTGTAAACGTTTCCGAATCCGGGCGGGTTCGTGTAGTTCGGGTTCTTAAGCCCGGCGGGCTTAAGAACACGGGTACCCGTGTCAGCGTGTAACACGTGTATCGGGAGCTCTAGTAGATAACGAAGTCGGTAAGTACTACTACTACTCCGTTGGCTCAGCGACCCTAAATGAGACTTGGCCTCCGACATTAGACAGGCGCACTTTTCTCGGTCCTGTGCGACCTCTCGCCAATTGTTGACTCGAAGTTCGCGCAGATCCGCCTCTATGAATTTGCCAGATTCTGGATTTAATACCTGTCTGTTGTGTGGAAATTTGCCACTCCACTGTTCGCCGTGGAAGAATTTTGTGCTTCTTTGGATAGCGTGACATTGATAGCCTAGAAAAAGTCTCTCGAAGCCATCGAAAGATATTAGGAAGACACGTGTCAGACTCCAGTTAAAGTATAAAATCCGTCAGAATATAAAGTACTACAACAAAGAGTATAAGGGAGAAGTAGAAGCGGGAGTTGGAAGGGGTAGACTTCGGCGGACTTTCTCTGATCAGATCGGAGAAATCCTGAAGAAAGGTCAGGTCAAGAGCTCCCTAAACCGGCGAGCGTGTATGAGGAATATTATGAAAGTGAAGGAAGCGAAAGAGGTATGTAAGGATCGTAACAAGTGGAAATCCGTGGTCTCTGCCTACCCCTCCGGGAAATTAACGTGATTATATTATGTATGTATGTAGGTATGTAAATACAAAGAGGTACTTAAGGGTGGGCACGACCGTCAGTCCAATATAGATAAGACATTATTTTAAAATAGGTACCTGGGCAGTAAGTAAGTACTTAAGTAAGTAAGTAAACACTTTATTGTACGAAAAGAAAGGAATAATGGAACGTCAGATAAAACATAAAGGCAGTATATATCTAAGTAGCAAACTAACCAATGAATCAACATCTGTTTTTGCAAGTTTCGTTATCATACCTTCAAACAGTACATCATTAAAGTTGATATTCCCACATAATCACGTACGTTGATATTTCGAGATAGACATTGGCTAAGTGTTCACACCATTGTTTTTATCCACACTTTTTGCCTCACTTGACTCAACGGTCGTTTTTTTATTGATGGACGTTATTAATGGGCTAACATTTTTTTAATTATGCAAATATTAGAGTGGTTTCACGTTTTGATTCTACGTCAGACTCAGTATTATCGCAACAAATCCCAAGCTGAAACTGATTTTCCAATATCACTCACGGTTGTTGGTTGGCTCTTAATATTACTATGTATAAAATGGTACTTATTTTTTACATAGCAATATACATAAAAAAGGTTTAAGTGGCCATTATAAGATAAACGTAGTGGTGCTCGACGCGGTCCCAGTCAGTACATGTCATCTTGAAACTTAAGTAATTGTCAATAGAGGTGACAGCAAGGTGTCATCTATTGGGCATTAGCATGTCGAGCACTAGTACGTTTACCTTACTATTAGAAGAGCCGATAAAGCTATTTGTACCTAAATGGTGTTCTTATTGAATCCCTCTCTAAAGGGGCCCACTGATTAACAGTCCGCCGGACGGTATCGGCCTGTCAGTTGTTCGGAACTGTCAAAATTTTGTTCTAACTGACAGGCCGATACCGTCCGGCGGACTGTTAATCAGTGGGCCCCTTAAAAGCAATTGTTGCCTTCCCCGTTAATGATCTGTGTATGACAATGACACGACATTTAGTTTGTCACGACCCAAGGTACATGTTCAAATGCGTATCCATTGTAGCGAACCCAAATGTACCTATCTAGTGTCATCATCATCATCATCATAATCAGCCTACTCTCGTCCACTGCTGGACATAGGCATCTCCTATTGCACGCCAGTGAGCACGATTTGCGGCAACTCTGATCCAGCTCTTGCCTGCCGCCTTGCGAAGGTCATCGCTCCATCTAGTCTGAGGTCCTATCTAGTGTAAATGTGCCTAAATTCAAGAATAAAAATTTTCCTATAACACATTAATTATTGGCGCCTTGTGTCATTGCCTTGTGTTGACGATAAACTGACGCGGGTGTTCGCTGTGTAAGCAAAAAGTCTCAAGACGAATTAGCTTGTATTTACATACCATCATATTCATGACCTCATAATCAGCGCACACGCAAGCTTTATTGACTCACATAACCATAGAGAAATATAAGTATAGAAAAGTGGTAACTCCATCCATACATCAGTTTTCTTACCAAAACGCGAGTTATTTCGTAGTCTACATCTAACGTCAAATAGTGGAATTATCAGTACAGCTACTTGACACCAGATATTACAAGTGTCGCTACTGACGAAAAATGTACTGCTAAAACAATTTACAACTGATATTATAAGCAGAAAGAGTTGAAAATTTAGTTCCGGTTAATCCGGTTATAATATTAGCAGAAAATTGTTGAGCATTAGAGTTTTCATTCGCCGCGACATCTATTGTCGACTAACAGTACCTACTGATAAATTTCGCTACTTGACGCTAGATGTCGACTACGAAATAACTCGCGTTTTAGTAAGAAAACTGATGTATGGAGTTACCACTCTTTACTAATATTTCTCTATGCACATAATCACTAGGTATGTAGAGGTAATTACGCTATGAATTCACAAAACGCCGTAAATAATCAATAACATGCAAATAGAAGCTTTTGTCATTGATAAACCCCGATGGAATTCCTAGGTGTCGTCACAGAAATGGATTGTATGCAAATGTAGACCTTGGTCATTTGCATATAGGCAAAGATTCAAATCTCTTTCTCACACTGTTGTTAGTACAGTACCTAATGTTGTTACTATTGTTTAAAGCAAAGACGAGGGTACGCTTCAAAATACCGAAGCGCGAATTATTTTCAAGTAATAATTCAGTGAACCATGGATTCCTTTAAGCAACTAGCAAAATATTAACATGAGAAGGATGGACCAAGGTATTTTTTACGAGGAAGTAAAGTTGTTGTTTAACCCCTCATGCTTTGACACCCGAGCAAGCGAAAAATTCGATGAGAGAGATTAGAAAGCGTAGCGAGACTTTTAAGCCATGAGGGTTAAACAAACTTTGCTCCAAGTGAAACACAAAATTTTGTACCTCACCAAAACGAGGAAAATACTAAACGTAAACCTAAAACATTACAAATCAAATGCAAATAAACGTTAGATAATACTTAAACACCTATTTTCCTCCATCATTCAAAATCATCACTTAAAAGTCAATTTTACCAGCCAACATGAGTAAACAACTCAAAAACATCAAATTACTTTGCCGTTATGGAGGATAAATTGTAATTCTCGAGTTCTGGGTAAATGAAACTGGGAACCGTAAGATTGGATGAAGCCAGAGCACGATTTGTCGTTGTGGAGATTTTTGGATGAGGCCATTGATCAGCACTTTTAGGGCTCATTTAGACGATGCGACAACTCGCATGCGAGTTTCATTACAATCATTACATTGCGGCTATTGATCGGTCGGTTGAATTGGACGTAACCAAGAGTCCGCAATGTAACTAAAATCGCATGCGAGTTCGCGAGCCGTCTAAATCAGCCCTTATTCTAATAATATATGATGATGATGAATAGAAGATTCAATTTATACTGGTTTGCTTTAGTTAGACCCACACTCGTTTACAACTTACAAGCACTAGTGATATGAAAATATGGTCAGACTAAGTATTCATGTACCTACAATCAAACAATCATACAGTTACATGTGCCATTTCCTTGTCATAGCTCTTACTTCGTTGACAGAAGGAATATTTTAGTTAGACTTGAACTATAAATAAGTTGGTAGGATTGTAAGTAAGCTTAGAGGTTTATTGACATGTTAACAAGTGTTAGATACTGAGTACCTATTGTACAAAGGCTGTGAATTCTTAGGAAACCACATTACGTTTGTAAATATGGTTATGTCGTATTATGAGTTTGAAGGCAGTATAGCTTCGAGAGCATAAATATTAGAAGGGTTTATGAAGGTTTTCGGTCACATTGCAAATGAATAGCTTATAGTTACTGGGAGGGTAAGCCAGACCATCTCAAAAACAAAGGTAACGTAACCAATGACCTAATAGTATCTAATAAGATCCACTCGACTTTGAACGCCAAACAAAGACTTGATTCTGCATAGTACGCTCCATATTTAATAAGGAACACAGAGCGAGGAGATACTATACCTACTATAAATTTCCCAGAGCTGAAATAAATTCCTATTCCTAAGTAGGTAGGTATGTGTATTCATTGCGTCGACAGCAGCTGCGCTTTTTAGGACATACTTACAAAGTTTCTTGCCGTAAACACGGGGTAATTTTGGGATCCCATTGGTTAATTTGTTCACCACCTGTAAAACAATTAAACCCTTTATCCGTACTTATACGTGAATGATTTATTTCAGGTGCAACGAACCCACCCCAACCGCACCCCTCTACAAGGCCCTAGTGGCTGAACATAACCGCGTGGCCGGACAGCTGTACGCCATGAACCCCTTCTGGGACGACACCACGCTTTTCCTGGAGACGCGACGAGTTATCGCTGCTGTTATACAGCATATCACGTTTAATGAGTTCCTGCCTGTTCTTCTTGGAGAGGTAAGGATCTTTTCAAAGATAATCAGAAGATTAAAGAGTGAAAAGAGGTTGTCAAGCGCCGAGACGAGATAAAGGTAACTGAGAAGTATATACCTATATATGCTATAGCACTTGTTCTTCTTCGACTAACTGCAAGAGATTTAATATTGTTCAACTCTGCACATTGCGGAATTAAAACTTTAAAATCTTAAGCACTTTTAGACTATAGTGCCCCCCCTCTTTCTAGAGTCTTCCAACTCATTAAATAGATTACTGAGATTTTGGTGCCCCCCTAGACTTGGTTCTTTAAGATCAGGATAAGTGCTAAATAATAGGCATGTTGGTTAATGCAACTATTCGACTTAGGAGAAACAGAAACACCCCGACTCATTTTCATTAAGGAGATCGTATCATTTAAAGGAGAAGAAAACACAAAATGCATTCATTCCGGGCAATTCAACAATTTCCGAATAGATACTTAGTGATTTGTTGTTTTTTCGCAGGTGGGCATGGCTAAGGCTGAGCTGAAACTAACTTCCCTTGGGTTCTGGCGAGGCTACTCCAGCGCCAACCGCGCTGGCGCCTACTCCGAGCTGGTGGCCGTCGCTCCTGTCTTCGATGCCATGATGAACGAGAAACTGGTAAAGGATCTTCCAAATCTTAGAGTTTACGAGTAATAAACACAGATGTGCAAGTTGCTGAAAGTTTCCAATAAGTTGAACTAAACTTTTAAAACTTTACTCTTTTTCAGATCAACGCCACCATAACCGTCAGAGACCTAGCCGACACTAGCGCTTACCGCGTCTCTCGCTTCACATCTTCAGCTACTTGGGACCTGAACAGGTCTCGTGACCATGGTGTGTCCTCGTACCTTCGGGCCCTCAGGCTGTGCGAACCTACCGCTGGAGTGAAGTCTTATGCGGACTTTGACAAGTTGGGCTTCGATCGCGCGGAACAGGAAATGCTGGCGAGCATGTATAGGTAAAATACACCCTTTTATAATATTACAGGTTATATTTTCTTTTAAAAGATGCAATGCCCATTCCTGATATTAACATTGATACATTGATAATGAGTTATGCTTGCAGTTAGTTGTAAGTCTTTCTATCACGAGCATTCAGACGAATCCAATTTTAAAGACTAAAGATTATGTCTTTATCCGCAGTGTTATCTAGTCAACGTTTCTTTCAACGCTTTTCTTATTTATTTGGTTAACAGAAACCCTGAAGATGTGGAGCTGATGATCGGTGGTTCCTTAGAGAAGGCAGCGTCAGGAGCAGTCATCGGATCCACTATGGCCTGTGTTTTGGCTCTCCAGTTCGCTAACCTTAAGAAGAGTGACAGGTAAGGAATCTTCAGATTTTAGACAAGGGTATACATCATCAACATTTGCCTCCACGAGCCAGTTTCTACCGCTATTATGGAAGCTGAACTGTTAAAAGGATACAAGAATGATGCCATAATAGAGCCAGAAAAGTAGTTATATACTGCTCGTTAAAATAAATTAGCACGATCTTAAAAAATACAGTTGCGAAAAATACAGTCGGTAAAAAAAGTTTGTAGCAAAAATATAAGTAGGTATTACACGTTTTTGTTGAGTAGGTACCTATCATTATTGTGGTGTTTTCCAGATTTTGGTATGAAAACGACATCCCTCCCTCTTCGCTTCTGCCGGAACAACTGGCAGCCATCAGAAAAGTATCTCTGTCTGGACTGCTCTGTTCCGTCGATGATTCGTTGAGCGAAATACAACCCAAGGCATTCGTCAAAAAGGATCCTTTCCTGTAAGTACAGCTAGATTTGCATGCAATATATTTCGAAGTTTTTCGGAAATATTAAAAAATATTCAATTCGGCCAAGACTTGAACCCGCATCGAATACACCTTGTCAGGGCTATGATGGTTTCACCAAATAAACTCTGTATCTTTAGGTATTTCAATAAAAGTAAACAAAATCTACCCTCAAATGGCTCCTTAAGCCAGTTGAGGGTAGATGAAAACATTACATGATCAAATAATGTAGGTTAAAGTCAGGTCGTCCAGTGACAAATTCAGGTGGTTTTGTATTTGGTTGGTTAACCAATGAATGTTATAACTACCCGAAAATTTTCAACTTGTTTGTTTACTTTTATTTAAATACCTAAAGATACAGACTATATATATACTTACTACATGTTAAATAACCAAAACAACTACATTTTTCGACGGCCTTCTTGCACATGACCTCTAAAACGTGTTATAGTAGCCGTGGCGATATCAAGTCTAGCCATTCCCTTGCAATACTGCCCATACGAATGAGCCATGTTTTTCAAAGCGCCATTTTCATATAGGCATTTCAAACAAAATCGGCCTTTTAATCACATATATATACATACGGAAAACAGTAGCTAACCTTGTATTTTCCACAGAAACGCAGCCCAAGACTGCTCGCAGCACGGCCGCATGGAACTCGAAGCGTGGCGCGACGAAAGCGGCGCCAAGGCCGCCGAGCGACTATCTCAGGACATGCTGGCCGCTGCCCTGGAGAAGGCCAAGCAGGAGATGGCTGATAGGAAGAAACTAGAGTACATGCTGTGGGAAGCACGTGAGTATTTACAGTAGCTACATTTATGAAAATTACTAACCCAAGTATAGGAGTTTGCACGACGGATCTGAAATGTATGCGAAGATCCGCGGATCCGCATCCAGATCCGGATAATTTCATACATTTCGGATCCGGATGGCAAACCCTACCCAAGTAGGTACTGTAGATTTTCTAAGACGCACTCCAAGAGCAAGTGACGATACTGTAGATGCTGCTACCAAAAGTACCACTAAATTTGACCCTTCAGGGTCAAGCAGCCGTTGCGTTCGAGAATTAAACGTCAAACGCGTCTTCACAAGAATACTTATCTAAGTGGCTGGAGATATAATTAATATTTGCTTATTTCTTAGGTGGTGGAGCTGACCCTCACTCTCCCGTCGGTACCGCTGCCTCATTCTCCAAAGCCAACAAATATGCTCTGAAGCTGGCCAACACTTCGCTGTTCTTCGAGTTTGCGACCAACGAACTGCTTAACTCCATCAACGGACCTGGGTAAGTTACTGATTGATTTGTTAATATCGTTTCTAAAAAGTGGGTACGGATCTTGTAGGCATTGCTACAAAACTAGCAAAGACACGACACAGAGCAGACATAAGACCGAAAATCTAAATCTTTCAAAAATCTACAGGTAGGTATATTAAACTCTTGTAGTTCCACGGTCGCCATAACGCGTCCGCAATTAAAAACCGGTGTGAAGTTATCGGCCAAAGTTATCGGCGAACGATAACCCGACCTAATTAAGAAGTCGATATTTTCAACGTTTCTATTCGTCATTAAAAAGAGCTTAAGTACATTAGTTTAAGGAAAAGTTGAACATCATCAATACTATTAATTACATTTCATCATAAATTTTACTATATAGCTGAAAAACATGCATCGTGACTGGTCGTAGAATTTTGTGCTTATCAAACAAAGAAAATCCTACTTTCTAGTCAATAAAACGCTTCAAGTCTATTACTTGTAAAAGCTATTGACAAAAGCTTGCATTATTGTGTTAAAAAACTTACTTTATTTGATAATCAAAGTTTTAACGATGGATAATAGTCAGCGCCCTAAAGATTCTAGACATAATTTATCAATTTGACCAACTTCCGGGCAGTAGACCACTGTCTAACTGACATCATCAGAAACTGTACATCAGAATCTTTCATAAAACGCCTTCAGAACCCACTTACCGAGCTAACTGTAGCTGCATCAGCTGAAATGAAGTTAGCGGCGGAACGATTTTGTAAACTCATTTCAACAAAAGAAAATTACATAACTTACATAAACTGAAAATTTACGTCAAGAGCTTTTATTTTAAGCTTTCAGAATCCACCAATCTAGGTATTCTAAGTATTTTTTTTAATAGTTCATTGCAGAGTCAATGGCTGAAATATTCCAAATAGTAACACATAACTAATTTTGACCCACTTCTAGACGAAAGACCACTTTCATTTTGACAACATCCGGAACTGTACACCAAGATCTTTCATAAAACGCCTTCAGAACCCACTTACCGAGCTAACTGTAGCTGCATCAGCTGAAATGAAGTTAGCGGCGGAACGATTTTGTAAACTCATTTCAACAAAATAAAATTACATAACTTACATAAAATGAAAATTTACATCGAGAGCTTTTATTTTAAGCTTTCAGAATCCACCAATATAGGTATTCTAAGTTTTTTTTTAATAGTTCATCGCAGAGTCAATGGCTGAAATATTCTAAATACCTACACATAACTAATTTTGACCCATTTCTAGACGAAAGACCACTTTCATTTTGACAACATCTGGAACTGTACACCTAGATCTTTCATAAAATGCCTTCAGAACCCACTTACCGAGCTAACTGTAGCTGCATCAGCTGAAATGAAGTTAGCGGCGGAACGATTACCTTTGTAAAAAAAAATAATTTTGACCCACTTCTATATGAAAGACCACTTTCATTTTTACATCATCGGAAACTGTACACCAAAATCTTTCATAGAACGCCTTCTGAACCCACTTACCGAGCTAACTGTAGCTGCATCAGTTGAAATAAAGTCAGCGACGGAACGATTTCCTTTGTAAATTCAGGAAAATAAAAATAACTTTGAATCTTACATGATTTGTGAATGTAAATCAAGAGCTTTTTCATAAAGCTTTCAGAATCTATTAACTTAGGTGTTCTAAGATTTATTTTTTAACTAATTTATTACCAAGTCCGTGGCCAAAATCTTCAAAATGCACATCACTAATTTTGACCCATTTCTAGACGAAAGACCACTTTCATTTTGACAACATCCGGAACTGTACACCTAGATCTTTCATAAAATGTCTTCAGAACCCACTTACCGAGCTAACTGTAGCTGCATCAGTTGAAATGAAGTTAGCGGCGGAACGATTTTCTTTGTAAAAAAAAATAATTTTGACCCACTTCTATATGAAAGACCACTTTCATTTTGACATCATCGGAAACTGTACACCAAAATCTTTCATAAAACGCCTTCTGAACACACTTACCGAGCTAACTGTAGCTGCATCAGTTGAAATAAAGTTAGCGGCGGAACGATTTCATTTGTAAATTCAGGAAAATAAAAATAACTTTGAATCTTACATGATTTGTGAATATAAATCAAGAGCTTTTTCATAAAGCTTTCAGAATCTATTAACTTAGGTGTTCTAAGATTAATTTTTTAAATAATTTATAACCAAGTCCATGGCCAAAATCTTCAAAATGCACATCACTAATTTTGACCCATTTCTAGACGAAAGACCATTTTCATTTTGACAACATTCGGAAATGTACACCTAGATCTTTCATAAAATGTCTTCAGAACCCACTTACCGAGCTAACTGTAGCTGCATCAGTTGAAATGAAGTTAGCGGCGGAACGATTTTCTTTGTAAAAAAAAATAATTTTGACCCACTTCTATATGAAAGACCACTTTCATTTTGACATCATCGGAAACTGTACACCAAAATCTTTCATAAAACGCCTTCTGAACACACTTACCGAGCTAACTGTAGCTGCATCAGTTGAAATAAAGTTAGCGGCGGAACGATTTCCTTTGTAAATTCAGGAAAATAAAAATAACTTTGAATCTTACATGATTTGTGTATGTAAATCAAGAGCTTTGTCATATAGCTTTCAGAATCTATTAACTTAGGTGTTCTAAGATTAATTTTTTAAATAATTTATAACCAAGTCCATGGCCAAAATCTTCAAAATGCACATCACTAATTTTGACCCATTTCTAGACGAAAGACCATTTTCATTTTGACAACATCCGGAACTGTACACCTAGATCTTTCATAAAATGCCTTCAGAGCCTACTTACCGAGCTAACTGTAGCTGCATCAGCTGAAATAAAGTTAGCGGCGGAAGGATTTCTTTTGTAAATTCAGAAACAAAATAAAATTGAATCTTACATGATTTGTGAATGTAAATCAAAAGCTTTTTCATAAAGCTTTCAGAATCTATTAACTTAGGTGTTCTAAGATTTATTTTTTAACTAATTTATTACCATGTCCGTGGCCAAAATCTTCAAAATAGACATCACTAATTTTGACCCATTTCTAGACGAAAGACCACTTTCATTTTGACAACATCCGGAACTGTACACCTAGATCTTTCATAAAATGTCTTCAGAACCCACTTACCGAGCTAACTGTAGCTGCATCAGTTGAAATGAAGTTAGCGGCGGAACGATTTTCTTTGTAAAAAAAAATAATTTTGACCCACTTCTATATGAAAGACCACTTTCATTTTGACATCATCGGAAACTGTACACCAAAATCTTTCATAAAACGCCTTCTGAACACACTTACCGAGCTACCTGTAGCTGCATCAGTTGAAATAAAGTTAGCGGCGGAACGATTTCCTTTGTAAATTCAGCAAAATAAAAATAACTTTGAATCTTACATGATTTGTGAATGTAAATCAAGAGCTTTTTCATAAAGCTTTCAGAATCTATTAACTTAGGTGTTCTAAGATTTATTTTTTAAATAATTTATTACCAAGTCCATGGCCAAAATCTTCAAAATGCACATCTCTAATTTTGACCCATTTCTAGACGAAAGACCACTTTCATATTGACAACATCCGAAACTGTACACCAAAATCTTTCATAGAACGCCTTCTGAACCCACTTACCGAGCTAACTGTAGCTGCATCAGTTGAAATAAAGTTAGCGACGGAACGATTTCCTTTGTAAATTCAGGAAAATAAAAATAACTTTGAATCTTACATGATTTGTGAATGTAAATCAAGAGCTTTTTCATAAAGCTTTCAGAATCTATTAACTTAGGTGTTCTAAGATTTATTTTTTAACTAATTTATTACCAAGTCCGTGGCCAAAATCTTCAAAATGCACATCACTAATTTTGACCCATTTCTAGACGAAAGACCACTTTCATTTTGACAACATCCGGAACTGTACACCTAGATCTTTCATAAAATGTCTTCAGAACCGACTTACCGAGCTAACTGTAGCTGCATCAGCTGAAATGAAGTTAGCGGCGGAATGATTTCCGTTGTAAAAAAAAATAATTTTGACCCACTTCTATATGAAAGACCACTTTCATTTTGACATCATCGGAAACTGTACACCAAAATCCTCATAAAACGCCTTCTAAACCCACTTACCGAGCTAACTGTAGCTGCATCAGTTGAAATAAAGTTAGCGGCGGAACGATTTCCTTTGTAAATTCAGGAAAATAAAAATAACTTTGAATCTTACATGATTTGTGAATGTAAATCAAGAGCTTTTTCATAAAGCTTTCAGAATCCATTAACTTAGGTGTTCTAAGATTTATTTTTTAAATAATTTATTACCAAGTCCATGGCCAAAATCTTCAAAATCCACATCTCTAATTTTGACCCATTTCTAGACGAAAGACCATTTTCATTTTGACAACATCCGGAACTGTACACCTAGATCTTTCATAAAATGCCTTCAGAACCTACTTACCGAGCTAACTGTAGCTGCATCAGCTGAAATAAAGTTAGCGGCGGAAGGATTTCTTTTGTAAATTCAGAAACAGAAAATAAAATTGAATCTTACATGATTTGTGAATGTAAATCAAGAGCTTTTTCATAAAGCTTTCAGAATCTATTAACTTAGGTGTTCTAAGATTTATTTTTTTTATAATTTATTACCAAGTCCATGGCCAAAATCTTCAAAATGCACATCTCTAATTTTGACCCATTTCTAGACGAAAGACCATTTTCATTTTGACAACATCCGGAACTGTACACCTAGATCTTTCATAAAATGCCTTCAGAACCTACTTACCGAGCTAACTGTAGCTGCATCAGCTGAAATAAAGTTAGCGGCGGAAGGATTTCTTTTGTAAATTCAGAAACAGAAAATAAAATTGAATCTTACATGATTTGTGAATGTAAATCAAGAGCTTTTCCAAAAAGCTTTCAGAATCTATTAACTTAGTTGTTCTAAGATTTATTTTTTAACTAATTTATTACCAAGTCCGTGGCCAAAATTTTCAAAATGCACATCACTAATTTTGACCCATTTCTAGACGAAAGACCACTTTCATTTTGACAACATCCGGAACTGTACACCTAGATCTTTCATAAAATGTCTTCAGAACCCACTTACCGAGCTAACTGTAGGTGCATCAGTTGAAATGAAGTTAGCGGCGGAACGATTTTCTTTGTAAAAAAAAATAATTTTGACCCACTTCTATATGAAAGACCACTTTCATTTTGACATCATCGGAAACTGTACACCAAAATCTTTCATAAAACGCCTTCTGAACACACTTACCGAGCTAACTGTAGCTGCATCAGTTGAAATAAAGTTAGCGGCGGAACGATTTCCTTTGTAAATTCAGCAAAATAAAAATAACTTTGAATCTTACATGATTTGTGAATATAAATCAAGAGCTTTTTCATAAAGCTTTCAGAATCTATTAACTTAGGTGTTCTAAGATTAATTTTTTAAATAATTTATAACCAAGTCCATGGCCAAAATCTTCAAAATGCACATCACTAATTTTGACCCATTTCTAGACGAAAGACCATTTTCATTTTGACAACATCCGGAACTGTACACCTAGATCTTTCATAAAATGCCTTCAGAGCCTACTTACCGAGCTAACTGTAGCTGCATCAGCTGAAATAAAGTTATAGGCGGAAGGATTTCTTTTGTAAATTCAGAAACAGAAAATAAAATTGAATCTTACATGATTTGTGAATGTAAATCAAAAGCTTTTTCATAAAGCTTTCAGAATCTATTAACTTAGGTGTTCTAAGATTTATTTTTTAACTAATTTATTACCATGTCCGTGGCCAAAATCTTCAAAATAGACATCACTAATTTTGACCCATTTCTAGACGAAAGACCACTTTCATTTTGACAACATCCGGAACTGTACACCTAGATCTTTCATAAAATGTCTTCAGAACCCACTTACCGAGCTAACTGTAGCTGCATCAGTTGAAATGAAGTTAGCGGCGGAACGATTTTCTTTGTAAAAAAAAATAATTTTGACCCACTTCTATATGAAAGACCACTTTCATTTTGACATCATCGGAAACTGTATACCAAAATCTTTCATAAAACGCCTTCTGAACACACTTACCGAGCTAACTGTAGCTGCATCAGTTGAAATAAAGTTAGCGGCGGAACGATTTCCTTTGTAAATTCAGCAAAATAAAAATAACTTTGAATCTTACATGATTTGTGAATGTAAATGAAGAGCTTTTTCATAAAGCTTTCCGAATCTATTAACTTAGGTGTTCTAAGATTTATTTTTTATATAATTTATTACCAAGTCCATGGCCAAAATCTTCAAAATGCACATCACTAATTTTGACCCATTTCTAGACGAAAGACCACTTTCATTTTGACAACATCCGGAACTGTACACCTAGATCTTTCATAAAATGTCTTCAGAACCCACTTACCGAGCTAACTGTAGCTGCATCAGTTGAAATGAAGTTAGCGGCGGAACGATTTTCTTTGTAAAAAAAAATAATTTTGACCCACTTCTATATGAAAGACCACTTTCATTTTGACATCATCGGAAACTGTACACCAAAATCTTTCATAAAACGCCTTCTGAACACACTTACCGAGCTAACTGTAGCTGCATCAGTTGAAATAAAGTTAGCGGCGGAACGATTTCCTTTGTAAATTCAGCAAAATAAAAATAACTTTGAATCTTACATGATTTGTGAATATAAATCAAGAGCTTTTTCATAAAGCTTTCAGAATCTATTAACTTAGGTGTTCTAAGATTAATTTTTTAAATAATTTATAACCAAGTCCATGGCCAAAATCTTCAAAATGCACATCACTAATTTTGACCCATTTCTAGACGAAAGACCATTTTCATTTTGACAACATCCGGAACTGTACACCTAGATCTTTCATAAAATGCCTTCAGAGCCTACTTACCGAGCTAACTGTAGCTGCATCAGCTGAAATAAAGTTATAGGCGGAAGGATTTCTTTTGTAAATTCAGAAACAGAAAATAAAATTGAATCTTACATGATTTGTGAATGTAAATCAAAAGCTTTTTCATAAAGCTTTCAGAATCTATTAACTTAGGTGTTCTAAGATTTATTTTTTAACTAATTTATTACCATGTCCGTGGCCAAAATCTTCAAAATAGACATCACTAATTTTGACCCATTTCTAGACGAAAGACCACTTTCATTTTGACAACATCCGGAACTGTACACCTAGATCTTTCATAAAATGTCTTCAGAACCCACTTACCGAGCTAACTGTAGCTGCATCAGTTGAAATGAAGTTAGCGGCGGAACGATTTTCTTTGTAAAAAAAAATAATTTTGACCCACTTCTATATGAAAGACCACTTTCATTTTGACATCATCGGAAACTGTATACCAAAATCTTTCATAAAACGCCTTCTGAACACACTTACCGAGCTAACTGTAGCTGCATCAGTTGAAATAAAGTTAGCGGCGGAACGATTTCCTTTGTAAATTCAGCAAAATAAAAATAACTTTGAATCTTACATGATTTGTGAATGTAAATGAAGAGCTTTTTCATAAAGCTTTCCGAATCTATTAACTTAGGTGTTCTAAGATTTATTTTTTATATAATTTATTACCAAGTCCATGGCCAAAATCTTCAAAATGCACATCACTAATTTTGACCCATTTCTAGACGAAAGACCACTTTCATTTTGACAACATCCGGAACTGTACACCTAGATCTTTCATAAAATGTCTTCAGAACCCACTTACCGAGCTAACTGTAGCTGCATCAGTTGAAATAAAGTTAGCGGCGGAACGATTTCCTTTGTAAATTCAGCAAAATAAAAATAACTTTGAATCTTACATGATTTGTGAATGTAAATGAAGAGCTTTTTCATAAAGCTTTCCGAATCTATTAACTTAGGTGTTCTAAGATTTATTTTTTATATAATTTATTACCAAGTCCATGGCCAAAATCTTCAAAATGCACATCACTAATTTTGACCCATTTCTAGACGAAAGACCACTTTCATTTTGACAACATCCGGAACTGTACACCTAGATCTTTCATAAAATGTCTTCAGAACCCACTTACCGAGCTAACTGTAGCTGCATCAGTTGAAATGAAGTTAGCGGCGGAACGATTTTCTTTGTAAAAAAAAATAATTTTGACCCACTTCTATATGAAAGACCACTTTCATTTTGACATCATCGGAAACTGTACACCAAAATCTTTCATAAAACGCCTTCTGAACACACTTACCGAGCTAACTGTAGCTGCATCAGTTGAAATAAAGTTAGCGGCGGAACGATTTCCTTTGTAAATTCAGCAAAATAAAAATAACTTTGAATCTTACATGATTTGTGAATGTAAATCAAGAGCTTTTTCATAAAGCTTTCAGAATCTATTAACTTAGGTGTTCTAAGATTTATTTTTTAAATAATTTATTACCAAGTCCATGGCCAAAATCTTCAAAATGCACATCTCTAATTTTGACCCATTTCTAGACGAAAGACCACTTTCATATTGACAACATCCGAAACTGTACACCAAGATCTTTCATAAAACGCCTTCACAACCCACTTACCGAGCTAACTGTAGCTGCATCAGTTGAAATAAAGTTAGCGGCGGAACGATTTCCTTTGTAAATTCAGCAAAATAAAAATAACTTTGAATCTTACATGATTTGTGAATGTAAATGAAGAGCTTTTTCATAAAGCTTTCAGAATCTATTAACTTAGGTGTTCTAAGATTTATTTTTTAAATAATTTATTACCAAGTCCATGGCCAAAACCTTTAAAATGCACATCACTAATTTTGACCCATTTCTAGACGAAAGACCATTTTCATTTTGACAACATCCGGAACTGTACACCTAGATCTTTCATAAAATGTCTTCAGAACCCACTTACCGAGCTTACTGTAGCTGCATCAGTTGAAATGAAGTTAGCGGCGGAACGATTTTCTTTGTAAAAAAAAATAATTTTGACCCACTTCTATATGAAAGACCACTTTCATTTTGACATCATCGGAAACTGTACACCAAAATCTTTCATAAAACGCCTTCTGAACACACTTACCGAGCTAACTGTAGCTGCATCAGTTGAAATAAAGTTAGCGGCGGAACGATTTCCTTTCTAAATTCAGCAAAATAAAAATAACTTTGAATCTTACATGATTTGTGAATGTAAATCAAGAGCTTTTTCATAAAGCTTTCAGAATCTATTAACTTAGGTGTTCTAAGATTTATTTTTTAAATAATTTATTACCAAGTCCATGGCCAAAATCTTCAAAATGAACATCTCTAATTTTGACCCATTTCTAGACGAAAGACCACTTTCATATTGACAACATCCGAAACTGTACACCAAGATCTTTCATAAAACGCCTTCACAACCCACTTACCGAGCTAACTGTAGCTGCATCAGTTGAAATAAAGTTAGCGGCGGAACGATTTCCTTTGTAAATTCAGCAAAATAAAAATAACTTTGAATCTTACATGATTTGTGAATGTAAATGAAGAGCTTTTTCATAAAGCTTTCAGAATCTATTAACTTAGGTGTTCTAAGATTTATTTTTTAAATAATTTATTACCAAGTCCATGGCCAAAACCTTTAAAATGCACATCACTAATTTTGACCCATTTCTAGACGAAAGACCATTTTCATTTTGACAACATCCGGAACTGTACACCTAGATCTTTCATAAAATGCCTTCAGAACCTACTTACAGAGCTAACTGTAGCTGCATCAGCTGAAATAAAGTTAGCGGCGGAAGGATTTCTTTTGTAAATTCAGAAACAGAAAATAAAATTGAATCTTACATGATTTGTGAATGTAAATCAAGAGCTTTTTCATAAAGCTTTCAGAATCTATTAACTTAGGTGTTCTAAGATTTATTTTTTAACTAATTTATTACCAAGTCCGTGGCCAAAATCTTCAAAATGCACATCATTAATTTTCACCCATTTCTAGACGAAAGACCACTTTCATTTTGACAACATCCGGAACTGTACACCTAGGTCTTTCATAAAATGTCTTCAGAACCCACTTACCGAGCTAACTGTAGCTGCATCAGCTGAAATGAAGTTAGCGGCGGAACGATTTCCTTTGTAAAAAAAAATAATTTTGACCCACTTCTATATGAAAGACCACTTTCATTTTGACATCATCGGAAACTGTACACCAAAATCTTTCATAAAACGCCTTCTGAACACACTTACCGAGCTAACTGTAGCTGCATCAGCTGAAATGAAGTTAGCGGCGGAACGGTTTCCTTTGTAAATTCAGAAAAATAAAAATAAAGTTCAATCTTACATGATTTGTGAATATAAACTAAGAGCTTTCTCATACAGCTTTCAGAATCTATTAACCTAGTTGTTCTGAGATTTATTTTTTAAATAATTTACGACCAAGTCCGTGGCCAAAATATTCCAAATGCACATCACTAATTTGACCCATTTCTAGACGAAAGACCATTTTCATTTTGACAACATCCGGAACTGTACACCTAGATCTTTCATAAAATGCCCTCAGAACCTACTTACCGAGCTAACTGTAGCTGCATCAGCTGAAATAACGTTAGCGGCGGAAGGATTTCTTTTGTAAATTCAGAAACAGAAAATAAAATTGAATCTTACATGATTTGTGAATGTAAATCAAAAGCTTTTTCATAAAGCTTTCAGAATCTATTAACTTAGGTGTTCTAAGATTTATTTTTTAACTAATTTATTACCATGTCCGTGGCCAAAATCTTCAAAATAGACATCACTAATTTTGACCCATTTCTAGACGAAAGACCACTTTCATTTTGACAACATCCGGAACTGTACACCTAGATCTTTCATAAAATGTCTTCAGAACCGACTTACCGAGCTAACTGTAGCTGCATCAGCTGAAATGAAGTTAGCGGCGTAATGATTTCCTTTGTAAAAAAAAATATTTTTGACCCACTTCTATATGAAAGACCACTTTCATTTTGACATCATCGGAAACTGTACACCAAAATCTTTCATAAAACGCCTTCTGAACCCACTTACCGAGCTAACTGTAGCTGCATCAGTTGAAATAAAGTTAGCGGCGGAACGATTTCCTTTGTAAATTCAGCAAAATAAAAATAACTTTGAATCTTACATGATTTGTGAATGTAAATCAAGAGGTTTTTCATAAAGCTTTCAGAATCTATTAACTTAGGTGTTCTAAGATTTATTTTTTAAATAATTTATTACCAAGTCCATGGCCAAAATCTTCAAAATGCACATCTCTAATTTTGACCCATTTCTAGACGAAAGACCATTTTCATTTTGACAACATCCGGAACTGTACACCTAGATCTTTCATAAAATGCCTTCAGAACCTACTTACCGAGCTAACTGTAGCTGCATCAGTTGAAATGAAGTTAGCGGCGGAACGATTTTCTTTGTAAAAAAAAATAATTTTGACCCACTTCTATATGAAAGACCACTTTCATTTTTACATCATCGGAAACTGTACACCAAAATCTTTCATAAA
The DNA here is from genome assembly GCF_910591565.1 of Cydia splendana. Taxonomy (NCBI): domain Eukaryota; kingdom Metazoa; phylum Arthropoda; class Insecta; order Lepidoptera; family Tortricidae; genus Cydia; species Cydia splendana. Next base: position 3,613,509 of record NC_085965.1, on the reverse strand, counting down.
ACGCCTTCTGAACACACTTACCGAGCTAACTGTAGCTGCATCAGTTGAAATAAAGTTAGCGGCGGAACGATTTCGTTTGTAAATTCAGGAAAATAAAAATAACTTTGAATCTTATATGATTTGTGAATGTAAATCAAGAGCTTTTTCATAAAGCTTTCAGAATCTATTAACTTAGGTGTTCTAAGATTAATTTTTTAAATAATTTATAACCAAGTCCATGGCCAAAATCTTCAAAATGCACATCACTAATTTTGACCCATTTCTAGACGAAAGACCATTTTCATTTTGACAACATCCGGAACTGTACACCTAGGTCTTTCATAAAATGTCTTCAGAACCCACTTACCGAGCTAACTGTAGCTGCATCAGCTGAAATGAAGTTAGCGGCGGAACGATTTCCTTTGTAAAAAATAATAATTTTGACCCACTTCTATATGAAAGACCACTTTCATTTTGACATCATCGGAAACTGCACACCAAAATCTTTCATAAAACGCCTTCTGAACACACTTACCGAGCTAACTGTAGCTGCATCAGCTGAAATGAAGTTAGCGGCGGAACGGTTTCCTTTGTAAATTCAGAAAAATAAAAATAAAGTTCAATCTTACATGATTTGTGAATATAAACTAAGAGCTTTCTCATACAGCTTTCAGAATCTATTAACCTAGTTGTTCTGAGATTTATTTTTTAAATAATTTACGACCAAGTCCGTGGCCAAAATATTCCAAATGCACATCACTAATTTTGACCCACTTCTAGTTGAAAGACCACTTTCATTTTGACATCATCGGAAACTGTACACCAAAATCTTTCATAAAACGCCTTCTGAACACACTTCTAAGATTTATTTTTTAACTAATGTATTACCAAGTCCGTGGCCAAAATCTTCAAAATGCACATCACTAATTTTGACCCATTTCTAGACGAAAAACAATTTTCATTTTGACAACATCCGGAACTGTACACCTAGATCTTTCATAAAATGTCTTCAGAACCCACTTACCGAGCTAACTGTAGCTGCATCAGTTGAAATGAAGTTAGCGGCGGAACGATTTTCTTTGTAAAAAAAAATAATTTTGACCCATTTCTAGACGAAAGACCACTTTCATATTGACAACATCCGAAACTGTACACCAAGATCTTTCATAAAACGCCTTCACAACCCACTTACCGAGCTAACTGTAGCTGCATCAGTTGAAATAAAGTTAGCGGCGGAACGATTTCCTTTGTAAATTCAGCAAAATAAAAATAACTTTGAATCTTACATGATTTGTGAATGTAAATGAAGAGCTTTTTCATAAAGCTTTCAGAATCTATTAACTTAGGTGTTCTAAGATTTATTTTTTAAATAATTTATTACCAAGTCCATGGCCAAAACCTTTAAAATGCACATCACTAATTTTGACCCATTTCTAGACGAAAGACCATTTTCATTTTGACAACATCCGGAACTGTACACCTAGATCTTTCATAAAATGCCTTCAGAACCTACTTACCGAGCTAACTGTAGCTGCATCAGCTGAAATAAAGTTAGCGGCGGAAGGATTTCTTTTGTAAATTCAGAAACAGAAAATAAAATTGAATCTTACATGATTTGTGAATGTAAATCAAGAGCTTTTCCAAAAATCTTTCAGAATCTATTAACTTAGTTGTTCTAAGATTTATTTTTTAACTAATGTATTACCAAGTCCGTGGCCAACATCTTCAAAATGCACATCACTAATTTTGACCCATTTCTAGACGAAAGACCACTTTCATTTTGACAACATCCGGAACTGTACACCTAGATCTTTCATAAAATGTCTTCAGAACCCACTTACCGAGCTAACTGTAGCTGCATCAGTTGAAATGAAGTTAGCGGCGGAACGATTTTCTTTGTAAAAAAAAATAATTTTGACCCACTTCTATATGAAAGACCACTTTCATTTTGACATCATCGGAAACTGTACACCAAAATCTTTCATAAAACGCCTTCTGAACACACTTACCGAGCCAGTTATGCAGTAAGAAATTACGAAATTAAAATTAGTGATGTGCATTTTGAAAATTTTGGCCACGGACTTGGTAATAAATTAGTTAAAAAATAAATCTTAGAACAACTATGTTAATAGATTCTGAAAGATTTTTGGAAAAGCTCTTGATTTACATTCACAAATCATGTAAGATTCAATTTTATTTTCTGTTTCTGAATTTACAAAAGAAATCCTTCCGCCGCTAACTTCATTTCAACTGATGCAGCTACAGTTAGCTCGGTAAGTGGGTTCTGAAGGCGTTTTATGAAAGATTTTGGTGTACAGTTTCCGATGATGTCAAAATGAAAGTGGTCTTTCATATAGAAGTGGGTCAAAATTATTTTTTTTTACAAAGAAAATCGTTCCGCCGCTAACTTCATTTCAACTGATGCAGCTACAGTTAGCTCGGTAAGTGTGTTCAGAAGGCGTTTTATGAAAGATTTTGGTGTACAGTTTCCGATGATGTCAAAATGAAAGTGGTCTTTCAACTAGAAGTGGGTCAAAATTAGTGATGTGCATTTGGAATTTTTTGGCCACGGACTTGGTCGTAAATTATTTAAAAAATAAATCTCAGAACAACTAGGTTAATAGATTCTGAAAGCTGTATGAGAAAGCTCTTAGTTTATATTCACAAATCATGTAAGATTGAACTTTATTTTTATTTTTCTGAATTTACAAAGGAAACCGTTCCGCCGCTAACTTCATTTCAGCTGATGCAGCTACAGTTAGCTCGGTAAGTGTGTTCAGAAGGCGTTTTATGAAAGATTTTGGTGTGCAGTTTCCGATGATGTCAAAATGAAAGTGGTCTTTCATATAGAAGTGGGTCAAAATTATTTTTTTTACAAAGGAAATCGTTCCGCCGCTAACTTCATTTCAGCTGATGCAGCTACAGTTAGCTCGGTAAGTGGGTTCTGAAGACATTTTATGAAAGACCTAGGTGTACAGTTCCGGATGTTGTCAAAATGAAAATGGTCTTTCGTCTAGAAATGGGTCAAAATTAGTGATGTGCATTTTGAAGATTTTGGCCATGGACTTGGTTATAAATTATTTAAAAAATTAATCTTAGAACACCTAAGTTAATAGATTCTGAAAGCTTTATGAAAAAGCTCTTGATTTACATTCACAAATCATGTAAGATTCAAAGTTATTTTTATTTTGCTGAATTTACAAAGGAAATCGTTCCGCCGCTAACTTTATTTCAACTGATGCAGCTACAGTTAGCTCGGTAAGTGTGTTCAGAAGGCGTTTTATGAAAGATTTTGGTGTACAGTTTCCGATTATGTCAAAATGAAAGTGGTCTTTCAACTAGAAGTGGGTCAAAATTAGTGATGTGCATTTGGAATATTTTGGCCACGGACTTGGTCGTAAATTATTTAAAAAATAAATCTCAGAACAACTAGGTTAATAGATTCTGAAAGCTGTATGAGAAAGCTCTTAGTTTATATTCACAAATCATGTAAGATTGAACTTTATTTTTATTTTCCTGAATTTACAAACGAAATCGTTCCGCCGCTAACTTTATTTCAACTGATGCAGCTACAGTTAGCTCGGTAAGTGTGTTCAGAAGGCGTTTTATGAAAGATTTTGGTGTACAGTTTCCGATGATGTAAAAATGAAAGTGGTCTTTCATATAGAAGTGGGTCAAAATTATTTTTTTTTACAAAGAAAATCGTTCCGCCGCTAACTTCATTTCAACTGATGCAGCTACAGTTAGCGCGGTAAGTATGTTCTGAAGGCATTTTATGAAAGATCTAGGTGTACAGTTCCGGATGTTGTCAAAATGAAAATGGTCTTTCGTCTAGAAATGGGTCAAAATTAGAGATGTGCATTTTGAAGATTTTGGCCATGGACTTGGTAATAAATTATTTAAAAAATAAATCTTAGAACACCTAAGTTAATAGATTCTGAAAGCTTTATGAAAAAGCTCTTGATTTACATTCACAAATCATGTAAGATTCAAAGTTATTTTTATTTTGCTGAATTTACAAAGGAAATCGTTCCGCCGCTAACTTTATTTCAACTGATGCAGCTACAGTTAGCTCGGTAAGTGGGTTCAGAAGGCGTTTTATGAAAGATTTTGGTGTACAGTTTCCGATGATGTCAAAATGAAAGTGGTCTTTCATATAGAAGTGGGTCAAAAATATTTTTATTTACAAAGGAAATCATTACGCCGCTAACTTCATTTCAGCTGATGCAGCTACAGTTAGCTCGGTAAGTCGGTTCTGAAGACATTTTATGAAAGATCTAGGTGTACAGTTCCGGATGTTGTCAAAATGAAAGTGGTCTTTCGTCTAGAAATGGGTCAAAATTAGTGATGTCTATTTTGAAGATTTTGGCCACGGACATGGTAATAAATTAGTTAAAAAATAAATCTTAGAAAACCTAAGTTAATAGATTCTGAAAGCTTTATGAAAAAGCTTTTGATTTACATTCACAAATCATGTAAGATTCAATTTTATTTTCTGTTTCTGAATTTACAAAAGAAATCCTTCCGCCGCTAACGTTATTTCAGCTGATGCAGCTACAGTTAGCTCGGTAAGTAGGTTCTGAGGGCATTTTATGAAAGATCTAGGTGTACAGTTCCGGATGTTGTCAAAATGAAAATGGTCTTTCGTCTAGAAATGGGTCAAATTAGTGATGTGCATTTGGAATATTTTGGCCACGGACTTGGTCGTAAATTATTTAAAAAATAAATCTCAGAACAACTAGGTTAATAGATTCTGAAAGCTGTATGAGAAAGCTCTTAGTTTATATTCACAAATCATGTAAGATTGAACTTTATTTTTATTTTTCTGAATTTACAAAGGAAACCGTTCCGCCGCTAACTTCATTTCAGCTGATGCAGCTACAGTTAGCTCGGTAAGTGTGTTCAGAAGGCGTTTTATGAAAGATTTTGGTGTACAGTTTCCGATGATGTCAAAATGAAAGTGGTCTTTCATATAGAAGTGGGTCAAAATTATTTTTTTTTACAAAGAAAATCGTTCCGCCGCTAACTTCATTTCAACTGATGCAGCTACAGTTAGCTCGGTAAGTGGGTTCTGAAGACATTTTATGAAAGATCTAGGTGTACAGTTCCAGATGTTGTCAAAATGAAAGTGGTCTTTCGTCTAAAAATGGGTCAAAATTAGTGATGTGCATTTTGAAGATTTTGGCCACGGACTTGGTAATAAATTAGTTAAAAAATAAATCTTAGAACAACTAAGTTAATAGATTCTGAAAGCTTTTTGGAAAAGCTCTTGATTTACATTCACAAATCATGTAAGATTCAATTTTATTTTCTGTTTCTGAATTTACAAAAGAAATCCTTCCGCCGCTAACTTTATTTCAGCTGATGCAGCTACAGTTAGCTCGGTAAGTAGGTTCTGAAGGCATTTTATGAAAGATCTAGGTGTACAGTTCCGGATGTTGTCAAAATGAAAGTGGTCTTTCGTCTAGAAATGGGTCAAAATTAGTGATGTGCATTTTGAAGATTTTGGCCACGGACTTTGTAATAAATTAGTTAAAAAATAAATCTTAGAACACCTAAGTTAATAGATTCTGAAAGCTTTATGAAAAAGCTCTTGATTTACATTCACAAATCATGTAAGATTCAAAGTTATTTTTATTTTCCTGAATTTACAAAGGAAATCGTTCCGTCGCTAACTTTATTTCAACCGATGCAGCTACAGTTAGCTCGGTAAGTGGGTTCAGAAGGCGTTCTATGAAAGATTTTGGTGTACAGTTTCCGATGATGTAAAAATGAAAGTGGTCTTTCATATAGAAGTGGGTCAAAATTATTATTTTTTACAAAGGAAATCGTTCCGCCGCTAACTTCATTTCAACTGATGCAGCTACAGTTAGCTCGGTAAGTAGGTTCTGAAGGCATTTTATGAAAGATCTAGGTGTACAGTTCCGGATGTTGTCAAAATGAAAATGGTCTTTCGTCTAGAAATGGGTCAAAATTAGAGATGTGCATTTTGAAGATTTTGGCCATGGACTTGGTAATAAATTATTTAAAAAATAAATCTTAGAACACCTAAGTTAATAGATTCTGAAAGCTTTATGAAAAAGCTCTTGATTTACATTCACAAATCATGTAAGATTCAAAGTTATTTTTATTTTGCTGAATTTACAAAGGAAATCGTTCCGCCGCTAACTTTATTTCAACTGATGCAGCTACAGTTAGCTCGGTAAGTGGGTTCAGAAGGCGTTTTATGAAAGATTTTGGTGTACAGTTTCCGATGATGTCAAAATGAAAGTGGTCTTTCATATAGAAGTGGGTCAAAAATATTTTTTTTTACAAAGGAAATCATTACGCCGCTAACTTCATTTCAGCTGATGCAGCTACAGTTAGCTCGGTAAGTCGGTTCTGAAGACATTTTATGAAAGATCTAGGTGTACAGTTCCGGATGTTGTCAAAATGAAAGTGGTCTTTCGTCTAGAAATGGGTCAAAATTAGTGATGTCTATTTTGAAGATTTTGGCCACGGACATGGTAATAAATTAGTTAAAAAATAAATCTTAGGACACCTAAGTTAATAGATTCTGAAAGCTTTATGAAAAAGCTTTTGATTTACATTCACAAATCATGTAAGATTCAATTTTATTTTCTGTTTCTGAATTTACAAAAGAAATCCTTCCGCCGCTAACTTTATTTCAGCTGATGCAGCTACAGTTAGCTCGGTAAGTAGGTTCTGAGGGCATTTTATGAAAGATCTAGGTGTACAGTTCCGGATGTTGTCAAAATGAAAATGGTCTTTCGTCTAGAAATGGGTCAAAATTAGTGATGTGCATTTGGAATATTTTGGCCACGGACTTGGTCGTAAATTATTTAAAAAATAAATCTCAGAACAACCAGGTTAATAGATTCTGAAAGCTGTATGAGAAAGCTCTTAGTTTATATTCACAAATCATGTAAGATTGAACTTTATTTTTATTTTTCTGAATTTACAAAGGAAACCGTTCCGCCGCTAACTTCATTTCAGCTGCTGCAGCTACAGTTAGCTCGGTAAGTGTGTTCAGAGGGCGTTTTATGAAAGATTTTGGTATACAGTTTCCGATGATGTCAAAATGAAAGTGGTCTTTCATATAGAAGTGGGTCAAAATTATTTTTTTTTACAAAGGAAATCGTTCCGCCGCTAACTTCATTTCAGCTGATGCAGCTACAGTTAGCTCGGTAAGTGGGTTCTGAAGACATTTTATGAAAGACCTAGGTGTACAGTTCCGGATGTTGTCAAAATGAAAGTGGTCTTTCGTCTAGAAATGGGTGAAAATTAATGATGTGCATTTTGAAGATTTTGGCCACGGACTTGGTAATAAATTAGTTAAAAAATAAATCTTAGAACACCTAAGTTAATAGATTCTGAAAGCTTTATGAAAAAGCTCTTGATTTACATTCACAAATCATGTAAGATTCAAAGTTATTTTTATTTTGCTGAATTTACAAAGGAAATCGTTCCGCCGCTAACTTTATTTCAACTGATGCAGCTACAGTTAGCTCGGTAAGTGTGTTCAGAAGGCGTTTTATGAAAGATTTTGGTGTACAGTTTCCGACGATGTCAAAATGAAAGTGGTCTTTCATATAGAAGTGGGTCAAAATTATTTTTTTTTACAAAGAAAATCGTTCCGCCGCTAACTTTATTTCAGCTGATGCAGCTACAGTTATGTCGGTAAGTAGGTTCTGAAGGCATTTTATGAAAGATCTAGGTGTACAGTTCCGGATGTTGTCAAAATGAAAATGGTCTTTCGTCTAGAAATGGGTCAAAATTAGTGATGTGCATTTTAAAGGTTTTAGCCATGGACTTGGTAATAAATTATTTAAAAAATAAATCTTAGAACACCTAAGTGAATAGATTCTGAAAGCTTTATGAAAAAGCTCTTGATTTACATTCACAAATCATGTAAGATTCAAAGTTATTTTTTTTTGCTGAATTTACAAAAGAAATCGTTCCGCCGCTAACTTTATTTCAACTGATGCAGCTACAGTTAGCTCGGTAAGTGTGTTCAGAAGGCGTTTTATGAAAGATTTTGGTGTACAGTTTCCGATGATGTCAAAATGAAAGTGGTCTTTCATATATAAGTGGGTCAAAATTATTTTTTTTTACAAAGGAAATCATTACGCCGCTAACTTCATTTCAACTGATGCAGCTACAGTTAGCTCGGTAAGTGGGTTCTGAAGACATTTTATGAAAGATCTAGGTGTACAGTTCCAGATGTTGTCAAAATGAAAGTGGTCTTTCGTCTAAAAATGGGTCAAAATTAGTGATGTGCATTTTGAAGATTTTGGCCACGGACTTGGTAATAAATTAGTTAAAAAATAAATCTTAGAACAACTAAGTTAATAGATTCTGAAAGCTTTTTGGAAAAGCTCTTGATTTACATTCACAAATCATGTAAGATTCAATTTTATTTTCTGTTTCTGAATTTACAAAAGAAATCCTTCCGCCGCTAACTTTATTTCAGCTGATGCAGCTACAGTTAGCTCGGTAAGTAGGTTCTGAAGGCATTTTATGAAAGATCTAGGTGTACAGTTCCGGATGTTGTCAAAATGAAAATGGTCTTTCGTCTAGAAATGGGTCAAAATTAGAGATGTGCATTTTGAAGATTTTGGCCATGGACTTGGTAATAAATTATTTAAAAAATAAATCTTAGAACACCTAAGTTAATAGATTCTGAAAGCTTTATGAAAAAGCTCTTGATTTACATTCACAAATCATGTAAGATTCAAAGTTATTTTTATTTTCCTGAATTTACAAAGGAAATCGTTCCGCCGCTAACTTTATTTCAACTGATGCAGCTACAGTTAGCTCGGTAAGTGGGTTTAGAAGGCGTTTTATGAAAGATTTTGGTGTACAGTTTCCGATGATGTCAAAATGAAAGTGGTCTTTCATATAGAAGTGGGTCAAAATTATTTTTTTTTACAAAGGAAATCATTCCGCCGCTAACTTCATTTCAGCTGATGCAGCTACAGTTAGCTCGGTAAGTCGGTTCTGAAGACATTTTATGAAAGATCTAGGTGTACAGTTCCGGATGTTGTCAAAATGAAAGTGGTCTTTCGTCTAGAAATGGGTCAAAATTAGTGATGTGCATTTTGAAGATTTTGGCCACGGACTTTGTAATAAATTAGTTAAAAAATAAATCTTAGAACACCTAAGTTAATAGATTCTGAAAGCTTTATGAAAAAGCTCTTGATTTACATTCACAAATCATGTAAGATTCAAAGTTATTTTTATTTTCCTGAATTTACAAAGGAAATCGTTCCGTCGCTAACTTTATTTCAACCGATGCAGCTACAGTTAGCTCGGTAAGTGGGTTCAGAAGGCGTTCTATGAAAGATTTTGGTGTACAGTTTCCGATGATGTAAAAATGAAAGTGGTCTTTCATATAGAAGTGGGTCAAAATTATTATTTTTTACAAAGGAAATCGTTCCGCCGCTAACTTCATTTCAGCTGATGCAGCTACAGTTAGCTCGGTAAGTGGGTTCTGAAGGCATTTTATGAAAGATCTAGGTGTACAGTTCCAGATGTTGTCAATATGAAAGTGGTCTTTCGTCTAGAAATGGGTCAAAATTAGTTATGTGTAGGTATTTAGAATATTTCAGCCATTGACTCTGCGATGAACTATTAAAAAAAAACTTAGAATACCTATATTGGTGGATTCTGAAAGCTTAAAATAAAAGCTCTCGATGTAAATTTTCATTTTATGTAAGTTATGTAATTTTCTCTTGTTGAAATGAGTTTACAAAATCGTTCCGCCGCTAACTTCATTTCAGCTGATGCAGCTACAGTTAGCTCGGTAAGTGGGTTCTGAAGGCGTTTTATGAAAGATCTTGGTGTACAGTTCCGGATGTTGTCAAAATGAAAGTGGTCTTTCGTCTAGAAGTGGGTCAAAATTAGTTATGTGTACCTATTTGGAATATTTCAGCCATTGACTCTGCAATGAACTATTAAAAAAAATACTTAGAATACCTAGATTGGTGGATTCTGAAAGCTTAAAATAAAAGCTCTTGACGTAAATTTTCAGTTTATGTAAGTTATGTAATTTTCTTTTGTTGAAATGAGTTTACAAAATCGTTCCGCCGCTAACTTCATTTCAGCTGATGCAGCTACAGTTAGCTCGGTAAGTGGGTTCTGAAGGCGTTTTATGAAAGATTCTGATGTACAGTTTCTGATGATGTCAGTTAGACAGTGGTCTACTGCCCGGAAGTTGGTCAAATTGATAAATTATGTCTAGAATCTTTAGGGCGCTGACTATTATCCATCGTTAAAACTTTGATTATCAAATAAAGTAAGTTTTTTTAACACAATAATGCAAGCTTTTGTCAATAGCTTTTACAAGTAATAGACTTGAAGCGTTTTATTGACTAGAAAGTAGGATTTTCTTTGTTTGATAAGCACAAAATTCTACGACCAGTCACGATGCATGTTTTTCAGCTATATAGTAAAATTTATGATGAAATGTAATTAATAGTATTGATGATGTTCAACTTTTCCTTAAACTAATGTACTTAAGCTCTTTTTAATGACGAATAGAAACGTTGAAAATATCGACTTCTTAATTTGGTCGGGTTATCGTTCGCCGATAACTTTGGCCGATAACTTCACACCGGTCAATTAAAATTGAAATTATTGAACCTATATTTAAAGCTTCAAGGTCGGTTTTTGGCTGGCAATTTTGGATCCTTGAGACTCAAGGGGTTTAAAAAACTAAATTACTCATAAATCGAATGAAACTCGCAAAACATGAGAATTTTTAAGACTCACCTAACCTAATTCTTTCCAGCCACCGCCGCAAGCGTCAAGTTTTCGACGACTCCCTCGGCTTCCCGACCTCCACCGACTTCGCTGACGCCCTCCAATCCGTGGACGTGAGCGGCATCCTCGGGCAGGACCCGGCCCTCGGTCCGGTCATTGAGCCCGAATGTGATGAAAACGGCCAATGTAACGCGGATAGCCCATTCAGGACGTATACTGGACACTGCAATAATCTCAGGAACCCGAATTTGGGAAAGAGTTTGACCACGTTCGCGAGATTGCTACCTCCAGTTTATGAAGATGGTAAGTCTATTGGTACCTAAAAGGGGGAATATGTATGGGGATGTAATATGGGGTTGCAATGCGTAGTGACTACTTGAATAAAAAGAGTAACATCCGATGAAAGAGCCAAACAATCGAAAAGTTTGCCTCAAGTTGTATATATCTACTGGGATTGCAAAATCGTTTTCAAGATTTAACACATTCACTGCCAAGAACCCACTATGTGGATTCATTTTGTCTTGGAAAAGGGGAGCTTGGCACTTATTTCAATGAGGCGGTTGCGTTAATGCAAAGATAATTTGAAATAGAGGAGTATTGTCAAAGTAAATTATGTAGTCAGTACCTACATTTACTGCCATCTTTCGACACAAATGATTAAAACTTTTAGAACGCCATTTGACTTTGATCCTTATTTTTTCACTGATATGTGTTAAATTTGTTAAATGTCAAAAAGTATCGCCGTCTACTCGAGGATAGGCCAAAGGTATGGTGTCATCTTTTCGAGCCATGGCGCCATACCTTTGGCCTACTATAACACAGAAAAAAACGGTTTTAATTCTCAAAAATCTTCAATGGGCCTCATTTCATCAATGCATTTTTTTCAGGTGTCAGCCGTCCCCGCATCAACTCAGTAACCGGTACTCCGCTAGTGTCACCGCGTATTGTCTCTACAGTGATCCATCCTGACATCTCCAACTTGCACACTCGATACACTCTTATGGTGATGCAGTTCGCCCAGTTCGTTGATCACGAGCTCACCATGACCCCTATTCACAAAGGTAAAAATTGGATTCTAAGATGATCACACAAATACAAATGGTTTATTCGCAGTAGGTAATGTGGTTACATATAGTGGTCTTAAGTAGGTACAAAATTGGTCTACATATTACGCCTTTTCTGGCGTAACACACGATGATCATCATCATAAAACCAAAACTGGCTATAAAAGGCTTAGCCAAATTTGTTCGATCCCAGTGTCGACCATAATAATGTGTTTATGATTCGTAAAAGGCAAACATCTTTTTGTATGATTGTCTGTTTAAGGTAAATGTACTAGTGCTCATTACGGTCCCACTACATGTCATCTTTAAACTTGTCAATAGAGGTGACAGCAGGGAGTCATCTATTGCGCATTAGCATGTCGAGCACTAGTACGTTTACCTGCTTTGTCCCTGGATACTCAGAATACTATTTATTTGACTTGACGTTACTCCCCAGGTTTCCACGAATCCATCCCCGACTGCCGCTCCTGCGACTCGCCGCGCACAGTTCACCCTGAATGCAACCCCTTCCCTGTACCACGTGGAGACCACTACTACCCTGAAGTCAACGTGACCTCGGGAGAGAGGCTGTGCTTCCCCTTCATGAGGAGCTTGCCCGGACAGCAGCAACTTGGTAAGTTATCACTGCCTTTTAGTTTTCAAAAGTTCAAAAAACTTGAGTAAAACTTTTTGGCTGTGCCCTGGACTCTCGACATCACCTTGGGACGAACGCTGATCTTCTTCAAGAGAAGCAAGCCTAAACAGCACTTGGACAAGAAGATCTTGCAAGTGCTCGTTTTGCCTATGGCTCTGTCTGTGCGTGCTTAACCATTGGCGATTCTTTGAACTATCTAACACTCGCACAAACCATATCTGCTGCATTTGTTATTAATTGCTCTTTGCTTAGGGTGGTATTGCACCTGTCCAATTTCTTTGTCCAATATGTATTTTGTCTCACATTTTGCTTAATGAGATGAGAGAGCAACGCAATGACATTGGACCAAAATTGTACGGATGGAATACCAGCCTTATAAAATAACTCACGAAAATGTATGTTCCTTAGGACCCAGAGAGCAAGTCAACCAGAACACGGCCTTCATCGACGCCTCAGTGATCTACGGCGAGAACCCGTGTATCGTCCGCAAGTTGCGCGGGTTCAACGGCCGAATGAACGCTACTCAACATCCGCTCCTCACCCGCGACCTTCTGCCGCGATCCGACAACCATCCTGAGTGCAAGGCCGCTAGCGGCTTCTGCTTCATCGCTGGTAAGTCTAAATATAACTTGAGAAAATACTGTCAAGTTGCTACTAATATTACAAATGGTACCAAACGTTAAATTACGTTGATTATTTTAATAATCCTGGAGCAAAACTGATTTGACAGCAAAGACATAATTACAACTAGTATAGCCACTGTTCTTTGATACATTTGAGACGGATCGAAGCACGACAAATACGCTTGGTCGCTAATATAGGCCCATATAGCAACACGAGCAACACTAAAGAACTTAAACAATGCCCAAATAACGGATATTGGCTAAGTTAAAGGATTTTGCTGAAAAGTTATCAGATCACGTGTGATTCCATGTTGTAAACCCACAAGCTCTAACACAGGCAAGTTAGTCGAAAAACTTAACTAACTTAATGGTGCATCGACCCAAAATCCTGTCTCCGATAGTAATTCATGCAACTGCAATACTGCATCATCTCTCAAAGAATTCTAAAAGCCCGGTTTAGTCAATGATTCATAAACTTTCTCTCCACAGGTGACGGTCGAGCATCCGAACAGCCAGGCCTCACCGCCATCCACACGGTGTGGCTCCGCGAGCACAACCGCATCTCCGAAGGGCTGAAGGGCGTCAACCCCCACTGGGACGCGGAGCTCATCTTCGAGCATACCAGACGTATTGTCACTGCGGAGCTCACGCACATCATCTATAATGAGTTCCTGCCGAGGCTGTTGTCGTGGAACGCTGTCAATCTTTATGGATTGAAGCTGCTGCCTGCTGGTAAATATAGTGATCAAAACATTTGTAGAAAACAACATAAAAATAGGTAACTATCTTATACGGTCTATCGACAATCTGGTGATGATAATTTGGGTGGCATAGATTCGACCTACGAGTATGGTTTGACAGATATGAGTGATATGACTACTACTACATGACCATACTGAGCGTTACTGTAAGACAAGCAAAGTTATGGATGACATTTTAGTCATCCTCTATTCGCTTTATAGATAGACATATTTCACCATAAATGATAAGCAATAAGAATTTTCTTGGTATAGGCCTCCTCACGTGGATGGAATAGTTACGCCCCTAACGTAGCCCATATAGGCTAATTGATTCTATAAAGTCCTTACATTGATAAAATTATCCAAATTCCAGGATACTACAAGGAATACTCACCTACCTGCAACCCCGCTATCGTGACGGAGTTCGCCGCGGCGGCGTTCAGGTTCGGCCACTCGCTGCTGAGGCCGCATCTGCCCCGTTTGTCGCCCACGTACCAGCCCATGGAACCTCCGATCTTGCTGCGTGATGGCTTCTTCAGGACTGACATGTTCATGAACGTAAGCTACTGTGGCAGTTCTCTCTCTTCTCAGCAATAATTACGCTATGTTCCTAGCCAAATAGTGAATATTTAAGCTACAGTATAGTATAGGTATGTCGTACAGACTGATTTGACATAAGAGATACATCATTCAGTGGGTAATCAAAAGTATTCTGATCACAAGGAAAAAGGATAAATAATGGGGTACCTATCCTCTATGGGGTAAATTTTGTACCAGGATTCTTTTTCTTCTACCTAGCGTTATCGTTCCTTATGTACCTACTAGTTGAGTTTAAATAAAGCCCTATTTCTAGGTGTTACTGCCTTCACTCAAATCCAGTCCAGTCGTATTTTAGGGAGTAACAAAATTATGAGCATTTGTGATCACCAGTATTCTTAAATTCTGAACTTTCGGGTATACAAAAGACAAGTGTGTACCCTAAGTCTTATGACCCATCAACGTTAAAATATCTCAGGCTACAAACAACGATGTTCAAATAATAATCCTCAAATAGTTCATTTAAAATAACTTACTCTTACAGCATGCAGAGATGGTGGACGAGCTTATCCGCGGTATCGCTTCAACCCCCATGGAAACCCTCGACCAGTTCATCACCGGAGAAGTGACCAACCATCTCTTCGAGGACCGTCGCATTCCCTTCTCGGGTATCGATCTGGTGGCCCTGAACGTGCAGAGAGCGAGAGACCACGGCATACCCAGCTATAACAACTACAGAGCGCTTTGCAACTTGAAGAGAGCAGCTACCTTTGAGGACTTGTCGAGGGAGATTCCTGATGAAGTTATTGCAAGGTTAGAATTAATTTTGGCTTCCTTTTTGTGTCCTTGAAATACATCTAAGCACTTACGGAAACGTCAGAAAAGAAAGGCTCTATAACTTAACCAATAACTCCTTTTCTAAATTAAGAACTCTAAAATGTAACCAATAATCATCATCATCCTTTAAGAGTCAACTCTCTTGCCGTTAGATCAATTTGACATGCCCAACTTTCCTTTTCTAAATCCGCTCCTTTTATGCTTTTCCTCTGGCGATAAAAGCCAACGAAAGTCACGGCTGCTAGATAAATCTCTATCTAGAATCTTACGTATCAAAACAAAACAATTTTCACTTCAGCAGCTCGAACAGGGTACTTTGCTTCTTAAAAACAGTGAGCAAAATGCGATTTTGCTCACTGAGTCATTTTGTCTCACTCAGTGAGCAAAATGACATTCAAGTGACCTTTATAGTCAAATGTCATTTCAACATGCGGGGTCTAATACAAGTTCGATATACTTGGGTTCTATTATCTCTGTCCCTCTAGGTATGTTCTCACTGCTTAGGGTGAAAAATTTTGTGTACTACACGAGATCAAAGTTATTTACATCTCGTGCGCGAGCACTCGAAGAAATATCAAACTTTGATCTCTTGTTGTACAAATAACTATTGGACATTTCTATTTTCACAGACTTAAGAGGATATACCCAACTGTGGACGACATCGACCTGTTCCCTGGAGGCATGAGCGAGCGACCACTACAAGGGGGATTAGTGGGTCCCACCTTCGCCTGCATTATCGCCATCCAGTTCAGACAGCTGAGGAAGTGTGACAGATTCTGGTGAGTGACTCGACTGACGATCAAGCTTTAAAAAATACTGGATACTACGGGCCTTCTCTCTTATGTTCTTCAAATCTTTGCAAGAACTCCACGTGATGGGACAATTTTTCACCCCATTATGATATCGTTACATGTTATTAAGAATCAAGCGATCTCTTCTTCCACTCGGCCGTGACCAAAGAACTTTTTAGACTCATAATTTAATTTTCAGACTGCAAGGGCTATGCCTGGTCTTTCATTATAGTATTGCATTGAGGTGAAAAGGAGAAAATCCGACCGACTTTTCCGAGGTGAAGTGATTGTTATTCCATATTTCTTTAACAATACCCTTGTAACATTTCAGGTACGAGAACGACAACAACGCGGCCCGCTTCACCGAACAGCAGCTCTCGGAGATCCGAAAAGTCACGCTCTCAAAGGTTCTCTGTGAGAACTTTGACCAGAACAGCGACATCCAGAGGGCTGCCTTCGACCTGCCTAGCAATTTCTTGTAAGTTATCGGAACATGTACCTATCTGATCTACAGACCTACAAACCTAAGGATGTAAACTAGCTGAACGCTCGAGTAGCGGCGTCTAGTCTAGGTGTCTAGCGTCCATGTTAATAAATTAAAACATGCAAGTGGCCTCAGTGCACGCTCAAATCGCCGGTCTGGCTAGGTCCCTTCGACGCTCGAAACAATACTGCCCGCCGGTAGCTCGCCACTGAAGCTGTACTTACATTAAACCTTAACCTTTTGGACGCCAATGGCCGATATATCCGCACCGCAGGTTCAACGCCAAGGACTGATTAATCGGTCACAGACCACAGAGCAAAATAGACCTACGTGCATATATGCATAAAGTTCAATTTCAGTTTTGACACTTCGGTGACGTGGCGTCCGCGTGACAGCCTTTGTGTTTGACACGGCGTCGAAAAGGTTAAAAGTAACCTTAATGTTTACGTCAATATTATTGATTCTGGGAGCTCGTACATCATATCTTGTATCTTGTCTCAGGAATCCTCGCGTGCCTTGCGGGTCTCTGCCGAAGGTGGACCTTTCAGCTTGGAGGGAAAGTGCGGCGCAAGGCTGTCTAATCGCGGGCCGTAACGTGCCTGTCGGCGACTCTGCCTTCCCCTCGCCTTGCACGTCATGCATTTGTACTTCTGAAGGGGTAAGTACACAAGACTGAGTGAGTAGACACTCAAGGTATATATGTTATACATTTATACGAGATATATTACGCGAATCTTGTGGTCTTTCCGCCTGTGTATGTCCTGCATTTGCAACTCCGGCGTATTTTCTCATTCGTTGATCTCCATATAATATATTATCCTCCATATGATGTAATACTAGTATAGCGATAATATTATTGATACAGTCAGCAGCAGAAGTTGCTATGCGGGCCAGGTGTTTAAAATTATATTGCCTTTATTGTTATGAGAATAAGAGCGTGTCAAGGTACTTTTGAACACGCCCGCTTAGCAACTTCTGCCGTTGACTGTACAAGGGTTCTATCGCAATTAACGAGTAAAGTTACGCCATTTTTCACGTTCAGTTGACTTCATTTCTCGTTTATAACCTGTACCTACTGTAACTCGACGAATTCTCCGAATAATATTTAACACGTATTACAAGAATGTACATAATTGCAGGCCCAATGCGCGTCCCTGCGCATCACGGACTGCGCGCAGCTGCTGCGCGAGTGGCCGCGCGAGGCGGTGGCGCGCGACGACGTGTGCGCGGCGCAGTGCGGCGCCGCCGCGCCCGGCCCACACCCCGCGGCCGCGCGCGCGCCGCGCCGCCCGCCGCTCAACTTCAAGTTCCCGGACCTGTCGCCGTTTGTTGCTAAGTGAGGAGTCAGTGGGGCAAGTGATCGTTCTTTAGACGAGTGATTTGACCGAATTGCGAGCTCGCTACGTAAGCGAATTTTTTTTGACGAAATGCTTTTTTGTTTTCTTAGTGAGAAGCTTTAGTTCTATCGATCTAGGCACTTGGTAAGAAAAGAGAACCTCCGTTTGGGATGTTTTTTCCGGTCTCGGACGTACAAGTTAAAAAAGTTCATCGAACATAGGTAAAACGTGACGACCCGAAAGAGGATTTACGATTTACCAATGATTCTAACGAAAAACAACAACTAATTAAGTTTTGACATAAAAAGTATGTACAAAAAATCCAGATATCGCTAAAAAAATATAATTATTGTCCTCAACTGTATCTATGTTTAACGAACGATTACTCAGTTCTACTCTGGTTGTAGCTTAACATACAGTCGCCATCAGATATATCGGAGCGGCCGAGGTGCTCAAAAATATCTGAACACACACTCTAACGCTGTTCAGATTCAGATGTTATTGTTCTGATCAAGCCGAACGCGGATTTCCTTTTATATTCAGTTAGCAACAGAAATAACTAAGCGACATGATCGTTTACATGTTTTTTTCTCTTGTTGACTGTACTTTCATAAAAAAAATACTAAACAGGTCTAGACTAGAACCTGTTTTGTAACAGTGACCGTTTATCGGTATGTAAAGTGGACCTTTTAATTTTGAGACCGCAAATGGTAAATATAACGAAAATATATTGCTCAAATATATTGAACAAAAGGTTGTACAATATGGTAAAATTAATTATCCGTCTATAACGGAGTTGATTACTAATTTAAATATGATTAAGTGCCGGGAATATCAATATACCTAATAGTTTATGCAACTGTTACCTAATAATGGGATTAAAACACAAGTGTGATTTAATGTGATTGACCGTTTAAACGCCAAATGATAAACGGTTGCATAATAAGAATTTATCTACGAACATATAAAAACCTTCTGTTGCGATGTTTTAATTTTTAAATAGGGCCCGTAGCGGTTTTATGATATGGGCGTAGATAAAAATAAATTAAAACGAGTCCCACTTTTAAATTATTATTTAAATGTAGGGATTAGAAATAAAATACTTTTCCAGTCTATACCTTCCCTTGTGTATTGTAGACTTGCAGAATTATATACTCCTTGTTTAAGTTTATTATAACAAATAATTAGGTAAAGTGTATTCATCCTTACTTGTCCTATCATGTAAACAAACACTTCTCGAAGACATTATAACACTTTTCTCTGGAATTACACAATAATCATCACTTAAAATGTTGCTGTATATTTAAAGAAACTCACAAAGTATTGAATTCAACCAAATAATCACTGAAAAACCTCATTTCTAATAAGATTTTCATCAATAATCGTAGTAACGAACGGATAATCTCAAAAACATCTGACATTACGATGTCTACATTGTCTATGAGTCGTATTGTTGGAATGACACTTAGACGTCACGTTTGTTTACATGATAACACACGTGAGGATGAATACACTATAGTTAAATATGTATAATAAATAGTTGCTATTTATTAGTCTAATTTAGGGTATTGTTAAGATCTGTACATTGTTTAAGACACTTCGTTGCAATGCAATAATGTGGCTTTAACAAACTGTTTCATAAAGTACCAAATTACATTTTTATAATTTTATACTCCTTCGAAATAAAATTCTTTTTAATTATAGTTAAGCATTTATGGCCATCGTTAGCTTTAATTTTGATGTGGCGAAAACAAAATTAGGTTAAGTATATTGACATAATAAATACAATACACCCAGTTGTTCTAAAAATACAAATTGACATGCACTAAATAAATGTTACATGTTACCAAGATGTACAATAATTGAGTCAGATGTGCAAGTTGCGGCAAGTTTCCAAAAAGTTGGATACATTATCGGAAATTTCAGGAAATTTTGAGAGAAAATGATGGATTTCACTTTGGATATGGAAAATTCCGATACCCATACAAAAATACGAGAAGTTTCCGAAATTTTTCCATTTGGAAATTTCGCTATTTTGGAAACTTTCCGACGGCACATCTGTAACTGAGTATAAAAATCAAATAGTTACCTTAACTTGTTTAATTTACCGATATGTGCTGTTCTAGTTGTATAAGTTTTAAAAACAGTTATCAACATTTGTCACTGCCTAAAGGCCTGTGCACACCGGCTGCGTTTGCGTATACGTGTGGGTGCGCGTTGTAATATACAGATACTTATGAGATACGGCACACCTCCTGCGTGACGTTTTAGTGCACGCGCACGTATCCGATGTGCTCAGGCCTTAAAATGTTCTTGTATAAATAATTGTAGTAAACATTGGCCGAAATCAAGGTGTAAAATTGTTATAACTAGCTATTATAGGAACACAAATCTCATCTAGTGACAAAACAAGTAAACGAATATTTTGTTTTAAAAATGTTGTTTTATTAAACTATCATTTCTAAACGCAAATATAAAAGCTTATTATGTACAAATCACTTTATTTTGTTGCATATCAAGTCTATTTAGTTTCCTTCTTTTTACAATAAATACGTTGGGTTTGAGTATATAAAAAAAAGTGTTGAAAAAAGGGACAACACAAAAGTTTGACATTTTGTTACGAATATAGTCTTGATTCGGGCTAGGGGCCAGTTGCACCAACCAAGATTGACGTACTGATGAACGCCACTCACAAATTCCCGTACAATACCATGGGGTTGGCCGGTCGGAGTATTTAGCAGATGGCGCCACCATCTGTCAATCCAATTGTGCCAATTATTGTTTGTTTAATGGAATTTTATGCCCTGGATGCCAGCCCTTTAAGCCAAATCTCATAGACAAAGGGGCAAGCTATGATGGCGCCATCTATGCAAACCTTTGACAGTTGCCAACCCCATTTGACAAACGTTTTAAAGGAGAAAGACGATTTGGTGCAACGGACCCTACAACTAGCCTCCTCGAAACGTAACGGTAACGCTTGCCTGTGACAACGCCGAGCGATAACACCAGGCACAATTTTGTTTGCACTCTCACTGCCTCTCAAAATCCTGCGAACAAAAAAAATCACATGTTATTGATAATAATCCCGTGGATTGTAGATCAATGTCATAAAAAAAACAACGGGTTGCACTCCGGGAGTGCCGGCAGAAGTGAAAACTCATCTTACGCATTGTAACACAAAATATTAATAACAGGGTCATATAGTGCAAAATGACTGCAGCACTATGTATAATTGAGGTTAACGCCATCTAGCGTTGTATCGTCGCATTACTTGAAACCCCTAAGCACATCACTGTGAGTACTACTGGTACTACAGTTATTAGGGCGAGCGAAGCGAGCCCTATCACTATTCGACGAAATATGCATTCTTGTGGTACACTTTACGGAAAAACTACTGCACTGTTAGGTTTGAAATTTGACATAGTAATGTAAATTCATGTCTAGATGTGTTATCAAACATAAAAATATAATTTTATAAACCTAAAAAAATAAAATAAAGTAATAACACTTTGTATTACTACTAGCGCCATCTGTTGGCAAAATAAAGAATTATCTACTTCTCTAACAGATGGCGTTACTAGTAAAAAAATAAATAAATATTGGACATACAAATTGACTAAGCCCCAAAGTAATCTCAAGAAGCCTTGTGTTGTGGGTACTCAGACAACGATACCTATGTGGTGTTTTCAATTTCAATAATGTCGATGGCGCTTACGCCATTAACAACGATGAATACAAAAGTGGGTTTAAATTTTGGATTCAGACCCACCTCGCTTCGCTTGGTTTGACTCCCAATTTAGCAATTAAGTTTCTGTGAATACCTACTAGAACAATCAATCTTGCTGTATTCACTGCGGAGGTCAATTTTGGTTTTGTGACGCTGATGAACTGATCAATCATGTTGTGTTAGTAAACTTAAATCAGGGTATTTTCAGTTCGAGAAACAGTTTTGGCGCCATTAATTTATTACGTAAGACGATTTTGGGGCGGAGGGGGGTCGAACATATCTTATTTTTTCTTACAAGGGGGCGGGAGGGGGTTTTCATAGTTCTTACGTAAGATCACAAACATGCGACTTTTTATTTAATTTCTATGAAATTATGACGTTTAAAATACATAATAATAATACTTCTACACTATGCTATCAAACACGGTGCAGAGTTAGCTTAAACGAGCTCAAGTACCTTTGTACAGGTACATATATCACAAACAAAAATTTTTTTTTTTGAAAAATAAGCACTAATACAAACCAAACGTGTAGGTACTCAATTTTTCCTTTAGATTCTTACGTAATATATGGTAATATAGGGGAATGGGAGAAGGAGGGGGTCAGCCTATTCTTATTATTTCTTACATAGTGGAGGGAGGGGCAAAACCTGGCAAAAATTGTCTTACGTAATTAATGAATGGCGCCTTTAGTGTTACTATTGCTTGGAACTGCTAAAATTATAAATAAAGATAAGCATATTAATACAAACTTCAGTGACTTAGGGCCGACACACGACTGCAACTTGTATGGGAACTACACGCCGACTGCACGCCAATTGCAACGACGGCGGGCAGTTCAACAAAATGACCCAGAACCCTGGCAGTTCCTAGTGGAACTCAGGTTTGGTGCAACTAAGGCACATTATGTTTTGGTCATCCGACTCATCTTGATGAGCACTTAGGAGAGTTAGTTCCCAAGATAGAGGTGATGCTGAACCCTGGCAGTACCTAGTGGAGCTCGGGTTTGGTGCAACATAGACACACGCTGTTGGTCATCCGACTCGTTTTGATGAGCAATTGGGAGAGCAGTACCCAGGATAAAGCGGATGCTGAACCCTGACAGTACATAGTGGAACTCAGGTGGTGTGTAGCATAGGCGCACGCTGTTTTGGTAATCTGACTCGTCTTGATGAGCATTTGGGAAAGCAGTAAGCAAAATAGAGCGGATCTGAACCCTGGCAGGGTACTGCCATTGTTCCATTAGGTATAATGGAACTCAGGTTTGATGCAACATAGACACACATTGTTTTGGACATCCGACTCGTCACGATGAGCACTTGGGAGAGCAGTACCCAAGATAGAGCTGATGCTGATCCCTGGCAGTACGTAGTGGAACTCAGGTTTGTTGCAACATAGGCTCACGCTGTTTTGGTCATCCGACTCGTCTTGATGAGCGCTTAGGTGTAGTACCCAAGATAAAGCTGATGCTGAACCCTGGCAGTACCTAGTGGAACTCAGGTTTGGTGCAACATAGGCACACGCTGTTTTGGTCATCTGACACGTCTTAACGAGCACTTAGAAGAGCAGGACCCAAGATAGAGCTAATGCTGAACCTTGGCTGTACCTAGTGGAACTGTGTGTGTGTGTTTATGTGCGGAGCAGTGTGATTACCGCCAGTAGGTGTCCAGACGGGATAGATTTTCGCTGAATTGTGTGGTGTGGACGCAAAAATAAATTCAAGGACATTGGCTCGCTGACCCAACATTATGTAGGAAAGCCAGTTGGCATCCTTACAAAAAGTACTGGGCGACCGTGTAGGATCTAATAAGCGCTTATGAAATTGTATATTACGTGTGGATGATATTGGCAATTTGATTTTGTCGTCTGGAGACGTTTTTAATGGACAAAGTAAAAGCTGTAACAAACAGGCGTACTTGACAGCAACCGGGGTCCGGTTAGTATTTGTCTTTCTTGCTCTCACTTATAATTGCGTTCTTAAAGGCCGTAATACACTATCGCACCGTACCGCGACCTTGGTGCGGTGCGATAGTGTGTTACGGCCTTAACTGACTTATTACATACCCACCCACTCGATCGAACATGAAATAAACATCGGATTGGATCAAAGTCGCGGGTCGGTACATACGTTTAGGTAGAAAAACTCCGCGAGCCCTTACAAAGCTCTGCTTTTTGCTAGTATTAATACCAGTTTGAGGGAAACTCACTAGATGGCATTTAAATCAAAAAACAATGAAATTGTCCGTCACACATAACATAACGTCACGCAAGCGCCCTGCGCCGCCTACATGAAACAGCAGGCTCAGGCATACATTTTCGCCGTGCGGTAGAAAGAGAGGAGAGACGCCTTACGCTGTCTCGAGTTTATCATTTTTTCCCCACCTCAAAAAGTGCACAACGCCGCTAAACAAGTTTTCACTTCAAAAATGGGGCGAATACTTCGTAAATTACTCCATGCAGAGGGCACTACAGCGAAAAACTTACATTGGCAAGTTTATGATTATGCATCGTTCGTCATTGTGAAAACATGACAATTCAAAGCGATTTGAGCTATAGCATTTGATTGTGTTTTATGTGTATCTGTCATTTTTCCAAATTAGGTGTTATTTGCATTGAACTTTTAGTGGTTTAACACCCATAATAAGGTTAAAAACCTTATTATGGGTGTTAAACCAGGGTGGGTATTTTAGGAAGAAGAGCCAACCGCAGTTAGAAATTATTCGTTTTCAGTAGTCTAAGAACTCTAATTGTGCCTCGCAATCGCAATTGTATCTCCAAAGACCTGGATTCGACTCGTAAGTCGCGATTTGCCGACACTTGGCTTAAATTACTACGAAAATATTGTGCTTTGATTAGATTTACACATTTCTAAATTGATTGATGGCGTGATCAATGATGGCGGCGTAAGAGGTTACCCGACGATTATTATAAAGCGGCGTGAGTAAGATTTAGGGTCGGTTGCACCAAACTGTTTGACATCGTTAAAGAGTATGGATAGTTTCATAGTAAAATGCCGCGGCGCGCCGGGTGACCAGGGACCGGCCCGCTATCCCTTATAGAGGGTTTTGTGAGGGTTTTGCATAAGGCTTAACTCACCATACCCTTTGCCAGACGAAACCCTTTCATTTTGCTTTTAAAGCCCTTATATAGCGCTAGCCCATTTGAGTAATTGGTAGCCCAATACCCTTACAAAACCCTTATCATCCGCTGCGCATATGGCTTATAAGGGTCACCCTTATACCCTTATATAAGGGCTTCCCTTTAGCATATAAACGTGCTAATTTAAATCGTCTGGCTTCTTCATAAAGCACACATTACTTCGAATCCGAGCGATCGTCGGCGGCGGCGTTCGTTTCATGTTTGCGCGCTTCCAACTTCCAAATGATGGAATTTAGTAATCCTGTCTCTTTCACGCAAGGCTGAACTACGACAATACTAAAGGGAAAGCTTTATAAAAAGCGCTTAATGAAAAGGGTAACCCTTAATAAGGGATTGCAAGGCGTATAGGCTAGCAGTAAGCAATTGCAAAGGGCTAGCCTTATGTTTGGCTAAGCTTTTCGGTAAGGGCTAGCCGAATTAATGGGCTTGCAGTTCAAATGGGAAAGCATTTACAATGTGTTAGCCTTGTTTAAGGGACGCCCATTGAAAGGCTTTTATCGCGGAAAGGGTTGTCCGGTCCCTGCGGGTGACATGGTCAGTCTGTCAAGGGCGGATGGTGCAACTGGCACTTAATACGTTTATGTCTTCATAATCGTGGATCGCCGATCCAAATTCGCATGTTTTAGTAGTCGTAAGGTCGGTTACCTGCAGACAGGTGTCCGTGTGTCAGTTGGCGGCGACCTCCTTGAAGCCGTTGGTGATGGCCGCGGTCTCGTTGCTGCGCCGCCACAGCCCGTACACGCGCCCGGGCACACCCTTAAATCAAACATACATTATCAGGCGTGGCTCACTCCGTGATTTCGTCGCGTCGCTACAAGTACATGCGGCCCACACCAGTTTTAGTGTCTAGCACTAGTAGCAGTAGTAGTAGACCTTGCGGTCATATCTACTAGGAATCTAACTAGTAGGAAAGTAGCCAAATCCTCGGAGCACTCCCCGTTATACATGCGATTTGATTTTGATAGCTTATGAAGAGGGCGCCACTATGTTATGAAGTGACGTTAACCTTTAACAAATAGGATATCAGATAAATAATGACAGGATGACTAGTCGTACCTGCCACAGTCGCACGGTGCCGTCCTCGGACCCGGTGGCGTACAGCTCGCCGTCCGGCGACCACCGCACGCAGTGCACCGGACCGAAATGGCCTTTATTACACTCTGAAACATCCATCAAAAATACATTAATAAAAGTAATAATTTTAACACATCAAAAACGACGTATCAGCCATTTTATTCAACGCTCGAAAGGTCATAATACAAAACGACAATTTCGTTAGTCGCTAATAATTTTTACTGAAGAACCAATCCCTAAATTACGAAAAAATGTCTGTTAAATGGAATTTCAATATGCGCGAACCGCATAAAGCAATTATGTATAGCGCATTGCATAAAGCGATTATAGCGCGTTGCAGTAGTGCTAGCTCCGGCATTCTTAAGAATTCTTAAGAATAATTGAGAAACATTTCCCTTCATTTGTGGCTTTCCTAGTGCCTTTACCTAGATCTCAAAAAAGCTTTTGACCCTGAATAGGAATGGAATCTATTGGCGTCGAAACTTTTTTTTGCCAAAATTAACGAATTTGATAGCTGTCTTCTTTTTCCAAAATCAGTAAAATGAATATATAGTAGTTACCTAGCTCGGTGCCCGTGTTGTAATCCAACTTGTAGACCTTGAGGTCCTCGCCGCCGCACACGAAGGTGGCTCGCGAGGGGGCCAGCGAGGCGGAGTAGCACTTGGTCGGGACGGCCACTTCGCGCATCTTGCGCATCGTGTCCGTCGAGTAGAACGACACGTTGGTACCTGTTGATATATACTACAGTACCTAGTTCGGTGCCCGTGTTGTAGTCGAACTTGTAGACCTTGAGGTCCTCGCCGCCGCACACGAAGGTGGCTCGCGAGGGGGCCAGCGAGGCGGAGTAGCACTTGGTCGGGACGGCCACTTCGCGCATCTTACGCATTGTGTCCGTCGAGTAGAACGACACATTAGTACCTGTAGAAGGGTCAATAGTTAATTAGAAAATTCTTTTTTTTTCATGGGCCTATAAATCCTGGTCTCTTGATAGGCTTGCGTGGGGATATAGATCCATGCGACACTATGATTGGTCGAATTTATTTGTTGCCCACCATAATTCATACTAAATTTACGGTGGGGAATAAAAAAAATGTGAGATTGTGACAAGGTCAAACAATAATAGAGCTTTCGCTGCTACTCTACGGAAAGATAAATAAGACTATCCCGTTCGGTCATTTCCCCCCACCCCTCATGCCTGATCAAGTTATATACTAGATTCATGGTTCCTAAAGATTATGTCAAAATTGAGTCGGCCTCGTTGACAGCTCAATTTATAATCCAATCAAGAAAGAGTTAGGTTGTATAATAATCCGTCGTATACGTGAAACCTTGCACAACTTCACGGAATTTTATATAAACGAATTTAACCTCGTAAGACTTAGCAAACAAAACTTTGGCCAGGGTTTACACTAAGCGCCACTTGCACCATCCCATTAATCCGGGGTTAAGCGGTTAAGCCGTTAACCCAGTGTCAAAATGTACTGGTAAGCATAGTAACTCCAGGTTTAACCAGTTAGCCCCGGGTCAGTGAATGGTGTAAGTGGCCCTAAGTGGGAGTAAAGGACCAATTCGGACTTTAAAATCAAACTAGATTTGTTATCGATACGATGCGAACTTGACACGACTCACGGTACCTCTCGCTTGCGTTATCAACAATAATTGATGCTTGCAATTCAGATGTTTTAAATCTTAATACGGCTACTGGCGGCCTTACCAAGGTGACAATCGCTTGCGCTTCGCCATCGAATCGCTTTGTGTCTCTCTATCACTCTTCCATAATAGTGTGATAGAGACAGTTGCGTTTCGTTCGCTACGGAGCGTTAGCGATTGGCATGTTGTCTACGGGGCCTGGTCTTCTCTGCTTCTAAAACTTTCTCTTTGGGCAGTTGTGTATTATGTAATGATTTGAATAGTATATACCTAAAAAAAATATTAACAATAATTGTGAACTCACCATGTGCTACTGTCAAAATGGCGCCATCTCTTGACAGCTCTAAACTATTTGGAATTGAAGTAAACTCGATTTTGTTCACCTCCTGCAATACAAGTATATTTGTTAGACAAAAGAAAATTTTCCCAGTAAAGGTATACGCAATAAACAACCGTTCAGTTTAAGCTGAATTGTAAACTCTATGTCTTGTGTAATAAGGTCGGTAATGTATTGTCTCACCTGGCCAGTCGTCCTGTCCCAGACGCGCATAGTGAGGTCGTCGCTGACGTTGGCGATGCGGGAGTTGTGGAACAGTGAAATTTAGACTCTATCACCTGTTTAATAGGGTCGGTAATGTAAGTCTCACCTGGCCAGACATCCTGTCCCAGACGCGCATAGTGAGGTCGTCGCTGACGCTGGCGATGCGGGAGTTGTGGAGAAACACCGCGTGGTGGATACTGCTGGTGTGGGCGCTGAATTGTAAACTCTATGTCTTGTGTAACAGGGTCGGTAATGTAAAGTCTCACCTGGCCAGACGTCCTGTCCCAGACGCGCATAGTGAGGTCGTCGCTGACGCTGGCGATGCGAGAGTTGTGGACAAACACGGCGTGGCGGATACTGCTGGTGTGGGCGTTGAATTGTAAACTCTATAGCTTGTGCTATAGGGTCGGTAATGTATTGTCTCACCTGGCCAGACGTCCTGTCCCAGACGCGCATAGTGAGGTCGTCGCTGACGCTGACGATGCGGGAGTTGTGGAGGAACACCGCGTGGCGGATACTGCCGGTGTGGGCGCTGAATTGTAAACTCTATGTCTTGTGTAATAGGGTCGGTAATGCATTGTCTCACCTGGCCAGACGTCCTGTCCCAGACGCGCATAGTGAGGTCGTCGCTGACGCTGGCGATGCGAGAGTTGTGAAGAAACACAGCGTGGCGGATACTGCTGGTGTGGGCGCTGAATTTTTCAACGGCTGGAAATAAATCGTTGTTTAAATTTTTATTATCCCTAATTAATTTGTCATAAAAATGTTGATATTCGTAATGTTCATAATGTTAGCTTTCATAATAATTATGCATTAAGTCCGCCATTTGTACATTGTTGTATATATTTTGTGCAATAAAGTTTAAATAAATAAATAAAATTCATAGGACCCCCCATAAAAAATAGGCCATAATTCTTTCGCAATCCCGATAAAAGATCTCCAAAGAAGATTGCGTAAGCACAATCCAGCTTTCAAATACGTGTGTTTTATTATATCATTTAGACTACGATTTAAATTACTAACCACAACGAGGCACCCGTGTGCACATAGGAATTCTGACTCACACCAGAACCTTGAGGTAACAATACAATACCTAGTAAATACTTGACCATAAACGCATTGCTTTCGGCAAGGACTCTGATTCAATTAGAATTTGTTGTGAAACCAACAAGGAAAACGGTATTTTCCCTGTATCTGTGTGATCAATATCAACGCAATTATGATGGATGCCTAATCTGAGGCAGTGGGGACACTCCTGACTTCGGGCAAACTCGGCTCCGTTCGGCTCAGCATGGCTCCGAGCAATTATTAGGGTTGGCACCACTTGACGTCCTTTTGCGCGCACGACCACAGATAAGATAATTACTTGAATTTTGACAACCCTAAATAGCCGAAAGGGATAGTGCCATAACTTAGAAAGGGATAGCATGATTCGTCCCTGAATCGCTGTCAAACTTCGGTTTTCTAGGAAGTGTCCTTTCTGTACGGTAGTACTATTATTTATTCTCTGTGTGCGGGCCTACCCCGAACCACGTTCGACGTGTTGCCTCTCTGTTGCACTTGTAAATTCGTACGCAAGTGTGACAGGGAGGCAACACGTCGAACGTGATTCGCGGTAGGCCCTCTGGTCACAAAGAGGGGAGCGATATGCTCTCGGTGTCGGTTACAAGCAATCAATCAATATTGGAAATGAGAGACTTATATTATAAATGCAATTGAAAGCGAGGTATTGACCATGAATATTGGTATTTCGAGTTTCCGATATTTAGGCACAGTTGCACGTGCCACCTCCACGGAGTAACTGACGTGTGCGAGTCTAATTGTGATCTACCCACATTTGGTGTCACTGCTACTACCCTTGGCCTCGCTGGGAACTCGATCATGTTTACGACACTAAAGGGGCCCACTGATTAACAGTCCGCCGGACGGCATCGGCCTGTCAGTTAGAACAAAATTTTGACAGTTCCGAACAACTGACAGGCCGATACCGTCCGGCGGACTGTTAATCAGTGGGCCCCATACGACTTAGGCTCCGTCACATTGACGCGGAAGCGTTCCGGAGCGGTTGCGGAGCGGCGCGGTAGCAAGGCGGTGATGTCACATTGAGCGCGGTCGGCGGATTGAAAGCGTTTTGATCGTGGACCCGCGTTGCAACCGCGTTGTAAGTTACCTACGGCTACGGGTAGGCGGGCGCAGGCAGCACAACCGGTCCGCCTCCGATCCGCGCCAATGTGTCGGTCGGCGTATCGATTGAACGCGGTGCCGCGCTTCGGCAATGTGACGTAGCTCTTAACTCTATGTATGCTAGTTTTAAGGTATTTATCTATGGGCCAGTTGCCTGAAAATGAATATTTTCATTTTTCATAACGTTCTGTGCATTCCCAGTTGCGCGGTACCGCGCGCAATCCGCGTCGGTTCCGCTACCGCGCCAATGTGACGGAGCGTTTATGTTGTAGAGAGGATATAAAAACTCACGGCCAGCCTCAGGCTTGTTCAGATCGAACACCCGGATGAGTTTCTCGTTGCTCGCAGTAAGAAGAAGAGAGTCGTCAGCATTGAAGTTTACGCTCTTCACTATGTGGTCGTGGTCGAACGTGTGGACCACCTCGCCGTAACGCGCGTCCCAGAGTTTCGCTAAAAGAAAAAAATATTGTCAAAACACAACGGTTATATAGTCCGGCCAAACAATTTTTTCAGTGGAATAAGGCGGTAAACTAGAAAAATGTAGGCACGAAGAGTCAATCTCTCATAAAATTTTGAGTTTCGCACCTTTTTCTACTGAGCCGACAAATCGGAGAAAAAAATAGGCGCGAAGAGTCAATATCCCATAAAAATATTGAATTTCTCACCTTTTTCTACTGAGAAGACAAATCGTTTTAATTGGTTTGCCGGGCCAGACTATGAATTATATTTCATAACAAGTCGATTTCGCACTCATACATAGGTAAGGTATTCGTAACATCTCGAATTGTAAATGTGCAAGTGTCGTATGTAAACACTAGTGTCTGACCGAAACCAGTTTTTTTCCAAAACCGAAGGTTCGTTTTTGCTCTGGTTTCGGCCGAAACGGAACAAATGGTCGAATCATAATTATCATGCCGAAACCTGCCGAAACCGAAACTACTCAAGCTTCGGTCGGACATTATCGAAAATAGTTTAGGTGCGGTTAAAGGCTCGCCCCACACAACTCCTTTGTGCCCCTGAAAGGTGTTGATCCACTCAACCATCTCCCTCACTGTCTTACTATCTCTCTCTCTAGCAGTAGATATATTACATATCATACCAGAAGTCAGCAGCGCCGCTGGCCGCCAAGTTCGCGTTTTGAGTCAGGGCTACGCCCCATACGGCTCCTTTGTGCCCCTTGAAGGTGCCAATAAATTCAACCGTCTCCCTCAGCGTCTTACTATCTCTCTCTTACGGTAGATATCATACCTGAGAAGTCAGCAGCGCCGCTGGCCGCCAAGTTAGCGTTTTGAGTCAGGGCTACGCCCCACACGGCTCCTTTGTGCCCCTCGAAGGTGCCAATCCAGTCACCTGTCTCACCTTGCCGCAACATGGGCTTGCCATCTATAATGGAATTCATAATTGTAGTCATAGACATGTATAGAAACAGACATTACATTGCAAAGCGGGAACGTTTGTATATTCACATCTAGATCATGGTGGGAATATACTGATCTGCACATTAATTATAAAGGCATTTAGTTAGTACTTTATTAACTCTTTGAACGCCCGACGCCAAAGGAATATGCCGTGCCCAGGACGCCAGGCGATCGCGATTATTTGAGCGAAATTGAACTTTACGGAGTCCCGCGTAAGTCCCTATTGCATTGACGAAGCTGACGGCTGTGGCCGTCACTGGTGTCCTTGGCAAGAATTTTCGACGACGTCCACAGTCCTCTGTGACGCTCAAAGGGTTAAAATAGTATGTTACTATTTTCACATCCCTAACCAGTAAAACATTATTACATTCTAAAAAACCCTTTGTTCAATATGAAATAATTTATAAGAAATCTCAATTGCTCAAAGGTAAACTGGAAGAGATCCCTGAAAGGGATAAGTTCGCGTATGTATTAATGATGTGTATTTTTTCATGTTTTATGTTCCTTTTTGTACAATAAAGTGTTTTACTACTACTACAATATTTAATTTATTGTTGGATTAATTATGTTACTTTTGTATCTACACTAAGTTTATCACGAAAAATAAATGATTTATGATTTATGTAATAGATTTTTACCACAAATAATGCGAGTTATAGAGCATAACAGGAGCCACATGGCACATGTTATAGTTTGTCAGAATGTTTTATTGAGATATTATATGTCTTTGATTATCACTTACACATACATTATTTATAGACATTGACTTTGAAATAAGTTGCCCATAAGTGGACCGGCATAATCAAGCTTACACTATGGAAATGCTACATCAAGTGCCAAGGGACATAAAAGCACTATGCTTATAAGATATACAACAAATAAGTTGTAGACTGCAGTTAAAATTAATTATTTAATAAAGAAATTAACTTACTAGTAAATGTAATTAACAAACATTTTTTCATGTTGGCTTTATGTTGACTGAGTACTGATTCTAAAACTGTATTAAGATTTAAGACCTTATTGTAAGGTATTCTGGCAAATAAACATTTCTATTTCTATTTATGTAAAGGTTGTCTGGAAGATATTGCTTTTTAAAAATAAGATTACTCGTTGTTTGCCTCTATTTAAATTGCTGTATGCTCTGTATTATTTTCTTTTATAGACGTAACCATTAAAGAGTGATTTAATTTGTGTTATTATTTTACATGAAATAAAGCAGTAGAATATCATCAGAGAAATGTAAACTGCATTTATTTAATGACACAGTGTATATTTAATAAATCAGAATGATATATTGGCAATGTGCTTTTGTAATAGTACTGGGCCAATGCCCTGTGCCCAAGACTCACTTATAAAATGCTACTCTTTTAATAAGACCAAAAACAAACTTTATAGCATTCTCGTGAGTATAAATAGCTTTCATCAGTGACACTCTAGTAAAATGCTCCCAATGTACCATTTGTCCCAATGCCTAAGAGTATACCTACTCTTTTTTGTGTTTAATATACAACACAAGCCTTATTGAGCTTAGGTGCTGTGAGACTAGGTTAAGTTGTTTACGACTTGTTAGGTTAAGTTGTGTAAAATTCTCCCATTATATTTATTTATTATGCTCAGGAAGGCAATGATTCTTTTTTTTTATCTGTTATCAATACATACTTTTATTACATTTTCAAGATAGCTGGTTTATATGGATTTATAAGTACCAAATTAATTAATAACCAATAAAGGTTTGGTTTTAAAGATACAGCTAGGAAATAAAACCATATCCAACACTCCGAGAAGTTGATTGGCTCACTAATTTATGAAAACATATTTGAAATATTCTTGGCATGCTCCTTTTCAAACATTTCTATAAATGGTATATGAACAGACAAACTCTACTCTATATAAGGAAAGATAATCTTAGATGAAGGTTGCTCTATTCTCATTTAAGATCACTTTATCAACAGATAATAGCTGTACATGAACAACAATACCTATAATTACAATTAATGTTGCAACAAAACTGTTTCCTTAATGAAAGTTATCTGTTTTCTCAAGTATTAAGATATAAACATTAATGTCAAGATCTTATTGGAGCCTTGGACAAGTACAAGGTGACCCAGAGCAAGTGAAATGTCAACATGTAAAGCAGAAAAGCGATTTTATTCGGACAGTGACACTACGAGCACAAAGGCCTATAACTTAAAAGTCATGTCAACATCGTGAACAAAAAGCACGGCGCGACGTCAAGGCGAGCGGCTGCGAGACACATACGAGCGGATACTCAAGGCACTTCCTGCAAGCCCGGAAAGAGAAGGCCATCACACACCTAGAATGCATGCCGGCCGAGCGGACCGGTCGACAAAAACAAGAAAAGTGAAGGCCTTTCCAATACATCTTAACCTAACATCTGTCGCGACGAATCCCAAACAAACACAACCCAAACACATTTGCAGGTCTTCCACCCACGACTAGGCCAAGGCGAAAGGGCACGCAAGTGCAAAGCAGTCGTTAATAACTCACCTTTGCAGGCAGAAATCAGGTAATACCCATCCTTGGTAACGTCACTAAAGTCCAAATGCACCACTGGTCTAGTATGGCCACCACATGTAAGAGGAACTTGCTTAAATGTTGTCATTTTAATTAATTTTGTTTGTTGTACTTTTGGAAAATAAAACTAATATCTTTGTTAACTAAAATTAACCTAATGAGTCTGATCGAACTGAATGTTGACAACCGACTGACGGAAAGTGCAACGCAGTGTTGCTATATGAGAGGCCATATATGAAAAATAAGTTAGAAAAAAAAGTAACAAAAAATAAAAATATACCAAACGAAGAAACAGCTTAAAAGCCTCTATTCTATGTTTGTCATACAAAGGTATAATAAAATGAATGTAAGCACAAACCAAAATAATGTATCTAAGAATTTTCTTGATACTGATTAAAAATTTATACTAAAAACCTAGAAAATTAAACTTGATCGTTTCGGACTCAATGACACCTGTCATTAAGTTACTGTTTTGTATCTGTGGATCTGTCGTGGCTATACTGACGTGTCTGCGACGATTTTGATTTCCGATTTCTTATAAAAAAGACAAAACTAATTGTTTTAAGAAAAAGACTAAGCACAATTAACAACCATGGATTTCTTCACATCAATCCCAACTCACATTGACTACGTCGGGCAAGCTAAGGCAGAGAAATTATACAGAGCCATCATAACACTGTTCAGCATCGTTGGATTTGTTTGGGGGTATATTGTTCAGCAGTTCTCTCAATCAGTGTATATCCTGGGAGCCGGTTTCCTGCTTGCTGCCATCTTGACCGTGCCCCCGTGGCCCATGTACCGCCGAAACCCTTTGAACTGGCAGAATCCGAAGAATACGGAAGAAAAACCCGCAAGCAAGAAAGGAAAGAAATGATCTTGGTTTGATTTTCTAATGTTGAAATAAATAGATTTTAAGATTCATAGTTTTCTTTATTTTTTGTTCCTATCTTTGGTGGTATTTTCCTGGTGATACAATTTTAATGAACTTAAAAGTCAATGTAGATAGTGATAATATAAAAACGCAATGATTTGAAACGCAGGTTGAGGTTGAGGGTGAAAACCTAAATTTATACCCTATTGAGTTTTCATTTAAACATGTTTGCTGTGGTAATAAGCCAATAACTCATAATTAAGCATACTTTCCATGGTGTCTCCTCCACTTCCACCAACCCCATCCTGCAGTGACCATGTTAAAAAGTTGCCTACGAAAGTTATTTAACGGCTGCAATAGGGTGGTTCAAAAAACATTTCTTTTTATTTTCCGACGGGGCACCCCCTTATTTTGTTACACTTATTATGCTGATAAAATACACCAAGTTTCGTAATTTTATCTCAACTACAAGGGGGTGCTCAACCACTTTGAAATTTTTGTATGTTGTATGAAAACAAAAAAAAAACAAGTATTTATTATTCAGAATTTTATTTAAGTATCTGTTTTCACATTATTTGCACATGTGATTTATAAGTTTTTAAGTAGAAAAACATTTTTATCTCTATTTTTTATAATTTTTCAAAAGTAATATTTTTAGAATTTCACTTTAAAAAATCATAAAAAATAGAAATAAAAATGTTTATTACATAATAATTTTTAAATCACACTTTCAAATAATGTGAAAACTAGTACTTACGTAAAAATCAAATAAATTATAACTTGATTTTTTTGGATTTCATACAACTTAGAAAAATTTCAAAGTGTTTGAGCACCCCCTTGTAGTTGATAAGATTACAAAAGTTGGCATATTTAGTCAACATAACAAGTGTAACAAAATGAGAGGGTGCCGGTTCGTCTAGCTAGAGTTTGAATTTTTCCCATACAAACGTGAACCACCCTAGGCTGCAAATCTGAATAGTTTTCAGATCAAAGACATGAAGCACAAGTTCTGTGTGAAACACACATATGAAAACTGAAGTTATTTAATGTACCAAGTTCCAAAAATTATTATTTTAGATTATACTGTAAATATGGGTAAAATACAAATTACACAACGGTCACTAGTGAGCAATTTCAATTATTTATTTACTTCTGTATTAATCATTCGTAGGGATTCCATGTTTTATTAAAAGTAATATTGTAAAAAAATAACAAACAGTTTTTATACAGCTTATATATAAAATGATGGCAAGACATTGCTATAACCAAAGTTCTTTATCCTTTTACATTACAAATAGTAATTAGTACAGTAAAAATAAATAGTAATTGGTACAGTTAAACCCTTTGACTGCTTAGTTCGATCCTGGAAAATGTGACCCATATGTTACACACAAACCACCAATATTCATTAAAAATCTATATAAAAGCTTACTAGTAAACTAGGACTAGAGCAATAATAATACTTCTTAACACATTTGTGGACGCCTAGTGATGTCATGTCATAGGCCAAAGGAAACAAAAAACTACATGACTGCTATAGTATTCGTGGCCGCGAATGTGTTAATGTTTCTTGATGTGTATACACTTCTTGGCCATGATGAAGTTTTCCTTGCGCGTGTATGGGCATTCTTGACGGTCAAAGGGTTAACAGTTGACCAGGAACTCACCAGTTTGAAAAAGGGTGGTCATAACCTTGCTGTGTCATATCTTGAGCTGTTAAAGAAATATGTAGAATTTGCCTCATATCCATCAAAAGTATTTAATGCTAAAACATGATATGTACCTACTTTGTATTGTAGTTTTAGATAATAATATGGTACTGCTTATTGGGAATAAACATTAATTTGATTACATTTATGATGTAAAATTCCTTCAACAAGTAGATTCAAACATGGATAAAATTTGTATAGGTACTTTAGATGTATAGTTTCATGTACTACTATTAACTTTCGAATACAACATTTATATAACAATTTAAAATGATTAATATACCAATGATTTTATCTAAATTCGTTTATCCCAATGCACCAATCACACAGCAAAACATTACATTTATAACAACCGCCATGTTTAAGGCTGCGTTTCTACCAGAGATGTGCGAGGATGTGTAGCGAGGGATTTGTTTGTTAAGAACCAATAGAATCACTTCATTTATATATCCTCTACGCATCCTCGCACATCGCTGGTGGTAACGCAGCCATATAAATTACTCTTATTAATGCGGAAACCGACTGAATACTTTGCAGAAATAATACAGGATATACATAATAATAAAAAAACCATATAAAAACAAAAAGAGACGTCTGGTTGCTTTAAATTGCAACAATAAAAGTTGTTATGCGAACATACATATATCCTCCTAAGGCCCAGCCATAGGTACAAATGAAAAATCCAGAATTTGTCACTGTAATTTGAACCTATAGTGCAGGGAATAGAGTTGATTTTGGTTTAGATTGAAAATTGAACGAAACAAAACAAATGACTATTCCAATTGAATATGATTTAAATTTCATTGAACTGAATAAGTACTATAGGTAGGACCTTGGGCCTTAGGAGGATATAGCAAACATATATTAATTACCTCACTCTTGTTTTCCTCTTACATCTACATTTCTTTGGATCCCTCATTTTCATCAGACATACTTTAGTTGTCACACTTGTCATTTTCAACAACCTCAGTAAAATAATCGTGGTATAAATATCACCTTACATACAACTATTTATTTAACAAAGTTCTATAGCAATCCTCAGGTCTGTCCCGTACACACACGCGTTACATAAATAGGCGGATGCACACAGAACGAGCCTCCTCGCGAGGAAATTGCCGCGCGAAGCAACGCGGTCTGTATAAACATTCCTCGGGCGAAGCAAACGCACTGGCTTCCGCAATGCCTCGGCCGAGGCACGTCTCCACCGACCGAGCTGCTTCGCGCGGCAATTCCCTCGTGAGGCGGCTCGTTCCGTGTGGACCCGCCTTACGACAAATTTTTTGAGCATATTTGTGTCCATGAAAAAAAAAACTGCGTACAATCCTTAGAAAATTTACGTTTGTACGGGACTCACACCTTGAGGACTTTGCAAATTAATTCTACAATGAATTTTTCTTGCAAACTTGAACATAATCTCAAAGAAATGATGTTATTTAAAGCACTTGCTTGCTGCCATTTCTCACAGAATTTTAACATTACATCACATTTAGTCTAGCACACAAAATTTCCGATTTGTATTCAATCAACAATAATGCGTACACAACAAAGGAACGAATAATAATTTTACGGTTTTAGTCGTCTATTTGTAGTCACTACTCGCAATATATTTCGAACAGCTCTTCATTTGCAAGCACTGAGATCTGGGTTATAACCACGAAATGAAGTTCGCAAACTGCGGGCATCTTTCTTCTCCAATTAAGGCGTAATTAAAGTGACAGAGAAAGATGCCCGCAATTTGCGAACTTAGGTGTTCACGGTAGGCCCCTCTGTTTGTGTCGACGACGTGCAAATACGTCAGTATAACCGTAAAATCATTTTATTAAACTTTGTGTTACCATAACTCAAGATTCTCGAGGGAACTACAAATTCGATTAATCAAACGAATGCCAACGAACGTTTGCTGTCGTTCTCTAAAAGTTTATCTCAGCGTGAATGTTCGTCATGTTCGTTTGCTTGGTGTGTACGCACTATAATGACGTCATTGACCAAATAGGTACCCATTCAGTCTCGTTGCTTCATTCCTCACTAAAACTAAATTTATCTCTAAGATTCTTAAAGACGTTGTATATTCTATTTTCATTGCAAGGATCACATTCGTTTTTTTCTTCACTCTCACTAACTTCTTCCTTACTTTCTGACTTTTCTTGATCCGAGTCTTCGTTCGAGGTCTGGTCACTAACTTCGGGGTCTTGGGAAGGATCTTGGCTGGCTTGGGAGTCTTCGTCAATTTCTTCTGTGTCGAACAGCTGTTGTGCTGTTATGAGTGCGAAGGCGAATGTTACGCCGAAGTTGACGTAGGTTAGGGATAGTGGTCCTAGTGTTAACACTATTACAGCCACTACGAAGATTACGCCTGCTACGAAATTGTAGTTTTTCCTGAAACAAGCGATTATGGATTTGTAATGTTTGTAAGTAAATAATTCGTTAGATATAGGTGGGAATTTTATTCCCATACGAAGATAACAATTAGGCAAGTAGAAATAGTAAAATTGTATATCAAAATTATAGATTTGCAGAATTAGGGTGATGTGACGACGTAATGTTTTCATTTGCGGTAGGTAATTTTGTTTTTGCGAAATGGAAAGTTTCTATATTTCGTATGAAACTTCCGAAAAGTTTTA
Source organism: Cydia splendana (assembly GCF_910591565.1). Lineage (NCBI taxonomy): Eukaryota > Metazoa > Arthropoda > Insecta > Lepidoptera > Tortricidae > Cydia > Cydia splendana. Next base: position 3,574,231 of record NC_085965.1, on the reverse strand, counting down.
GGAACATTCCGTAATTCGTCTGTAGTATTAAATCGATAAACTTTAACCATAGTTTTCAGTGTAGAACGCTAAGTTTAACATATTTTTTTTTTATTTACCAAAATTATTAAATGCACGTGAGACTCTTTAATTCAGAGGAATCCAGCTTTGTATGGATTATTTTCTACTGTTATCTGCTGATATGCATACTTACAAGTTTTTTCTCGGTCCATCCATTTGCCATATGCACGTGGAGCAAATAGACAGAATCAGTCCAGGGAACCTTGAATTGTCTGGCTTGAGCACCATGCTGTATCTAAAATAAATAAGAAACATTTAAAATATAATTGCATATTATGTATTAGGCGGGTTCACAGTTTCACACATAACGAGCCACCTCGCGAGGAAATTGCCGCGCGAAGCTGCTCGGTCGGCGGAGACGTGCCTCGCCCGAGGGCCGAGGCATTGTGGCCGCGGCACGTCAACACAGACCGAGCTGCTTCGCGCGGCAATTTTCTCGCGAGGCGGCTCATTCCGTGTGGACTCGCCTATTTACTTTTTAATATATGTTAAAAAGGTATTTTTAGTACTTGTTTTAAAAATCATAAAAAGTAATTGTATAAGTTATAGGATAACTGACCAACAGTTGCACCAACCACACTTAACAGACTGATCAACATCACTCAACAGAGTACTATGAAAAGTCACATACAACAATTTTTTGCGAACACTTTAACGGTGATAGACGGTTTGGTGCAACCGACCTTAACTGTTGTAATGCTTATAACGCATGATAGTAGAAGTGTCATTATTATGTATTATGGTATTTATGGTGCTTGACAACAGTTACCGCATAACCTAATCATATACAGCACCGTCTGGCGACGTTATTTCAGCTGTCAACGACAAAATATTTTGCTCTAGTTTAAATGTCTTAGCATTTATTCCTGTGTACAGCCGCCATCAGATATACCCAAGCGGCCAAGGTGCTCACAGATATCTGAAAACGCCTCTATTATCAAGGCGTTAGAGTGCGTGTTCAGATGTTTTTGAGCACCTCGGCTGCTCCGATATATCTGATGGCGACTGTACACAGTATAAATTATATGGCTACTCACTTGAAATTTCTCGCCCACGTCAACAAAGCAGGCACGTTAACTAAAGTCACAACCGCCCACAGAAAGAACATCGTCATATGAAAATTTATATCACTCAACAACAATTCCCCGTCACCTTCGACATCGTTGTCACATTCGTTCTTTTCTTTATCATTCTTGTCACTAGATTCTTTATTATCTACTTCTGTATTAGTTATTAAAGCTACTTCTTTATTTTCTTCTGTTTCGTCATTTTTTTCTTTATCGTCACTAACCACGATTTTATCAGCTTCTATTTTATCTTTTTCATTTACATTAGTTTTACGTTGTACTAAAGTAGTACTAACAGAATCATCTGGTTTAACGACAACTGATTCTGTTTCTGTTTTCGGGACGAGAGAGTTATCTGATTCTGTCTTATCTTTCTTTTTATTTTTTCTAAACGCGCGGCAGAAGCGTGATGCGTATTTGGCAGCTAGTTTGTAGAAATAGTCTTCTAAGTATTCTTCGTACATTTTGGATATCTGTGAAAATAGAAGGTTATTTTATTGTAAAGACCTTGCAGTAAACAATATAGAGGTTTTCTTTATACGAAATTGTGGATACTTATGTACCGCTGGAAATTTATTAATATTGCGAAATTTCTACAGGAAAAATTTGGAAAGTTTTCATAGTATTTTGGTATGGAGATTGTAACTTTCCGTTTCCAAAATATACTGACATTACTGAGAACATTACCGACCGGTATGACGACCGGTCTGGCCTAGTGGACAGTGACCCTGCCTGCGAAGCCTATGGTCCTGGGTTCGAATCCCAGTAAGGGCATTTATTTGTGTGATGAACACTAATATTTGTTCCTGAGTCATGGGTGTTTTCTATGTATATAAGTATGTATTTATCTATGTAAGTATGTATATCGTCGCCTAGCACCCATAGTACAAGCTTTGCTTAGTTTGGGGCTAGGTTGATCTGTGTAAGATGTCCCCTAATATTTATTTATTTATTTATTACCAAATTTGAAGAAATTTTCCTTAGCTTGCCATTTTGTAGTGCATGGTGTGGTGTGTGTGGAACTGTGGACGCATTAGCTAAATAGCTAAAGATGTGTCTGGTGGATAAATCTGTCAATGAATGTCCGCAGAAACTGTGCCTAATGTGCATAGAAATGTAGACTTTAATGTATTGGTAATAAGATATATTCTCACCATAAATGCATAGAAGGCGCCGCCGGCGACTAGCGCGGCCGCACCACAAGACAAAGGAGCTAGAGTGATGAGGGCTGCACTCACTACCATGGGCACCTGCCGGCAAAAAAATAGTACATTACTACAGAGGCCCGGGAATATTGCTGGCTAAGTAGTTATAGGCCGTTATAGCGTAATGAGGCCGGATAAGGCGGAGAATCTGTGGCGGAAAAGTATACCATACAAATTCAGGCACGTCATCACTTGTTTTCACCTGCGGACTGCACATTTAATTTTGTATGACAGCGATTGAAAATGTCCAAATGGACTCCAGAAAAGGATATGTCAAATAATAATGCCGGTTTGGAATGCTGCGATTTCTCTTAGATAAAATACTAACGTGACTACTGTAAATAGGTTCTGATTTCTTTGACCCTAAAAATGCCTTTACATGTGACAGCAGCGACCCTCTCAGCCAGCCCCTGGCCTCCTCTGCGCCAGTTGGGATGGAAACACCATCACAAACAGCATAACAGTCAAAGAAATTTGACCCTTCTACACATCATATCATCACATCTCATACCATCACAGGAAAATGTCCAAAATAGGTTTGAGAAAAGTTTAATTACCTTTTGCAGTCTAACAGCGACCCTCTCAGCCAGCCCCTGCCCTCCTCTCCATAATATTCTGAACAGCATTCTATGCGCCAGTTGGGAAGAGAACACCGTCACAAACAGCATATTAGTCAAAGAAATTTGAACCTTCTGTACAGTAGTTACATCTCATATTTAACTAGCAGCGACGCGAAACGAGCCCGCGCTTTCTCTAGCTCTGTTATTTAAATAGCTAATGTAAACAGTAAAGAATTAGAGTTAAAATTTCTTTAACTCAAAGAAACGCCCGTCGCAAGACGAGCTCGCGACTTCTCAAGACCAAAAAAGCACTGCAATTTAAATATGGAATCTAACTACAATATAGAAAAGGTTCAAATTCCTTTGACATGCGTTCTTATTCATACCTTCTGTAGCCCAACAGCGACTCTCTCAGCCAGCCCCTGCCCTCCTCTCCATAATATCCTGAACAGCATTCTATGCGCCAGTTGGGAGGAGAACACCATCATGAACAGCACGCCCGCGGCCGCCACGTTCAGGAGCCCTAGCGCCACGAAGTACGCGGCCAGCACCATTATGGAGCGGATGAAGTAGTGCATCTCGTAGTTGTGGGCGCTGGCGTTGTCAAGAAGGTAACTGCTGATGGGGAATGCCCTGGAAAAAAAACTTGTATTAAATTAGCCGAAAGAGCTAGAGATATTTACATAGACCTTACGCAGTTATGAGTTGGGATGAATATCAGATAAGTTGGGATTTATAATGATAGGTACATTGAGTGCTGAATTATTCTATAAGAAAAAATAAATCGATCACTCATCACTCCTCAACGCCCCATGTATAGACAAACACGCCCCCACACTATGGACACTCATAAGTACACTTAGTTATGAGTAAGATGGCACCGCCGACATATTATGATACCAGTAGATATAAGACGAAGTAAAAAACCGAATACTTACATCAACAGAGTAATAAGCACCCTTACAAATACTAGAGGGGCGTATGGCTTCAAGTCATCACTCCTCAACGCCCCATGTATAGACAAACACGTGCCCACACCATGTAAACTCATAAGCACACTTTTAGCTATAAGTAAGACGGCGCCGCCGACATATGTTATTAGTACCGGGGTGAAGGCACGGACGGACTGGGCTAGCACGTGGTACCAGGAGGACGCGATGCTGGAAAGGAGAGTGTGGTTTAGCGGTGGGTTAATAAGGTTAACTAATAATTGAATTAAAAGATGGGGCCGACAAATTCGTGTCGTAATAACAGCGTCTTTGATTCTTAATAATTTTGGAGTGCTTAGACATTTTATCGTTATCGTTTTTTGCTATACTTGGCTTGTTCGTCGAACAGTGAAACTTTTGACATACACTTTAGTGATAATAATCGTTATATAAATTTAGATTTAAAGATCCCAGTCAAAACTGGGTACTTTCCTCTACTTAAAATAAATTATTTCACACCGTGCACGAAATAAAACACCAGATAATTATTAGATAAACATAGATTGCAGTTATTTTTAACCACAATTTCTATTTAATAAATCGGATTAAAATATAAAAAGTAGCTGAGTTGACCGTGACGTCACTACACACGTTTTCATATAAATTCCATATTAGAAAATCGTTTTGACAGTACTAAAAAAGAAGCTGATTTGACTAGTAGGAAAGTAGCCAATTATAACAATTTCTTCTCAAGTGATCGTTTAACATACCTAATAGTATACTTGCACTGCGGGTCCAATAGTAACACAACTTTGACATGGTCCGTCGTGTCCTGCCCTCGAGTCACATTTGGATGGGTTTTGTATAAACGTAGTTTCATTGGAGATTTCTTTAGATGCCTGAAAAAAGACAAAGTTTATTTCGCGACATCCTTATTCGTAGTCACGAATGAGTTGTAAGTTTTGAACATTTCCCCTTTTTTTACCCAAATTCGTTGTAAAGAAATGAGAGGTAAGTTTTGTGTAAAAGCAAAGAGAATTTAGATCCTTATTTTTTCACTGATATGTGTTTGTTTAATTTATTAAATGTCAAAAAGTATCGCCATCTACTCGACGATAAACAAAGGTACTGGGGACTCTGAATCGCAATCAAGCAACAGTGTTTCACTGAAGGTATGGCGCCATCGCTCGAAAAGCTTTGGCCTATCGTCGAGTAGATGGCGATACTTTTTGACATTTAACAAATTTAACACATATCAGTGGAAAAATAAGGATCAAAGTCAAATGGCGTTCTAAAAGTGTTAATCATTTGTGTCGAAAGATGTCAGTAAATGTACTGACTACATAATTTATTTTGACAATATTTCTCTATTTCAAATTCTCTTTGGTAAAAGGTCATAATTTCTTTGACTCTAGTAAGGGGACTGCCATATAGCGTTTAGACCGGGCAATATTAACTCGTAGTGCCCCTACTACTGTGGGCTTCAATCTCTTGCTTCATGGCTGTGCGGGTGCATAGTCAGAAGAAACTGAACCTTCTTCGTAGTAGTTAGATTCCATATTTAACTGGGCGCGCTATGAGCGTGAGAAGCTGCGAGTTCTCGCATTGCGGTTACTCAAATTTGGACTGTAGCTGCTGTATAGAAGGTTCAAATTCCTTTGACTATGTAATACTGCTTTATAATTATAACTCACGTGAAATAATGGTAGTATTCCTGATTCTCGGCCCAAGGCACTTGCATCTCAGCAGAAACGTGGTATTCCGCTTTGCATCCAATGGGTTCTACATATAATAAGTAAGCCTGCCATATAGCATTAAAACCAGGCAGTAGTAACTCGTAGTACAGGCTGTGGGGTTCGGTCTCCTGCTTTATAACGGTGCGTGTGAGGGAGAAGTGGGAGGGCACGTCGACGGTTAGTTGGCGGGAGGCGTGGTCATTGATGTCTACGTTTAGGGTTACCTGTGAAAAAGGGGTTGTTTATTTAAATATATAAAACAAACAATAAAATCTAAATTAAAAAATATTCATTATGGTAATCCCAAAACTTTGGTAATTCCATTCAAAAGAAAACCAAAAATTACTTTCAAGCAGCTAAAACACATATTGGACACTGTTTGGCAAAGTCTGCTATCGCACTACCATAACTTTTGCAGGGTAGCCTATGCATAATTCATAATTCATGAGCGGCAGTATCGTATACAAATATGAACGCTTCAGCATGCTGGATAGTCGAGATATCACTGTACGAAGCTTCTCGTTGTACGAATCCCCCCATCTTCCCCTATACTTGAAGTTGGAATCTCTTCACAGTGTGAATTTTAATTCTTTTGTGCTGAGCGTTCCGACTGAACATCTAGCCACCTTCACCAAGGAGGAGTTTTGGCCAAAGAGTATCAAGTTCCGGCGGTTCCGCGGCCGGCTCCCTGACACTGCGGGGTTGACAACTCCATCGCAGCCATAATTGTGTGTTTTTAGTTTTAAGATACATTTTATAATAATATGTAATCTAGTTTTAAGGTATTTATCTATGGGCCAATAGTTGCCTGAAAATAAATATTTTAATTTCATTTCATATACTATAAAATATATTAGCGTTCTTACCGGCCTCCTAGTAGGCGATACTTTGACGACGACGTGCGACCAATCAGGGTGCTTCTCGATCAAATCGTGGAGATGTATTGTGGCGAGTTTCCGCTTGCCAAAATTGGTGTCCGCACCAGTCCAGCGACTGAGCTCTGATAGGGATGTGCCTTGTTTGCTACAATGGAAAGCATATAACCTCGTAAGGCCCAACATACAAAGAATCCCTATTTTTAATTTGAACCTTTGTATACTAGATTAGGGTGACTTTCGTTTGTTTTAGGAAACAATGAAATAAAAGAAATGCTACACTTTATGTAGTTTTTGAAAGGTTCGAATTAGATTGAAACAGGGTGTACATTGTAATGCACACTGGGCTTTACGAGGATAATGTACATATAAATAATACATATAATAAATAATTAATAACCAAATAAATTACAGCAACATGTTTAAAGGCAAAGGTTGAGATGAAACAGCCAGTTGCATTATTTCGGAAGTTTTTATTGGTTTAATTTTTTCGTAACGATACCACAGAATAAGTAATAGTACTACCGTACAGAAAGGACACTTCCTACAAAGCCGATGTTTGACAGCGATTCAGGGTCGAATCATGATATCCCTTTCTAACTTATGGCAATATCCCTTTCGACTATTTAGGGTTGTCAAAATTCAAGTAATTATCTTATCTGTGGTCGTGCACGCAAAGGGACGTCAAGTTGTGTCAACCCTAATAATTGCTCGGAGCAATTCTGAGCCGAACGGAGCCGAGTTTGCCCGAGTGTCTTCCCACTGACGATACTAATTTGGCCTGCTATCTGAATAGAAAGCTGTACTGTAGGTACTCAATTATTTTCGAAGCTTCTTGCATAGTTTTCGAATGCTACTCTTAATATTGCTGAATAAAAACGCCTTTCTTGCATTTAGTTTTTACTTCAACCGTCAAACTCGCCTCTGATTTTGTTCGTAAACTTTACATTGTACTCTTCTTCCTCGCGTTATCCCGGCATTTTGCCACGGCTCATGGGAGCCTGGGGTCCGCTTGACATCTAATCCCAAGAATTGACGTAAGCAATAGTTTTTACGAAAGCGACTGCCATCTGACCTTCCAACCCACAGGGAAAACTAGGCCTTGCTGGAATTAGTCCGGTTTCCTCACGATGTCGATGACGAACTTTACATTTTACTAAAAATCTGTGTATCTCTTTGGGTTAAAGGTCAGGGTAGGCCGTAAAATCGATTTGATAGCTGTTAGTCCAAATTGTAATTCGTCCAAGTAGCGATTTGTCCATTACGTGGTTCGTCAAGTATCATTTACGCCGTTCGCCCATATCGCGATTCGTCCAAGTCGCCATTTGTCCAAATCTTAGTTCGTCAACTACGTGGTTCGTCAAGTATCATTTACGCCGTTCGTCCATATCGCGATTCGTCCAAGTCGCTAACTGTCCATTTTGTTTCTGCCGCAGTGGAAATGGAGCCTAATTAATCCCATTTAATTACCCACCTTCGAAATCTAAACCTTACTCTAACATGTCATATTTAAAGTCATGGAAGAAACGCGTTTCGGACCAACAGCTATCAAATCGTAAAATCCGATTTATAGTTTACCTATATATACTTCCCTACCATAGACTAAGATACATTACCCACTTACCAATATCTATACGAGTTATACGCGTACTGCGCGTTGCATCCAAATATCCAGTCCTTGTCGTCTAAGTTGACAGATTCGATGACGACAAACCGGTTCTGTGGGAAGCTCACTAGTCGTATCATCAGATACGTCATTCTATAACAAAAGAACATTATTAGACACAAGTTGTCAAATCAACATCAGACGGTGACAGAAAATCATAATTCATTAATAAAAATTTGACCTATAAAACCCACGAGAGTCTCAAAAAAATTGGATCGAAACATGTCAAGCTATTAGACTTAATAACAACGTGCTATACTCTTTGCTTAAGAATACGTGAGGGATCCGTATTAAAATAATTTTAATTTTAATAGAAATTAAAATGGTATCTAGGAAACACGAGGTCTATTTTTGAAAACCGTTGTTAAATCGTTGTACATTTATGGGAAAACTAAATTAAAATTAAAGAAATTAGTAAGGTGAAACGACCAGCCCACGCGCACGAAAGCGAAAGTGAAATCTTGAAAGCGCGATGCAAAAAAAGACTTTGAAGTTATGCATGGAACAGCGAACAACGCCATCTCTCTAATACCCCGGCCACGTACTCGACGAGTGACATGGGAAGTAGGCAGAGACGTAGTCCGTGGCCGCGCTACTCGTCACGCCACCGCTCCCTCTTATCCTCCCTATTAAGCCCCCTCCAGACTATGTGCGTGAATCGCGGCGCGACGTCGTGGAGCGAACATATCGCGAAGTTGACGTATGACTCCACACTCGCACACTTCACGGCGATTTCGCAGTTTGGTTTACGGCAATATGGCGGAAAAGCATCAGCTGATCGAATTTAACTGTTAGTTATCTATGGCATCACACGTGATTTAGCTGTTTTTCCATTTTGTTTTATTGTAAAACCGTAAAATATAGCTGCTTAATATAATATAATCATAATATAATTAATATTTATCTTGCCATAGAGGAGCCAAAATATTGTGTAATGTGGAGTCTTGCAAGTTCACGCTTCGCGTCTCCTTCGCGACGCGGGCCGAAATACCGACAAAAAACGGAGAACAAGGCGCGAAGGCGTGAACAATCTGCGAAATCGACACCACACTCGCGTTCGCGGCTTCGCGCCGCGAATCGCGCATGAGTGTGGAGGGCGCTTTATGTCGGTTTTTTGGCGCGAGTCAAAGGACCGGCAATACGAGTACGGGGCGTCGCGATTAATCGCGCGAGTAGATAGGGCAGTGTGTGGCCGAGGCATAACATTGTCGTAAACAAACTGTTGCTTGGCTTGGCAACTGTCATACTATGTAATACCTTTCTTGTAGGCACTAACACAAGCGACGTTTGAATTGAAAGCAAACACATTGTCTGATAAGATAAGACAAATAATTATGGCACCATTATCTGATAAGGAGCGTAGTATGTATATCTACATTAAATTGAATTTGTCGCTACTGATGAATGGACGATAAAGTCGATAACTTATAACATAGAGAAATATAGTAAGAATAGAGTGCTCACTCCATACATCAGTTTTGGTACCAAAACGACTATTATTTTCGCAGTCGAGTAGCGGAATTATCAGTACCGCTACTCGATACTAGAATTCACTAGTGTCGCGACTCACGAATATTGTATTGAACAACAATTTACAACTAATATTAAAAGCAGAAGTCGTTGAAAATAGAGTTCCGGTTAATCCGGTTATAATATTAGCTGAAAAATGTTGAGCATTAGACTTTTCGGTCGGTGCTACATCTATTGTCAACTAGTAGTAGGTACCTACTGATAATTCCTCTACTCGATGCTAGATGTCGACTACGAAAATAACAGTCTTTTTGGTACTAAAACTGAAGTATGGAGTGAGCACTCTATGTATTTTTTTCTCTATGCTTATAATAACTATGTTCTAGATATCGTATCGGCAGATAAGTTACCCCTGCCTCACACCATCGCGATATCGCTGACGCGGTTTCATAGAAGACATTCTATATTTAAAAACGCATAGACCTCAAATTAAAAGTGAAAAAATTCACTGTCTTGGGTGGGACCGGAACCCACGACCACCGGATCGCTAGCCTGGTGCTCTTCCATCTGAGCTACCAAGGCCTTACCCAATACAGCGAATATTTCCACCATACATGAGCTTTATGTAGCCCCAGCGACATCCACCGTAACGGCTCGGCCACAACATTGCGCGACTTGCGACGGCGGCAGCGATAACCATAGGTTGGGGCGAGACACAGCGATCGGAACTTTCGTTCACACATATGGTTGTCGCTGCCGCCGTCGCCAGTCGCGTAAGGCCGTGGCCGAGCCGTAAAACTGCCACACATCCTAAACGGACTAATTTTTAAATGACATACTTTAGGTGCTGTAACCCAGTAAGTAATTAAAAACCTATTTTTGCGTTCGTCTAAATTTGTCCATTAGTAATTGACTATATACACGGTGGCTAAAAACTAAATGCATTCCTGTTGCCAGGGAGGTTTTGGAATTATACTAACCAACCACAAACTGGCAAAAAAAAAATTACCCTCCCATAGAAAATGGACCAGCCAAAATGTATGAAATAGCAAAATAACCAATTGGATAATACATACAACATCATTTAGACAAGAAAAAATATAAGATCTAATTATATATTTCATTAAAATGTTTAAGCACAACGGAAATGCCTAATCACGCCATTCCCTTGCCCTTAAACGAATTCTATTAAAATAAACATAGCGTAATCACGACTCGGCCGAAAATACAGTTTCGTAGCATTTGGAGAAATGCCAGAACACACGTGGCGGCTAGAAAAATGCCCACATCGAACTAACAGCAACGCATAGACTAGGAATCCTCTAGACGGAGCTTCGAGCAATTATTTCATGAAACCGATGCTGCCAAAAATACAGGGGTGCGGGGGACGAGGCGAGCGAGTCCCGTGCCGTGATTGGTCCGTTCAAAGACACGAGCGTCCAAAGACCCTTGACTCGAAAATGGAACCATCAGTGAACCTTATTGTCATTGAAATAAGGTCTAAGATATGTCAGTTAACAGTGCAGCGATTACTATCGCCCACACTGTTAACTGACAGTTCGTAAACCTTATTACAAAAGGCATAAAGTCCACCCATGGTCAGTTAAGAGTGTTACTGTTTGTAGCTACAGTCGACGTCAAACATACGTTTATAATTTTGTAACTGATTATACTGATAAGAGTTTTATGAAAGGAAATTAAATGACTGGCGTAGGTAATAATAACTCTAGGCAAAAACTATACGAATATGTAGATTTATTAGATAAGACAATTAGGATTTTATATTTAAGAGCAGATTTTTTCAGGTTTAATGTGTGATCTTCGAAGTTGAATAATGACGATATATGTATGTTTTAAAATTTTCAGTGTTAAAAGTAAGTAATAAAAAGAAATAGTTTTCTAATTGCTTATTTTATTGAACAAGTTAACATATCTTTGACGTAGACTGTACCTATGTAGTACTACATTTTCATCTAAAAATAGCCACTCCTATTCATCACATGATTTATATTGAAATGATGTGTTAATCTCGTATGTATTAAACATACGAAAAAAAAAGTTACAATTGTTATAAATTAATACTGCCAAATCGTTTACGATAAAAATTGAAGAACAGTACCTATTATATTATAAGTTATAAGTTCCCCCGTCAATAATGAAATGACGACCAAATAACATTCTTATGTTAAATTTCGTTATAATAATAAATAAATATTATAGGACAATTTTACACAGATCGACCTAGTCCCACAGTAAGCTCAATAAGGCTTGTGTTGTGGGTACTAGACGACGATATACATATATAATATACACATGTATATATAAATACATACATAAATATTATAGGACATTATTACACAAATTGACTAAGTCCCACAGTAAGCTCAATAAGGCTTGTGTTGTGGGTACTAGACGACGATATACATATATAATATACACATGTATATATAAATACATACATAAATATTATAGGACATTATTACACAAATTGACTAAGTCCCACAGTAAGCTCAATAAGGCTTGTGTTGTGGGTACTAGACGACGATATACATATATAATATACACATGTATATATAAATACATACATAAATATTATAAGACATTATTACACAAATTGACTAAGTCCCACAGTAAGCTCAATAAGGCTTGTGTTGTGGGTACTAGACGACGATATACAGTAGAGTCCGGTTAGTACGACTCCGCATATAACAACCAACCGCTTATAGCGACGTAAGTATAGGCACTTGTTTGGTTTTAGTACTAGCTACTATGAAAGTACTACCGTTTATTACGACTCCGCTTATAACGACCGACCGCTTTTAACGACGGAAATTGACACAAAATCCGTCCGTCAAGTCCGGTTACAACGACGAGCGACGTAGTTTTTACAAATAAATTGTTGGTAAGAAGCTTACTTCGTCCCGCGCACCCAACTTCCCTCCCCTCTTTGCCTATACTCAGCAAGATGAAATAGTCATGTGACGTTTCGGCTTGTAAGAATTGTCTCAATTGAGTAGGCATAAGTTGTTTGTTGAAACAAAAGTAAAAGTTGACTCAAAATTGAAATGTTTGACAAAAAACTTATTTTTTTTTTCATTGTCGATGTATGATTGTCGTCTTGATTAGATCCCTAAGAATTACGACTTTTTATTTTACGGGGTCGAGTAATTTGCGGATGATGAGTGAGTACGCGTACCTACCTACAAAAGTGGCTTCTTCTAAACACTCAAGTCTCTGCATTTAAGACAAAGTGTTGTAATACTAACGTAAATAAATATTTTAGTTGAAATGTTTTTTTTTCTTTGATTGTCGCTTAAAGTATTAATAAATAGAAAATGATGTAATTATTTTGATTAAAAAAATATATTAAAATTGGCAGTTCGTTTAGTGCGACGTCCGGTTAGTACGACGTAATATCAGCGGTCCCTTGGGCGTCGTTATAACCGGACTCTACTGTACATATATAATATACACATGTATATATAAATACATACATAAATATTATAGGACATTATTACACAAATTGACTAAGACCCACAGTAAGCTCAATAAGGCTTGTGTTGTGGGTACTTAGACAACGATATATATAATATATACATATTTATAAATACTTAAATACATAGAAAACACCCATGACTCAGGAACAAATATCTGTGATCATCACACAAATAAATGCCCTTACAGGGATTCGAACCCAGGACCATCGGCTTCACAGGCAGGGTCACTACCCACTAGGCCAGACCGGTCGTCGAATAAATACTTATATACTTACATAGAAAACATCCATAACTCAGGAACAAATATTTGTGATGAACACACAAATGAATGCCCTTACCAGGATTCGAACCCGGGACCTCCTGCTTCGTAGGCAGGGTCACTACCGACTAGGCTAGGAGGCCGTTAAACGTTAATAAAATTTAACGTCTAGAGGCACCATGCATGACTAACAAATTAAATTAAAGAAATGTAAAGTCACTAATGTCTAATGTCTGTGACCAAAATCTAATCGTGTCCGTATAGTTTGATAAAAGGATAAAAGTAATATATCCTATCGAATAACGAGGTCAACTAACTATGCATTAAAATAGATTAATTGGTTTATGTTTAATGGAATTTTACCCTCACGTTAAAGCAATACAGTTTGATTTTCATTAATTAATATTTCACTGAAAATTACCTAGGTGTGTTGTGAAATTAGACTTAAGTACTTGTAGTTAAAATTAGGTCAACATGACGTGCATTCTCGCGCGCGACTTCATATCGGCCTGGCCACAACCGATATGAAGTCGTGACCGAGCCGTATATCTAGCGCGACTTCAAGTATTGAGTCGCGCGCGACCGCCTGTAACTTGTAAGGTATTTCCCTGGAGGTCTGCTCCAGATTCGAGCGTAATGGCCACACATCGGTAACTCGTGGCATTTAGGTAGCACTTAAAGGATTAGTGATGAGCACACATCGGTAACTCGTGGCACTTGACAGTTTCTAACAGAGTAGTGATGTGACAATGTTCTTCCTATACGAGTCGAGAAAAAGAAACCACTAAAAAAAGGAATTAATTAAACTAATTTTTTAAGTGCCACGAGTTACCGAGTTGACCTAATTAATTAAACTAATCTTTTAAATGCCACGAGTTACCGATGTGTAGACAGTAATGGCATTTAAGCTTAGAATAAATTTAAAAGTGGAAAAATTACTGTCTTGGGTGAGCCTTGAACTCACGGCCTCTGGATCGATACTCCAGCGCATCTGAACCACCAAGTCCTCATCCATAGCCAGCAAATCTTTCCACCATATTACGGGTCAAGGGGACCCCAGCGACATCTACCTTAAGCAGTAACACTTCTGTGTGTTACTGCTTGTTAAAAATTAAAAATTAGTTATGGCATTTGGCCGTGGCCTACTATTGTTAATTAAGATGTACAGAGTCACCTGCAGTAATATGTTACACAACGAAGGCCGCAAAAATATCTGACACGATCTTATTCGTAGAGCCATAAGAGCGTGTCACATATTTTTGCGGCCTTCGAAGAGTAACATATTATTGCAGGTGACTGTACCTAGTTTAAGAATAAATCATAAAATTGTCATAATAAATATTATTCTCTAAAGATAGCTATAATTGAGTAAAATGTGGCACTTACTTGTCAATCTCCGGCCGTGATATCTGGTATGTCCTCCTATTGTCTTCGTACCAGAATGCATCTGCCAGCATCGTTGCGTTAGGTTGTACCACGTCAGGATTTAAAAACATCGATCGGTTGGCCTGGAATACCATCGTTAATATAGTAGATAAAATGACCAAGTTAATAAAGTAGGTAAAATGACCGAAGTCGGTTATCACATTGGATGCGATTCGCATGTCAGATGTCGCTATAATGCGCGCATTGCGTTGTCTCGCTAAAACCTCGGAGCGTCGTGCGAATCGCATCCAGTGTGATAGTGATAACAGCCGAATGTGAACCCTATCGGAAGGAGATAAGGACTAATAAAGGTCAGTTAGGTGTGTTGCTGTTAATTAGCAGATCGATATTTAGAACCCATATAGCATTTTCGCGCCTCTATTAACGTAGTTTGAATAATTCATGGGTATAATAAGTAATAATAACACGATAATCAATTTGCCATTCCCGATGCAAAAGTGCCCAAGATGATGCATGATGATGATGATAATGATGATGGTATACTCCGTCTAAGTTAACTATGCACCGGCTTAAACAGAACAAAGTGTCATATTTTCATAAAAAGTTATCATGTCATTATCATTAAACATGACATTATTACACTTTGTCATTGCATTTGCATAGTTAGCTTGGTTCAACTCTTAGGATAACTATGGGCATCGTTTGTAAAAGAAACGGCCATAGCAGAGATATATTCCTTTTTGGCTGAATCCTCGGCATAAATCAACAACATGATTGTATGACGATTAGCTCCCTTATTCATAAAACTTTACGGGCCTGATTTAGTTAAATTATGTTTTATATTTTTCTTACAAATACATAAGTCAAAATGACAGATAAAGATAAACGATTATTACTATTATTAGCTATTTGAATTTTCTAGCGCGTTTATGAATAAGGGGGTAAGGGGGTAAGGTTAATCATGAGTATCATGACCTTCACTGCTTACTGAGGGAATTAATGTTAGTGACTATGGGGTAGTTGCTATGCTCCAAGCCGCGCGATAGATGCTTGTTAATATTTTTGGCAGGCATCTTTCTAAATATTTGTTCAATGGGTAAACTTACCACAAAATACTGTCTAGCCCGAGCCATCTGCACGTTCTTATCGGGTACTAGTTGCTCTGTCACCGGGTCCACAATAGAGAATAGGAACTTATTGATGGTTATAACAAGCTGCCTGCACCAGACTATAGTCACGTGTTCAGTGGAAATCCATACGCCTGGGATAGATGTTGTCTGTAAATAATATTTTTTTGACAAAACAAGGTAGGTAATATTTTGAACATTTTAACCAAAGTACGATTTTTTCTCGTAAGCTGCCTTGTTTTGGAACTTAGTTAAGAATTTCGAAATTCTATCATAAAAACGAATCGATCAATTGACCGAGGCCGAAGTTACATGATATTTTTTTTAATTTAATTCCATTGCACACTCGCCTCGCTAAAGAGCCTATATACATAATGATGTTTTGCTGTATATTATCACCAATCGATCAATCGACCTAGGCCGGCAATGTTGTTTGATATTCCATTTATTTAATCGTATGGCAATCGAGTCGCTTAAAGTATTAGAAAGTAATAAAGAATTAAAGAACTATATCCAATGTATATGTTTGATATTCCATTGCCGGCTTGTCACGCAAAAGCACCTCTATCTACCAAGAAACAATTGATCGACCGGCCCGGGCCGGCAATGTTGCATGTTTGATAATCCATTACCGGCTTGTCTCTCTAAAGCGTCAACACCATTATGTTTCCTGGACTTATAAAAAAAAACTTACCAAAGCATTAACATCACTATCATTACTCGCCGTCAGCCCAGCGGGTATCAACAAATCCCTCGCACCACTGCCAAAGCTAATCAACATCTTTGTCTCTTTCACATTCATATCACTGTTTATTCTCTCCCACTCTGTCTCCATGGCTGAATAGAAGCTATCCATGTCCCAGTCAAAGTTGATGGCGGGGGCTGCTAAAGGTGCTGCTAGAGCGATGGAGATGTTAGTTGTTGAGATAGTGCTCGGGTAGGCGAGGAGACGCTTGGCTATGAGGCCGCCCTGAAAAGTTAGTTAGTTTAGCCTCTAGCCGCCCATACGTCAAACTTTGCCAAGCAAAATGAAATTTTATTTTGTCAACGCAAAGTTCAAATGGAACAGGAGACCTTTTTATAGGTCTCTGGGCGGCTAGAGGTTATGAAAGTGTTCGAGGTTTTACCTTGATACACTTGGTAGCACAAGAAAAGTACTGTCTGTTAAGAACTTTATTTTCTAATATAATGTATATGTGGATAAGCTAATCGTTGTGTAGCTTTTTTTAGTGATCTATTTTGACATGAAATTATTGTCAAGTGGTTTGAACAAAAACATATTTTGCAATATGTTGTGGGTTCTGCTGCTATGGAAACAGATAAGTATCTTACTAAAATCTTATCTTACTAATATGTTACTTTCGTTAATGTAGAATGCTCCATCATAATTATTAATAGCAATCTGCATCATAAAGCATACGTAACACTAGTGTCCAACCAAAGCCGGACTTTTTGCCAAAACCAAAACCGAATTGTTTCGTTTAGGTATACTTTCGTCCGAACCTTTGGCAGAAACATGATTGTTAAACCGAAACCTTGCAAAACCATCATAGGCCAAGCAATAAGAAGGTATAGAGGGAAATGCTAGGAACACAATTTTTGACTCCGTAGCTTTGTTTGGACTAGTTAGGAGGTTAACATATCAAAAGTCCCCGGCCATAGCCCCGGTGCTGGGGGTAGAGGGGGAAAGAAGGTCTCATTTTTCGGTTTTTCACTTATATCTTGGAAACTTTGCGTCTTAGCGACATGACTACTAAGATAAACCAAAAGCTGATAAAATTTGTTACAAGTTTTATTCAGTCAAGTTTTTCGATATTTTGAATAGTTTTTGAGATATCCGCTCTTTAAAGTTTATTTTTGGCCAACAGACCATAGTTGACTCACCATTGAATGACCAATCACAATGACTGACGTAGGCACAGACTTAGTATACTTGTTAGGCTTGTAGAGGCTCAGTATTTTGGAGATGCAGGCCGCGGCAAACTTGGTCTGCCTTTGTAACACACCTCCGTAAAGACCGGATAACTCTTCATTATAACTAACTAGAAACAAAGGATTATAGCAACTATGGGTAACTTCTCATACTCAGGAAGAATGTTTACGATGATGATAGGGAGGAGAATATAATCACATTTTAGCTAAGACTTAGGGTCGGTTGCACCAAACTGTTCGTATCGTTAAAGAGTTCGCAAATTTTTTATGTATGGAAAGTTTCATAGTAAAGCGCCGGGGCGCGCCGGCTGACGTTGATCAGTCTGTCAAATGTGGTTGGTGCAACTGGCCCTTAATGTTGCAGATTATAGGAGTATGTTTTTCTGTGAAAATAATGCTCAGACATGGTTGAGAAAAAAAGAGACCTAGATGAAAAACACATTATTATATATAAACACAACATTTATTTAAAAAAAAACCGGACAAGTGCGAGTCGGACTCGCGCACGAAGGGTTCCGTACCATAATGCAAAAAACGGTCATCCAAGTACTGACCCCGCCCGACGTTGCTTAACTTCGGTCAAAAATCAGGTTTGTTGTATGGGAGCCCCGCTTAAATCTTTATTTTATTATGTTTTTACTATTTGTTATCATAGCGGCAACAGAAATACATCATCGGTGAAAATTTCAACTGTCTAGCTATCATGGTTCGTGAGATACAGCCTGGTGACAGACGGACGGACGGACAGCGGAGTCTTAGTAATAGGGTCCCGTTTTACCCTTTGGGTACGGAACCCTAAGACATGTATGGATACTTGGATAATCAGTCAATACAACTGAGAGATAGTTATTAAAATATGTGCCATTCTCAACCAAAAGGGTATTTATTGTCAGTTATCAATAAGGCACCATTTCCATATACCTTCTATTTGAAATCAACCTTATCGACAACCAACAAAATGGTACCTTTTGGTTGAAAACGGCCCATATTAAACTGTAAAACAATTTTAAGTTTATATATATTCTGAAATCTGATTCTTCATGTACTTACTAGTAAAATAGTCAAAATGGAATTCATATCCTCTAGACAAAGCCATCCTCAGTGCTACGGAGGCCAGAGAGCGAGCTTGCATGTGACTCCCAGAGTTACCAGGCAAATATAATACCGGGATACCATCAAACCTAGACAAAACACATATTTTGTTTAATCAAATGTTAAATATATTCAATCCAGGTATCTGTCAAGCACGTACCCATATACCGTAGCAAAGTACAGTCACATGCAATAATATGTTACAGTTACACAACAAAGGCCGGAAAAATATCTGACACAATCTTATTTGTAGAGCCATAAGAGTGTATCTCATATTTTTGCGGCCTTTGGGGAGCAACATATTATTGCAGGTGACTGTACCTACTGAACGTACGTATGTGATCTGATCATCCCTTTCTTTCAAGTAAGTAATGAAAAAAAAATTGTCTTAGTCTTGGCCCAACTTCTCACTAAACTACTAATATTTACCACATTTTTCTAGCGCGTTCCGTGTATCTCCCTTCGCTATAAGCGTAGAGACCATATTGCGGAAACTCTTTGTTTTCATCCAAAGTTATTTTCTAAAACAAACAAAGAAATCAATACACGTTACCCGGGAAATAGCAAATACCAACGCAAAACAATGACACTACTTGTAAACCTATATCTTACCACGAATTGAGGATATTCATACATGTAAGTCATTTCGCAGTAATTCTTTTTGTCACTAAAATGAATATTTAACACACCCAAAAGAAATGCAATAAAGAAAATCAATGCAATTATTTGGTAAATACTCGAAGTAATTATTGGTAACAGCTTCATTTTGAATTTATAAATTACGCAACGTCTACAAATCACTAAACTAGTGTTTAAATCTACCTATTTTTATTTAAATGAAGTGTTTGCAAACGCAAATATGTGTTATATGTGACTGGAGACTTTGAAACATTTTATTTTTATCTCAGCAAGCTCGACGACTGTCGACCGCCCGACCGAAAAAACACCGATCGACTGTCAAATTGTTTGTTTGAGTCGCTCCCTCCAGTTGCTCAATCACACGTCATTCGGATTATGTTACATAGGACCTATCGTGTGTCTGGAACAGTTTTATTTATATTTTTGATTTTATTTTTTTAATGGCCTCTACATACGTCACCGATCGCATGCGATTTGTAATACATTGCGGCATTTGATCGATCGATTGAATTCATTGCTCCTACTTAGCCGGTCATTATGTAAAATCGCATGCCATTTTGTTGCACCGTCTGTAGAACTGACAGTGACAGTGACACATCACAACTTCATAACATAACCTTACTTTATATTGGGGATTCTGCTCGTCACTGCGTTGGTGTACACACGTGCTCGGGCTCCTTAGTCAGAGAAAAGCGTTTTCGGTGGACGTGATTAGTATAATTTTTACCCGTAGTGATAGTTTGGTGGATAAGGTACTAACACACACGGAAATAGGGTAAGTAATTAGCGTAATTATGGGTAAAACCGACCCCCCTGATAGGGGGGTCACCGACGCCATCATACAAGGTGATTTGGAATCACAAAAAACAAATGAGGGTAAGAATGCAAATTCCTCCCTTCACGAGCCGACGCCCATGGACTCCCAAATTACCTCGAACAAAAGAGGATCGGAAAACGATACCGTTTCAAAGGCCAAAAAAGCACACCCCCCGGGGGATTCTAATCAAACAACATATGTGGCCCCTGGCTATAACGATTCCGATCCTCCACTAAAATACTCAGAGGCAGACAAAGGACCGTTCGTAGTTCACATTAACAGAGTTGAGCCAGACCCTTCCGCGGGATTAACCTTACAAGCACTTAGAGTAGCCCAATTATTACACAAAAACAGAGTCGATGGTATTATCGAAGGATCAATTAAATCCCTTGGACGTAATAAAGTATCTGTGTCTTTCAAAACGGCCGAGTTGGCTAATAATTTCACCAAATCAGACAAGCTGTCTCAAAACAAATTAGCTGCTTCCATACCAAGGTTTCTTGTTACTCGAATGGGGGTCATCCAGGATATCCCCACAGACTGGACTCTTGATGAAATTGTTGACGCTATCAAGTTCCCCTCAAGTTTCGGTTTCCGCATCATCATGAAAGCTAGAAGACTGTCCCGTAAGGTTCACAGAGAGGGCCAGCCACCAGAGTGGGTCCCCTCCAAGACAATTGTTATAACCTTTCACTCTCAAGACCTTCCGGAAAAAATATATCTCTTCGATATGGCCATGCCGGTAAAAGTATACGACCTCCCCATAATCCAATGCAGGTCATGCTGTAAATTTGGTCACATTGCTGCTAAATGC
This sequence comes from Cydia splendana, assembly GCF_910591565.1. Lineage (NCBI taxonomy): Eukaryota > Metazoa > Arthropoda > Insecta > Lepidoptera > Tortricidae > Cydia > Cydia splendana. The sequence goes on along the minus strand of NC_085965.1, from coordinate 3,553,100 downwards.
AGATCAAAACCCACATGTTACTGTTGTGCTCAAAATCACACGGGTGAATCATGCAATGTTACCGGTGATAAGATTACCTGCATTAACTGTTCAGGTCGCCACAAGGCGACTGACCCAATCTGTCCAGAGCATAAAAGACAGAAATCCATCAAAATACTAATGGCTGAAGAAAATCTAGGTTACCTGGAGGCCTCCAAACGCTTCCCCCCAATACGTATGAGCTATGCAGAAATGTCCCAGAAGATGTTTGAACCCCCCCCTAGATTCACGGGAATGGCACCAGCGGTACATTATGCTCCAATACCTAACTACATAGAAGAACCCGCAGGTCCTTCTCAAAATCTTCATAGGTCCTACACCAAAACAATATATAAAGCCCCTAAACCCCGCCAACCTCTCGCCCCATCTTACAACATGCGGGCACATAGGGACATTGTCAGAGACCCACAGACGGCTATGCCTAATGGGTGTGCCCTCAATAATAATGATAACAAAGGAGATGCCTCCCAAAATGAATACCTTCTGGAGACCCTCACAGCAGCCTTAGTCAATTTAGTTAACTTAATACTGAAAAGTGGGTCCACACTACCGAACAATGTTATACATCAACTACAGCCTATACTCCCCCTTATCACAAAATATGGACCCCAGGGTCCTTCAATGGAATTCACAGAGTGCTAACAATAAAAAAACCGAAATAATTCACCTAATTAACAAATTCAAACCTGTCCTTTTTGCCATATCTGAAACATGGTTCAAGCCTGGCTCTCGTTTCAGGATCCCAGGGTATGCCTGTTTTAGGGATGACAGAAAGGATGGAAGAAATGGTGCAGGGTGCGCCCTGCTCATCAACAGAAATTACACATACACAGCCTTCCCCCTTATAAATCACAGTTCAGAACTCTTTATTACCGCTGCTAAAGTACTCAACATTACATTTATATCAGTTTACATTCCTAAACCAAATAGAAACTTAATAGAAGAACTTCAAACATTAATATCCAGCGTTCCTGGACCATATATAATACTAGGAGATTTTAACTGTAAAAACACGCTCTGGGGCTCCCCTATGTGCGATTCTAATTCGTATTTCCTATTAAACATGGTTGATGAATTAAATTTATGTGTACTGAATGATGGATCGAATACTAGGAGGGCATCTCCGCTGCAAAACCCTAGTGCTCTGGATCTCACTCTAGCTTCCGCAAACCTGGCCTCCTTAACCTCTTGGAAAGTATTAAACAATACATATGGCAGTGATCACTTCCCTATATTATCCACCATCCTCAGACCCTGCCCCCCGGCTCACATACCCCAACCACTTCTAAAATACAAAACGGCCCAGGCGGACTGGAATAAATACTCCTCTAACTTAGAAAATAGAATAAAGGCAATGCCTGAAATTAACCACAATAATTTTACAGAATTATACACTAATTTTATAGAGCACATCTGCCAGTCTGCGGATGAATCTATTCCTATAAAAAACACAAAATCCCGCAAGATTCCTTCTCCCCCCTGGTGGGACCTGGAGTGTACAAATATAATAAAAGACCGTAAAAAAACAGAGAAAATCTACTCTGAAAATCTCACTATGGAAAACTTCCTAAACCTACAAAAAACGAAGGCTAGATCCAAGAGGCTGCTTGCAAAAAAAAAGGCTGAAGGGTGGTCCAGTTTCTGTAAGTCCCTATCTCCAAGGTCGCCATCTTCACTAGTATGGAAAAAAATAAAGGCATTCCGGAGGAATCAAACTTTTAATGACTCTTTATGCAATGATACTAATACCTGGCTACCAGCATTTATAGATAAATTATCTCCTCCCTTTGTTCCAAATGAAGACCTCTTCCCGCAATCCATACCAGTGGACAAGACCACAGATAAAATGAATGACCCTTTCTCCTACCCAGAATTATTATGTGCTATGGACCACCTAAAGGACTCCTCTCCTGGCATCGATGGGATACCGTTCTCATTTATAACCCAATCCTCTAAAACCACCAAAGAGTACTTACTGAAAATAATAAACCATGTTCTCATCACCGGTACTGTTCCCGAACCCTGGAAAACTCAAATCATCATTCCTTTACTAAAACCCGGCAAAGACCCAAAAGAAGCCTCGTCATATCGCCCAATAGCACTTTCCTCAGTTGTGGTTAAAATAATGGAACATGCAATCAAAAATCGTATAGAATGGATTCTTGAAAACCGTAACATACTGGCTAACTCGCAATTCGGATTTCGCAGGGGTAGGGGCACTGTTGACAGTCTCAGCATTCTAACCACAGATATCCGGCTGGCCTTTAGCAATAATGAGCAAACTATAGCGGTTTTCCTGGACATTGCAGCAGCATATGATAATGTCAACCTCTCACTACTTAAACAAAAAATGGAACGGTTAAATATCCCTTCAAGACTGACAAATGTAATTAGCAATTTGTTTATGGCCAGATACATATGTGTCCGTTCAAATGGCAATGTTCTTCCGCCCAGGCCAGTATGGCAGGGTCTCCCCCAAGGGTCCGTCCTCAGCCCCATTCTATATAGTCTCTACACTTATGATCTGGAACCCACGGTAGACTCCTTCTGCAATATTTTGCAATATGCGGACGATATAGTCCTATACAAAAACTCCTCATCGTTTGCAGACTGCTCGTCCCGATTGGCCTCTGCCCTGTTCTACCTAAGAGAATACCTTGAAGCTCATGGACTCTCCCTATCCGTCCCCAAATGTAAAGCTGTAGTATTCACTCGTAAAAAAAATATCCCACCTATAGAACTCTCCTTGGAGAGTCAAGAAATTGAAATTGTTAACTCGGTAAAATTTCTGGGAGTTCTGCTCGATTCTAAAATGACTGGTAAACCCCATTTGGACTATATTGCAAAAAAATGCGAAATAAGTATTAATGCTATGCGCTCACTGTCTGGCGTACGATGGGGGGCTCATCCGTACACCCAGAAAATTCTATATAATGCTATAGTTCGAAGCCACTTTGACTATGCTAGTTTCATTTTGGAACCCTGTAATATGGCAGCACTGGGCAAACTGGATAGAATCCAGGCTAAGTGCCTGCGAATTGTGACTGGTGCCATGAGGTCATCTCCAATAAATGCTCTGCAAGTGGAATGTCTAGACCCCCCTCTTATAATGCGTAGACAGTACTTGGCCGATAGATTTCTTATGAATATAATACAATATGAGAATCACCCACTGCTAGCAAAATGTAAAGCCCTAATGGATATATCTCCTGACTCTAATTACTGGAAAAATAAAGAACTCCCCCCATTAATTAAATCTTACAAAAAATACTGCAATATAAATTCCTACCAATTTGATAAGAATCAAATATTCTGCTTTAATTACGACACATTAGTCTTTCAACCCACAGTCGTCTTAGACTTGGGAATTTCTAAAAAAACTCCCAATGCAAACACAGTATTTAACCAAATTATGGACAGACAATTTAAGGGATGGCTACAGGTTTACACAGATGCCTCTAAAATAAACCCAACAGAATCTGTAGGATCAGCGGTATGGATCCCAAAATATAAAATAGTACTTAATAATAAAAGCCCCCCACAAGCCTCAATATTTACCGGCGAAGCAGTCGCTCTATATGAAGCTATCACCTATATTAAATCGCATAATCAAGACAAAAGTATAATCTTGACGGATTCTCTGAGCTGCCTACAGGACCTGAATAGACTACCATTTCACTCCAAGGATAACTTCTACCTTACCTTAAAAATAAAAGATAAACTTAGAGAATGCCATGATGCCAATTTGCAAGTAGTCTTGGCATGGATCCCTAGCCACTCAGGCATAACTGGTAACGAGGTCGTGGACCAATGTGCAAAATCTGCCATACACCAGAGTTTCGCTTCTGACCAAAAATGCTTTACTCGAGACATAAGATCTTCGATAAGATGTCTTCTTTTTGAAAATTGGAATAAATCATGGCAGCTCTCACGTAGAGCCAAGGGTCAACACTACGGTAACTTGCAACCAAATATCCCTCCTAAACCCTGGTTTTTCAAGCACAAAGGCTATTCTAAGGTAACAACTTCGAATATTATCAGATTACGACTTGGTCACATTTGTTCGCCAGTGCGCCTGGCCAAGATGCGAATAAGGGACAGCTCGATCTGTGAGTGTGGACTGGACGAAGGTACTACTAACCATATACTTTTGGAATGCCCCTTAATACGTCATCCAATATATGATTTTCTCCCACGTGAGATAAGCCGTCCAATAAATATTAACTTCCTCCTAACCCTAGTTTATACCACATTTGGTGATATTTTGAATAAATTCCTAACTAAGAATGAGTTCAAACTGTGAAGTATGGTATACTGACAGGTGATGGATCTAGTAAATGTTATAATAACCTTAATAATATATACATACATATATCTATATACATACACAACAAACGTTGTCTGATTTATGACGTCTTTAACTATTGGAAGTGGTCGTGTTGTCCGTAGGTTGAATGGCTTGTGTTTGTTTGTAGGGTGGATGGATACTCAACCGAACACCGTATATACATCACCGACGATCTATATCATACTGGCCGTGTGTTATCCAACCTCGACACTGGCGGAATCATCAAGCCCTGATGGAGCCATAATACACAAAAATTGATTGATTGATACTTTATATTGTTGCATACCTTGATCCCCTTGATCAAAACAACAATAAAACGATACTATCTCATTCAAACAAGGTGACCTTACTTTAACTGAATGCGTTCTGTTATTTAATGTAAGTAACTTCCTGTTATGGACTTGAATGTAGTGCACTTTCCTCAATTTTCTGGAACAAACTATGTACTAAAATAGAAGTGTTCGATATAGGTTTTGTAAGTAACATTGTGCATTCCAGATTTGGACATGGAAGTCATGTATCTGGGATTAGCTATACCAGCCGCAGTGGCCATATTCGTCGTTTCAAGAGCTCTTTATTTGATTATACAGATAATCTCTTCAAATTGTCACTTAGAAAAACATGCATCTTTACGTACTATGCTCTGCATTGGATCTGGTGGACACACAACAGAAATGCTTCGGATATCAAAAAAGCTAGATTTACATAAATATCAAGATCGCTTGTACATAGTTGCCGATAATGACACTAGTAGTGAAATAAGAGTACATAAATCAATTGAGAAAGGTACTAATTACGCTATTAGTAAAATACCTAGAAGTAGGAATGTGAGGCAGTCATACATTACGTCCGTGTTCAGTACTTTGTATGCTACTTTACATACAGTTCCAGTTGTGTATACATTCAAACCAGATGTTATTTTTTGTAACGGCCCGGGTACATGTATACCTATTTGTATAGTTGCTTTCATGTTACGCTGTATGTTTTTATTGGACTGTAGGATAGTGTTTGTGGAAAGTATTTGTAGAGTAAGAACCTTGTCATTGTCAGGCAAGATTTTACAATATTTTGCAGATGTAATGGTTGTTCAATGGCCTTCGTTACGAGATGTGTGTCCTAGAGCTAAATATTTTGGAAGGCTGACATGAATAATATGCTGAATCTTGTTAACCCTTTACCAGGCTAAGGGATATATATTTCCCACATACGGCACTTCAAATGTGTGTCCTATTTTCGATGACTGACATTTGATTGTCATTTTTTTTTTAATGTCAGCCTGGCTGTAGTTATGAATTATTTGAAATGAACAAATTGTCACTACAATCTTAACCTCCTTGTTTAAACAATAAAGTTTATATCTAAGCAGATTATCTTGTTATTTGTTGATAAAATAAAATTGTCATCCTGTTAACTCCCTTTACACAATTATTGTTTTAATCGTGCAAGCTAAAAGCCCTTCATAGGGTATATTATGAGATATTGTAAGGCAAAAATGACCATATAACTGCACCCTTATGGTTTTCTTTCTGTCTGCCTTAAATTGTGGATTTTATTAAATCTAAATAATCCATTAAAGGGCTAAAACAAGCATAAATGAATCAGTTGAAATAAAAGTCTGAAGAACCCATGAAAAATGTGTATAATTTTTGTGTAATACATAGTCCTGGGGAGATCATACTATTTCTCCTTGTTTTGATGCATTAAGTTTTGCTGGCTCGACTAGACACGCAACAAGAGATTAATTTCCTTGCCTTTATAGGTTTAAGGGCTACCCCACCCCCACACTAGCGTCTTTTGAGCGTCGGCGTCTAATCAGCGCTATTGAAAATGGCGTCGCTGCGCAGTTGCGCCAACGTTGCGTCGAGCAGCAGCCAGAGATTTGAACAGACGTCGACACTCGAGAGACGCTAGTGTGGGGTGGCCCTAAAAATTGAAAACTTCCAGAGATAAGTACAAAATTATATTATCAAGGCACCACTTTGATAATGAAAATAAAATTTGAGCAAACAACGTTCTCTGAAATATCTGAAGTAGACTGTAAAAAAGGTGTATCATATTCAGATATTTTTGAGCACTCTGTTTAGTACAGATACTCGTGATGGCGACTATTCAGTCAAGGTAAAAGTGCCAAAAATATATATACACCACCCATTATTATTGCCCATAAATTAAGGTAATGCATACATATTTTTGTCGATATTTTAATACCTTGACTTTACAATGACAAGGGATTGTAACTAGCTAGAGCTTTAGAATAGGTATTGCTAAACTCTTTTTGAACCCATAAAACCATCTTTCCCCTCCTAGAATAATGTAATTCTATGATACGAGTTAAAATTCAGGTATTATCTAATTCTTATCACCAATGATAATGCCTTAACAATGATACTAATTTTAAATATAAATTTAGGCACATAATAGGCAAAGTTTTTTGTTGCTTAATGTTTAAGTACTTCAATTTTACAATGGATTTTTTTAACAAAGGTAGGAAAAACCCTGATAGCAAATAAGTAATCCTATATTAAAGGAAATATTAAGCTTAAAAATATCAATTTTATACATAAATTTTATTTATATTATACATTGTGAACAGGAACACCCACAGATAATAATTCCTGAGATTAATGTAGTCAAAAATTGACTTAGTGTTTAAAGTTAAAAACGTCAATCTCATCATAAAATGTATAAAAAATGACAGTTATCATTATCAGTATCAAAATTGACTCCTAAGAGGTGGTCAACATTCAACAATAAAATAAATCCAGCGAAATAAATCATTATCAAGATAATAATGACAAGTATAATGACGTCACAATGACAATCAGTATATTACAATACAATGATGATAATAACAAAAACAGACGTTCAATGACATTTGTGTTGTTTGGGCCATTTTCTTTCAGATTTTAGAATGTTTGTGATATTTCTACTCATAATCACGAGCTCTGTAGATCCTGGTAGTAGACATAACATAAAAATTCCTAAATATAAAAAAGTGTAGTGTACAACTTAAAAAAAATGCCCCATCTCTGTTTTTTGTACAACACAACTATGAGACTACACCTTTAGTAAAATTGTTTTGTCTGTTTTTATCAAACAAAATGGTATAAGTAACAGATTACGTAATTGAATTTTAACTGAACAAGGTTTGAAGTTTGATAGATATTTGTAATGGCATTGGTTTAAGATAGGTAGTCAGAAATAGAGTGCTAGAATATCTTAGGTTATTCCAGTCCACTCTGTATACATAATATCTTTATCTCAGATCAACAATCTAAAGTAATATCCAATCAATGTATTGTTCAGTAAAATTGGCAAAAGTCATTATGTAAATGCATCAGTCTTCAAAGATCTCATTTCCTGAAGGTATCATATCACATAGATCAAAAAGGGAAATGTCATCTTTGTGGTGTAATTATTCCCATAACCAATTGGCCACAAGACTGGAACTGAGAAAAAATATTCCAATCCAACCCCACTGGTAACAAAATGGGAGTGCACAATCGTATTTTTTCATGCCTTAGCTAGATCTGTATCACCAAATGGATGTTTTTAGTTCAGTTAAACTGTTTAAGCCTTCATAAGGCAGAGGGAATATATTCCCACATGATTTTGATCGTATCGTAATCGTATTTTTTCATGCCTTAGCTAGATCTGTATCACCAAATGGATGTGTTTAGTTCAGTTAAGCTGTTTAAGCCTTCATAAGGCAGAGGGAATATATTTCCCACATGATTTTGAACTGTCTCAACGTGATATATTCCCATGTAAATGATAATAAATAGTTTAATTGAACAAAAAACATACCCTTTGTAATAAAAATCCCAGGTACCTACAAGTAAATTTCTCAATTGTCCCCACCTCATGCTTCTCATCCCATGGGGTAGGAACAAATGGGAATACACCATGTTGCTAACTTCAGGAACCTATGACAAAGTTTAACAAATAACGTCCTACCCACACTGGAAGAAAATGTTCTTACATTTGATCATTGGGATATAAATATTGCATTTAATACCTAATCTTTCATCTCTTTCTTTGATATCGCAAATGAAACTGTCAACTATATTTGCAAACAACAGCCAAGTATGTTGCAGGCATAGAGATAAGATTAAAGTAAACATTGGCATTGTTGGCAATGACCTATTTTACAAGTTCATTTAACGTAACTTATACATAAGTTAATAACATTCCATGTTACAGAAATTCAATTGTTAAAAGCCTATAAATTTATGATTTAAGACTGGCCAGCCTTAAAGCTCAGCGCACATTATGTTTCCGGAGTTTCTACCCATTTCAAACCAAACTATCCTACCCATTTCAAACTCAAAGGTGAAGGCTAAATTTCTGTCTTCAAGGATACTACAAGGTCTACAAGAAAGAAGTTTAGCCCATCAGCCTTTAAGTACTTGGCCAAGACTACACTTCAAGTACAAGTCAATCACACATGAACTTGCAAAATAGACTTCTATATTTATGCAAACTTATTCCCAATTAAATTAAATATTTCTATAAATTTTCGTCACTGTATAAAAAGTTAGCAGTACCACTAGGTAATTCAATATTAGGCACAATAGAGAATACTAATTAACCAATGTATATACATGCATGTAAATAAGTACATACAAGGAGATTAAGTTAACCTTAAACAACTAGATGCAGAGATGTATATAGTAAACATAATTACTGATTTCCATACTTCAAAGTGATGTTAGTCTAAAGGCGGATCCATACTGCAGTTAACTTTTCTGGAGCTACTGTGGGGCAACACTGTGCAAAAGTAAGTAACTAGGTACGTTACCTGAATGTTACCATGTCATACAGTAATGCTCCGCATTAACTGCAGTGTGGATGCACCATGTAGAAAATTCAGTGAGAAATGAACCCTTAATTTTGCACAAATAAGTCAAGTTAGTGAATGTAAACCTTCTTAAGAATCAAAAAGAACTTATAATACAATAAGAGGGTCCTGTAACACTGTAAAATTAAGGGTAATGTAAAATGTATGGAAATTTTAGCAGTCATTAACTAACTAGTCTCTGCTAGAAGTAACAAATATTACAAATGCAAGCCTGCTTCATGGTTTGGCGCTGTCATTAGTTTGATTCCTCTCCTCCTCCTTGGCTTCATCATCTCGTTCCGCTATTTTTCCATCATCAATGAGACACATTGCTTCATCATAAGTAGGCGGAGGAGGTTCAGAGCTTGATGGTTGCGGTTTAGTCGGAGCAGCGCTTGATATTAAGGCGTCGTAGGACGGAGGTAGGGTGGCGCTGGATGCTGTTCTAGGAACCTGACCGCTGTAAGATTGTTCGGCTTGAACGGCTGCCATGTCCTGGAATAGTGATAGAGAAGAAATGAACATAATTCTGTCCAGTCAAAATTTAAGTTATTATGAGTTAGAGTAAAGTTACAGGGGGGGGCGGGGATCAGGTGTGTGACACCATATTTTTAACACTTCTGATAAAGCTAAGAAGCCGATATTTAGCATGATTATGTTTGATAAGATAACTTAGTTGTGAATTCAAACAGTATATTTCTGCAGGTTAGTAAGGTGGCTGCCATCCTCATCACATCCCCAATGAAGTAGACCTTTTTTGTGGAATGCCCCAATCTTCAATTAATTTTACAGTTTAACTCATATTTTTAGTTTCTTGTGCAATGTATCAGACAGTCTAGATCTATATCCTCTAGCCCAGCGGTCAGCAACCTTTTAGCAGCCAAGGAGGGCCACATAGTAGTTAACGAGGTTGACGCGAGCCGCACTTTGGGCTTGTGCACAAATCACGCGAGGTTCGACAGGGGGAGGGGGGCTCACGAAAAAATCACGATAGATTACGTTGGGGGAGGGGGGTATAAGGAAACCTCACGTGTATTTTTCTACATTGAACGAAACTAAGAAAAAAAACTTACCACATGAGTAGATACTTTTTCTCGGTTTCGTAAAACATAAATCTTCACTCTGCACTTCAAAATAGTGAGTCTATTTAACGAAAATAGAAAAATAAACAAGATTTTCTATATACAATACTATTTATCTTAAAATTAGGTAGAATGAAAAAAATTCAAAAAATACACCTGAGTTTGTGTGGGGGGAGGGGGGTAGCCAAAAACCTCACCAAATATCACCAAGGGGGAGGGGGGATCACAAAGTAGCTGAAAACACCTCGCGTGATTTGTGCACAACCCCTTTGTTAATATTTATGACTTTATCAGATATTGTTGTTTGTCAATATTACATACAAAATAGCCAGGGAGGCTCGCAGGCCGCAAGTGAGAGGTTGGCCAGCGGGCCGCCTGTTGCCTACCACTGCTCTAGCCGCCCAGAGTCCTATTAAATGTCTCTCATTCCATCCTATTTTGAAGCTTTATTTTGACAAATCAAAATTGCATTTATTTTGGCAAGTTTTGAAATATGGGCAGCTAGAGGACAGGATTATAATTAGTCTAATTTCTATTTACCTACACTTTTGGTGTATGGTGGTTGGTGTTGAACTGTCCTAAACAAAATGAACCATGTATCCAGTCGGAAGTTATGAGTAAGGCCTTAGGGCTCATCAGTCTTAACCTTTTGTATGTGTGTGCTTTCCAAACCTTTTACAAACCTGCTTAAATACAACAATTAACAACTTGTTTTCAAATGAGTGGTGCTATTGCTAATGAGTTGTTTGTATAACATGGAGCTAATAGCATCAAAACAACAACACCATTACTTTTATTTCTGCTCTTTAGGTAGTTAACTTTAAGGTGCAAAGATAGCTATTATGCTATACATAATTATTAACATTGCACAATTTGAATCACGGTTCAAGTTTTATAGCCTGTAATTATCTTCAAATGCCACCTACCTACGTCACGCACCCCAGCTGACCTATGGAATACAAAACATTCAAATTTGTACCACTGTTGCTAACACTTACCCTAATTATTGCACGTTGGTGGAGCAGCATTTGTATTACACTTTTTCTCCTCAGATATAACATACTCTTCACGGCTACCATCATTCCAGAACATATAAATATTGGTCCCACTAGCCACATGTGTCCTAAGTTACTCAAAATGTAACCATCGGCGTCTCCCAAGGCAAGGACTGTTATAATTGTTCCCACAGAAAAAAGGACCATAGAAAGCACGAAATACGAATAACTGGTGCAGTCACATCTGCCGAACCTCTGCTCTTCATCTAAATCGAAGTCTCTATGCCGTAACCGATGTAAACGTTGTCTGATAAATGGACTATCGAATACGGTAGCCATTTTTAGAGAAATCTCATATATCACCCAAGCAATATAGTTCACTTCACAGTTTCATTCTTATATAAATATAATAAGCAATATTTCTAAGTAACTGGACCATGGAATAACAGGAATATGAAAGTGCAAACAATAACAGAAACGTTGCTAACTTGCTAGTCAATCACTTCTCTTCTCCATCGCACATAGCAAAGCAAACAGGTTAGAAGGTATAACGATTCTATCGACTTGAATCGAATGAACACAGGTGTCAAACGTTTGCAGGTTAATCGATATAATAATATGTCATTGTACTGATCCAAACAGCTTTTTTAAGACCCCTCCACACTGATTTTTAATTTTCAATGTTCGCGGTAAGCTTGCGCTAAGCCCTCGGAGGCGTTATTAAATCTTCCTGGCCGCTGGACACTTTCTGCCATCCTTATACCCGTAACAGACTACTACACCGCACCGCGACCTTGGTGAACCGCACCATTAAATGAGAGCGAGAAATAGATATCTCTTGTGCGGTAGTTTGCTATGGTTTTTAGGTTCTACCGCGAACACCGAAGTTAGGGCATTTTTCTCTGTCTCTCTATTTACGTCCTAATTGAAGTAAAAGCCGTAACAGACTACCGCACCTCACCAAGGTCACGGTGCGCCGAAATCTTATTGAGAGCGAGAAAGAGATAAATATAAAGAGATAGAGGCCGGCAATTTTTGAACTACAGTATTCGCGGTAGGCCCTCTGCTGCTAAAGCCCACTCCAAACTATGTGCGTGAATCGCGGGCGAAGCCGCGAACGCGAGTGTGGAGTCGATTTCGCTATCTCCACACTCACGTTCGCGGCTCCTTAAGAAGAACATCTAACTTTCTCTGTCTATCTCAGCAGAACCAAGTCTGAAAACATATAAATAATGGGGGTTTCCTCCTTTCAACACAGTTTGCAATGTGTTTGCAACTTTGCAGTCATTATAAAGCCCTGTAATCTGTATAAAAATTACTTACAAACACATAAAGCCTGGCTACTGAAATTCAAAAAATCTTGGGATGGTCACACTCTGTGTAGTAGGACTTATAGTTTTGATACTAGAAAGTATTTTTGATTTTCTATGCACACGTAAGGTACCTAAGGATATAAGTTAAATATACGTTGACGTGCACTCAAAGTCAGCTCACATAATTTCTACCACTATGTAAAGTACAGTCAACGATAAACACATATGTTACCTAACACTTTCTCACCATATACCATTGTAACAAGGCGAAAAATGAAATGTAGTGTAAATAAAACCTAGCTCGATAATACCGTAATATTAATCCATCACCAAAAAAAAATACATTTAAAGTAATCATAATAACTTAACCTAATTTACAGCGCGCTAGCTGTAAATTAGGTTAAGTTAATTTAATATGTAAGATTATTATATTGAGTTAGAAATAATTTTATAGCATGTCTTATAGTAATTATAAGTAACATATTTTGTTGTAACATTATATTATGGGTTGTACCCTTTCAAATTATGGAAGAGCGGGGCCTTCTGCCACAAGTATATTCTATACGTAAAAGAAGGTTCCAACCTTTTTACTATTGTAATGGATTCGTAACCCTAATAAACTATTTTTCATTTTTCATTTCATTTCATTTTCATAATAATCATAATCATAATCATTTATTGCATCCATGGTTTACAAAGGTGTTAAAAAATGTAATTGGGTACAGCAATAGTACTATGCTAAATGCTAACCCCCTTATTCATAAAACGTTACGGGACTGATTTTGTTAAATTATGTTTTATCCCTTTTTTACAAATACATAAGTCAAAATGACAGAAAAAGACAAACGATTGTTAGCTAATTGAGGTTTGTAGCGCGTTTATGAATAAGGGGGTAAGTATCAAAATATTTATAGAGCACCAACCTCCTAATTTGTTTACATTTGTTTAGGAGTTTTAAACATTGCAGTTTTTCGTTATACAACGCTACACGTCGACTTCGCACATTGTCGTAATTAGGGCGAGCGAAGCGAGCCCTATCACTATTCGACAAACTATGCATTCTTGTGGTACACTTTACGGAAAAACTATCGCACTGTGAGGTTTGAAATTTAACATAGTAATTTAAATTCATATGTAGATGTGTTATCAAACATAAAAATATCATTTTATAAACCTAAAAAATAAAATAAAGTAATAACACTTTGTATTACTACTAGCGCCATCTGTTGGCAAAATAATGAATTAACATTCGTGCTAATGTTAATTATTTATTTGTCTAACAGATGGCGATAGTAGTAAATCCATACTTAATATTATCTGATATTATAAATGCGAAAGTGTGTCTGTCTGTCTGTTACCTCTTCACGCTTAAACCGCTGAACCGATTTTGATGAAATTTGGTATAGAGAGAGTTTGAGGCCCGGGGAAGGACATAGGGTAGTTTTTTTATCCCAGAAATCCATCACCGATTTGGTTTGAGGCCCGGGGAAGGATATAGAATAATATATAATATACTCCCGTAAGGGGGTAGAAAAGAAGAGAAGACAAGAGAAGCTTCGTATGTTCCAGAATATTCTAGAACATTCGTAAGTATTCTGGAATGTTCCACAATGATCTACCAGATACTGCCCCCCCCCACCCCTTTTCTTTATACGTTATATATTTCTTTAAACGTTATTGCACAAAATACAAATAAAATGTACAAATGACGGATTCTCTACCGGTCAACCATAGGGCTAAACAGAGGTGTAATAAAAATGGTGCAAGAAGAAAAGTAAGTAATATATTTCACGATCCATTCTGAACATTCGTCTATTAAGTTAAGGTTCAACTTCTTCGACTCCAATTTCTCTAACTTCAACTTCTTCAACTTAAACTTCTCCTACTTCTTTATCTTCCTAACCTTCTTCGACTTCTGCAACTTCTTCATCTTAGTCAACTTCAACTTCTTCAACTAAAACTTCTCCAACCTATTTAACTTCTTCAACTGCGCCAGCGTATTCAACTTCTTCAACTTCATTAACTTCTTTAACTTCTCCAACTTACAACTTCTTCAAATCTCCAACCTCTTTATCTTCCTAAACTTCTTCAATGTATCCAACTTCTTCAACTTCGAATTCTCCAACTATTTCAAGTTCTTCAATTTCAACTTCTTCAACATCAATTTCTCCTACTTCTTCAACTTTAACTTCTCCTACCTTTTCAACTTCTTATACTTCAACTTCTTCAATTTCTACTTCTCTAACTTCAACTTCTCCTACTTCTTCAGCTTCAACAACCTTTTCAACTTCTTCAACTTCAACTTCTCCGACCTTTTCAACTCCTTCAACTTCTCCAACTTCTTCAAATTCAACTTCACCAACTTGAACTTCTTCAACTTCTAAAACTTCTCCAACTTCTACAACTTCTCCAATTTCTTCAACTTCTACTTCTCGAACCTCTAAGTTGGAGTGGAGGTGGAAGTGAAGTTAAGATACAAAATTAATAAATAAATAAAAGAAAATAGTATCTTAAATTAAAAAAGGCTCAAAAGACCTTTCGTTACAAATAAAGAAAGTTTGCATTTTTGACTACTTAGTCATCCATTTTGGGGGTGAAAATAAGGGTGTAATAAAAAGCAGATTTGTTTAAAAATTATGGTACCCAAATTACTAATTCCACGCAGATGAAGTCGCGGGCAAAAACTAGTAAATAAATATTGGACATTCTTAATACAAATTGACTAAGCCCCACAGTAAGCTCAAGAAGGCTTGTGTTGGGGGTACTCGGACAACGATACCTATGTGGTGTTTTCAATTTCAATAATGTCGATGGCGCTTACGCCATCGCCATTAACAACGATGAATACAAAATTGGGTTAAAATTTTGGATTCAGACCCACCTCGCTTCGCTTGGTTTGATTCCCAATTTAGCAATTAAGTTTCTGTGAATACCTACTAGAACAATCAATCTTGCTGTATATTCACTGCGGAGGTCAATTTACTGGTATGTTTTGTGACGCTGGTGAACTGATCAGTCATGTTGTGTTAGCAAACTTAAATCGGGTATTTTCAGTTCGAGAGACAGTTTTAGTGTTACTATTGCTGGGAACTGCTAAAATTATAAATAAAGATAAGCATATTAATACAAACTTCAGTGACTTAGGGCCGATACAGACGGACTACAATACGACTGCAACTTGTATGGGAACTGCACGCCGTCTGCACGCCAGTTGCAACGTCGGCGTGAAGTTCAACAAAATGACCCAGAACCCTGGCAGTATCTAGTGGAACTCAGGTTTGGTGCAACACGCTGTTTTAGTCACTCGACACGTTTTGATGAGCACTTGGAAGATCAGTACCCAAGATAGAGCTGATGCTGAACCTTGGCTGTACCTAGTGGAATTCAGGTTTGATGCAACATAGACACACGCTGTTTTGGACATCCGACTCGTCTTGATGAGCACTTAGGAGAGTAGTATCCAAGAAAAGCTGATGCTGAACCCTGGCTGTACCTATTGGAACCCAGGTTTGGTGCAACATAGGCACACGCTATTTTGGTCATCTGACTCGTCTTGATAAGCACTTAGGAGATTAGTACCCAAAATAGAGCTGATGCTGAACCCTGGCTGTACCTAGTGGAACTCAGGTTTCATGCAACATAGACACACACTGTTTTGGTCATCTGACACGTCTTAATGAGCACTTAGAAGAGCAGTAGGTACCCAAGATAGAGCTGATGCTGAACCCTGGCTATACCTAGTGGAACTGTGTGTGTGTGTGTGTTTATATGCTGAGCAGCGTGATTACCGCCAGTAGGTGTCCAGACGGGATAGTTTTTCGCTCAAATGTGTGGTGTGGATGCAAAAATAAATTCAAGGACATTGGCCCAACATTATGTAGGATGTAGGAAAGCCAGTTGGCTTCCTTACAAAAAGTAGTGGGCAACCGTGTAAGATGTAATAAGCGCTTATGAAATTGTATACATCATCATCATCATCTCAGCCATAAGACGTCCACTGCTGAACATAGGCCTCCCCCTTGGACCTCCATACGTGCCGGTTGGAAGCGACCCGCATCCAGCGTCTTCCGGCGACCTTAACAAGATCGTCTGTCCATCTTGTGGGTGGACGTCCTACGCTGCGCTTGCTAGTCCGTGGTCTCCACTCGAGCACTTTTCGACCCTATCGGCCATCTTCTCTGCGTGCAATGTGGCCTGCCCATTGCCACTTCAGCTTGCTAATCCGGTGGGCTATGTCGGTGACTTTAGTTCGTCTACGGATCTCCTCATTTCTGATTCGATCACGTAGAGAAACTCCGAGCATAGCCCTCTCCATAGCTCGTTGAGCGACTTTGAGTTTTGAGATAAGGCCGATAGTGAAAGACCACGTTTCGGAGCCGTAAGTCATCACTGGTAACACACACTGATTAAAGACTTTCGTCTTGAGGCACTGAGGTATGTCGGACGAAAAGACATTACGTAGTTTCCCGAACGCTGCCCAACCGAGTTGGATTCGGCGGTTGACCTCTTTCTCGAAGTTGGACCTACCTAATTGGACTACTTGTCCTAGGTAGATGTACGAGTCAACAACTTCGAGTACCGAGTTCCCTACAGAGACTGGGATGGGCACAACATTGGCATTTGACATAAGTTTCGTCTTGTCCATGTTCATTTTCAAGCCCACCCGTTGTGAAACTCGGTTGAGGTCATCGAGCATCATGCTGAGTTCCTCCATCGACTTTGCCATGACTACGATATCGTCGGCAAACCGAAGGTGAGTGATGTATTCGCCGTTGATGTTGATGCCAAGTCCTTCCCATTCCAAGAGCTTGAAGGCGTCTTCCATTACGGCAGTAAACAGTTTCGGAGAGATAACGTCTCCCTGCCTTACGCCTCTTCGCAATGGAATCGCCCTCGTGCTCTGCTCCTGTACTCGGACCGACATGGTGGCGTTACTATACAAACACTTCAACACTTCGATGTACCGATAGTCAATATGGCATCGCTGAAGAGACTCAAGCACCGCCCATGTTTCCACCGAATCGAAGGCTTTCTCATAGTCTACAAACGCTAAGCATAATGGCAAGTTATACTCTTCGGTCTTCTGTATAACTTGCCGCAGCGTATGGATGTGGTCTATGGTACTATATCCTTTTCGGAAACCGGCTTGTTCGGGAGGCTGGAAGTCATCAAGTCTGTGTTCGAGACGGTTCGTGATGACCCTTGAAAACAGCTTATAGACATGGCTCAGAAGCGTG
Source organism: Cydia splendana (assembly GCF_910591565.1). Lineage (NCBI taxonomy): Eukaryota > Metazoa > Arthropoda > Insecta > Lepidoptera > Tortricidae > Cydia > Cydia splendana. Next base: position 3,535,246 of record NC_085965.1, on the reverse strand, counting down.
ATGGGTCTGTAGTTCTTCAATAGGTTGTTATCACCTTTTTTGAAGAACAGCACCACCTCACCTCTATTCCATGTTTCAGGCGTTATGCCCTCGGACAAGACGGAATTAAAGAGCTTCTGGAGGACTTTAAGTACCGGTGTTCCACCCGCTCTCAGAAGCTCTGAAGTGATTCCGTCTTTGCCCGGCGCCTTGTTGTTCTTAAGCTGCTTCAGGGCCATCCTAATCTCGTACAGACTGATGTCCGGGATATCTTCGGTATAATGTCGGGACAGCTTGGCTCTTGGATCTCCTACCAAGCTGTCAACGGGCTTTGCGATCGAAGTGTATAACTGTCCATAGAACCTCTCGATCTCACCTAAAACCTCCGCTTTGCTCGACGCTATGCTGCCATCTTCCCGTTTCAGCTTTGTCAGCTGGCTTTGCCCAATAGACTTGTCCTTTGCGAACACTTTGGAGCCTTGGTTTCGCTCAATAGTCTCTTTAATACGGTTAGTATTAAAGAGACGCAGATCATGTCGCAAGGACTTAGATATACGTCTATTGAGCTGCCTATATGACTCCGCGTCATCGGGAGACTGCAACTGTAGCGAGCGTCGTTCAGCCATGAGGTTTAAGGTTTGCTCGGTCAATTTCTGAGGTCTATCTTTACGGCGGGGTCTAAAAAACTTAGACCCTACTGTGTGGACAGTTTCCACTAGCCCGTCGTTGATTTCGTCCACTGAAGCCAAGTTCTCTAGGCAAGCAAAGCGGTTAGAGAGCTCGAGTTGAAAGCTTTCGGGGTTTTGAACATGGGCTCGAGTAGGTCGGAGCGTAGACTTCATCAGGCTGGACCTTTCAAGTTTAATATTGATATTCAGTGTGCCTCTTACGATTCGGTGATCACTACCGGTCTTTACCCTGTTGATCACAGAGACATCACTGAATATCCGTTTCTTGTCGGTCACGATGAAGTCTATCTCGTTTCTCGTGGAACCGTCAGGACTCATCCAGGTCCATTTCCTGTGAGGCAGCTTCTGGAAGAAAGAGTTCATCATGAAGAGTTCCTCTCTCTCCAGAAAGTCGGCCAGCCTCTGACCCCTAGGGTTCCGTTGCCCATACCCAAATTGCCCCACTCTCAACTCATCCCCGCATCCATCCCATCATAACAACAGTAAAGTAGGTTTTAGAAGTATGTATGGCCCTACTTACGTCCTCATACATAGCTTCTACTTCATCATCGGAGTGTGACGAGGTCGGTGCGTATACCTGAATGACCTTCAGCGAATATCTTTTGGATATTCTGAGTATTAGGTATACCACCCTGCTCGACACACTGTCGATGGTTATTATGTTGTTTACGAGGGACTTGTGAACGAGAAACCCGACACCACCTTGGGACTGTTGGTCGCCCTCCCGGTGGTAGAGCAAGTTACCAGACTTCAGGGTTATCGTGTCCTCCCCCTCTCTACGGACTTCGCATAACCCTACAATGTCCCAGTGTAACCTGCTCAGTTCCTCTTCCAGCTCGCAGATCTTTTCGTCAGTCCTCATAGTGCGTATGTTGTGTGTTACCAGGGCCAGTCGTCGTCGGGGCGGATAGCCGGATCTTTGCCGGAGATTCTTAGCACCCCTGACCCCGCTAATGCCCTGACCGCTACCATAGCCAGAGCACCGGGGGTCGCCGGAACCTCGGGGCCGTGGTTTTATTGTGCTCATCATGATGGGGGGTGAATGCCATAATCGCCACGCTTGGCAGGCGGGTTGGCGATCGCAGTCGAGTACACCGAATTTGAGGGACGCTGCTGCCCGTCCACCGGTGGTCTTGGACGTAGTTTAAGGACATACCCGGGTCGATAATTGCCGGGTGAAATTGTATACGTGTGGATGATATTGGCAATTTAATTTTGTCGTCTGGACACGCTTTTAATAGCGTAGGACAAAGTAAAAGCTGTAACAGACAGGCGTACAGGACAGCAACCGGGGTCCGGTTAGTATATTTCTTTCTTGCTCTCACTTATAGCTGCGTTCTTAACGGACTTATGACGTACCCACTCGTTCGAACATGAAACAAGCCTCGGATTGGATCAAAGTCGCGGTCCGGTACGTTTAGCCCCCATTCGCACGACAGCTTTTTCAACGCGCGTTAAAAAAGCGCTTGAATCTGTCCAAGCTCTAAATTCGACTTAACGACCAAGGGTTAAAGTCGAAAATCCAACAACGCTTGATAAAAAGCGCCACCGCTATCGTGTGAATACATACATGGTTATCCATTTGTGTCATTCAAACGCTTTTTGAACGCGCGTTGAAAAAGCTGCCGTGCGAACGGGGCCTTAGGTAGAAAAACTCCGCGAGCCCTTACAAAGCTCTGCTTTTTGCTAGTTATTTACGAGCTTAAATAATAGTTTGCGAACCTCACTCAGTATAGACACTATTAATATTATTTAAAATAAATCCCTTATAAACCGCAAACAATTTGAATGAATGACATAAATTGACAACTGACTTTTAGCTTTTTTTTAAATCATTGATGATACAACAACGAAATATCTGTCAACAATTTTTGGCTAGCCAGAGGCGCTACCGCGAAAACCGAAATTCGCAAATTGCGGGGATCTGTCTCTTTTACTCCAATGAAGGCGTAATTAGAGTGACAGAGAAAAATGCCCGCAATTTGCGAACTTCGATTTTTGCGGTAGCCCCTCAGACTCTATCAATGCTTAGGCCAAGCGCGCACCACGACTTTTTGTCGCGCGATAATTTAGTCGCAGAAATGTAACGTATGTGTTTATATGGCAGTGCACGCATATGCGACAAAAAAATCGCAGCGATTTTATAATTGTGATTTGTTACATTTTTCCGCGACTGCTCGCGACGCGATTGTCGCAAAAGTGAATTGCAGCATACGAAGTTGTATGACCCCGCGCGCACTGCGATAATAAAATCGCACCTCGGACCTCAGTCGGCATTTCGATCTCCAAGCGTCAACATATTGGAACCTGCTTCTCCAATGGAATCACAAGATGAGACGCTAGATAGACGCTAAATGCTACACCGACGTAAGCTTCATCTGGCAAGTCTTCTTTTTGAGGTAGTGCACCAGCGGTCTCCTGCGTATCTCTTTGAGAAACTTTCCTTCCGTAAGACTCGTGTAGCTCGACAATGTGGGTTGCAGTTGTTAACGCACCGTCACTGTTCGGCTGCATTCCGTGGAAGTTTTAGATATTTGGCAACAAAATGCTGGAACAATCTGTCTCCGCCTTTGAGGAACCTGAAAAGTGTGCATAGTTTCAAAGTTACGCTAAAAAAAGAGATATATGAACATCAGCAAAGACAGGAAAGTTTAAGATGTGATACTAGTTTTATCTAAGAAGCCTTTTTTTTTCACATACCTGTAGTTATTTCCCATGAGCCAACCATTTCTGCACTATTTTTTGTCACTTTATTTTAATTTGTTCGTCTTTTCCAAATAATTAATTTAGTGATATAGTTTTGGTTTGTTTAAAGCTTTTACGACTAGAAGTTTTTAAGTCTTCTGCACAAAATGTACACGTGGATAGCTATGTCATAGCACAAATATGGCCGTGCTGGTGTCGTGCCGTGTGACGTGGCCATGGCGTGGCGGCCAGCTGTCACTTGGCTGTCAGGCCTGTTCCAGATACGGCAATTGCCGCAATGTTGAAGTTGTATATTAAATAGTTTTAGTTTCAATTTTATGTTTTAGGTATAGTTTTTAGGTATAGTTCTAGTTTTTAATTAGTTTAGTAAATTATAGCATAACCGCCTCGTCGTCGAACGGCGTAAGCCTGGGTTACAACGGAAGAACAGCGCTGGCTTTGCCAGCAACATGCTGAGTTGTGACCCTTTTATGGCATTTTTCACTAAATGTTATACATTGTATATTTGTCAACATGTTTTTGTCATCTGTGTTTGTTTGTCATAAATAAATGTATTTCTATTCTATTCTATTCTATTCTATTCTAGATGTTGACCATTTAATTATGGAAATAGAAGGAGATCACCTTTATGGTACATAAATACTCAAAGTTATACAGCGATCGCATATTGAAGACACGTTTCACGACAAGCGACTGGTACAAAAACCATGTTGAGAATGAACAAATCGTCGACTTTTCATCGCAGTGCGCGCAGTGAATTTTCTGCGATTTATTACAGCGCGATTCTAAAATCGTGTCGTAAAAATTAAAATCGTGGTGCGCGCTTGGCCTTACTTTATTCTTTATTCTTTATTCAAACACTATGTATAAGTTTACAGCTCAAGCCAAGGCACTTATACTGTTAATTAGGTACATATATGTTGTCAGTATCAGTCAGTATCATAAAATTAGTAGGTACACTTATTGTATTACACACTTATCTTTATAATTGAACATACATATTATGTATTACTAAGTTACATAGAGATAAAAAAAAGAATCTGATATTAAATAACTTACAAACATTCGACAAACAAAACCGACATCAAATTGTTGCAACTGTACAGTCCTTATTTTTTAAATGATTCGATTCTACTAACTCGATTATACGATTAAAGATTTTCTAACCGTTAAATATAGACCTTAAATAGACTGGGGCCTTTTTCATAAGATTGTCTTGCGTTTCATTTCGTTTGACAGCCCGACTTTCTGTTGACAACTTGACAGAAAGAGAAGATAAGACAACGCAGACAAACTAAATTTGCTTCGCTGCTAGTCGTAAATATATTTTGTAATTTTCATTGTTTTTTCAAATATCAAGTTGCAAATGGCTTGAAAAAGAGTGATACAATTACCGTGCTATTAACGTTCATGTCCCGAAGTACTCAAATATTAGTGGAGTTTCGTCAACATGGCTCGCACCGTCCTGTTGTTTTGTTTAGTTATCTTCGTTAACACGGGTATGACACTATTATTCTTTATGTTATGTTCGTATATTGTTATTTAGAGGTTATTATTAAAGATTTGTGATTATATTGAAACTATTAATCATATTGAATGGTTATTTTACAGTGACGCCGTGCAAGGTGTCGTTATCGAATAATGGGCCGGCGGTACGTGGTTCTAACATCACGTTCACGGCCAGCTTGTCGCAGGGTTGTATAGGGGAAAACCTGAAGTATGTGTTTATGGACAGCAGCGGTTACACTAACGATGCTGAGGTGAGTTGTAGTTGTCAGTGAATCTTCATATTTTGCTTAAAATCGAAGTCTCAACTCTTAGTCAGATGTAAAGATACCTCCCCCTTAAATAAACTTCTATGCAGAAGGTCAGATGTCTTTGCAGCTGACTATACAAAAAAGGAATCACCACCACAGATATATGCAAACAAGAGGCCCTACCATGAAAAAATTTCGCAGAAGGCCCTTTGGATTAGCCACAGAAAAACAGATTGGCTGCATTAATTAATAGTGATGTCTGTTAGTTATACACACTAGTGGCTTTGTGAGCTGTGGAGCTTGCGAGCATAACTTAAAACGGAATAAATGTATGGCTCTGCCATTTAAAAAAAATCCTAAAACTGAATAACAAACAAAACAAAAAAAACTATTCAATCAGTTGAGACTTTAATGAAATGTAAGGGGTACACCGAAGCTGCCCTTGCCCTTGTCATGGGACATTTGCAGACATAGCACCCGCCAGGGTGTAAGGACTATTGAGAGTTGATGGGAATTGAAAATAAACTAGGCTATTGGGTGAAAGCGATGGCATAAATACTGGGGTTTAAGATAAAAATTATTACTATTACTAGTATCTTTTGCAGACATATCTGCCTGATAAAAAATTGTTTATGGGGTCATGATATGCAGCCTGAGGTTCTGTAGAAGAAAGAAGATCCATAGATAGGGTATAGTTTTTAAATGGTTTACTTGTTACAGTTCATGTCCACAACTGGTGTTGTAAACTGGACCGTTGAGTACAAACGGAATCTGTATGTTGCTCGCCAGTACACAGCAGAAGTCCACGTAAAGAGGCTCTACAATATCATCAACATGTACATTGAGATTGCTAGAGCGAGCAATGACTTCACTCTTACAGGTAAATTATTGAATTAAATTAGTTTTTAAATTTCAAGGGGGTTGTATATTTTATTGTGGCTTGTGTTTTTTTTTCTGAATATTGCACAGGGAAAAAGAAGAGGCCATGCTCTTGGGTTTAATTTTGTAACGGCAAACATTTGTGTATTTTTCATGAAAATTAGTTGATGAATTATGTTATTTAATTATCTAAGTAATGTCATTTATGTCCTGTGAACTTATTGTACTACATAAAAAAACGAAGTATGTATTATCTATTTAAGTATTTAAGGTCTATTTTGGGTATAACCAAGTCACTTCTAAGTGTTGGGTAATTCCCAAAATCGTATAATTCTACATGACATTGACATACCTACATATATACTTTGGAAATAGGGTATTTGACTACTAGTCAAATCAGTTGCTTTTTTCGAACTGTCGAAACGATTTTGCTACTATGGCATTTATATGAAACACTATAGTTCGTTTTTTTTAGCATTAGAAATAAGGTAAACAATCTTGATGTGTCTTTTAATTGAAAAACATATTTTAAAAATAAGTTAAGCATATATGTAACAATTATGAATCTAATACGATCTTTTATATTCTTCTGCTTTCATAAGTAATAGTTATTGATTTTTATAAAGCGTTTTTCAATTAAAAGACATGTCAAGATCGCTTACCTTCTTACAAGTTCTTTCTAATGCTAAAAAAAACGAACTATAGCATGTGACGTCACGCTCAAATAACCTACTCTTTATAGTTTATTAGGGGCCTAAAAATAACTGCTGATCTGCTCTCTATTAATCTTCTGGTGCTTTATTTCTTGCAGGGTGTAAAATAATTTATTTTAAATATAGGCAAATATCCTATTGACGAGTTACTTGTACTATATCGTCGTTGCGCTTTTCAAAGCTGATATGTGTTCGATTTTTGATTGACAAATAGTTACCTAGCAACAAAATACATAAGGTGTTAATTCATTTGATTAAGATCTCGCACATATAAGATTTGGTAAGCGCAACGACGATATACAATTCCACATGTGTGTTTACATCGGTTTAAAAATAGTAAACAATATAACACAACATGCGTCATAAATGAGTCAGTTCACATTGCACGCACGATTGCTGTTATCAGTGTTAACCTATCAAGTGACATTCTATTCACGACTTTCAATGTATTGAAAACTTGTATACCTACTTTTATTAGATTTACAGGGAACATTGCCACTAAATAAATAATAGTACAACTGTACAGAAAGGACACTTCCTACAAACCGAAGTTTGAGAGCGATTTAGGGACGAATCATGCTATCCCTTCCTAATGTATGGCACTATCCCTTTCGGCTATTTAGGGTTGTCAAAATTTAAGTTTATCTTATCTGTGCATGCAAAAGGACGTCAAATGGTGCCAACCCTAATAATTGCTTGGAGCAATGCTGAGCCGAATAAAACCGAGTTTGCCCGAAAGGAGGAGTGTCCCCCCACTGACATTGCATTCGTTCTAGATCTTGATCCCGTGTTATAAGATTGAATGTAGTTTCACTTTTTAAGTGATTTGTTTTATAAATGCTTGTAGCTTTTAATATAAGCGTAGTCGGCATAACTCCACTTGCAACTTGCGAGCGCCCATAGACTGCGGTCGCTGCTTAACATCGGGCAGGGTGCACTCTTGTTTGCCACCGTTAACTTTTAATACAATATTTTCCCTTTAGTTTAGTATTATAACTTAAATTGGTATTTCCCGAAGTGTGTCAAACGGATGTTTAATTACAGACCTTGTAAAGGCAACTTTCCAGACAGATGATAGTTAAATTTGCATTCGGGGTTTCTCGTGCCGGCAATGAAAATTAAATAATGTTATAACGCGAGGCCAAACGTTATTTATTACTCGTAATTGATTACTTCAATTGATTGATTGATTGCTTGATTGTTTTTTTTCGTGATTGATTCTTTCTTCGTATTTTTTTTCGTCGGTAAATCAAGGTAACTGAATAAAATTCGCGTTAGACTCGTCTATAAATGTGAGTTAATATGCGTAATTGATTAAATTGCGGTATTTTAAGATGCCACTTACATTATTTATTTTTCATAAAGAAGCGCATAATAGTTATATTTTGTCATACAAGGGGGCAAAGTTGTTGTTAAACTCCTCGTGCTAATGTGATACCTGAGCAAGCGAAATATTCACAAATTAACCACGACCGTAGCGTAGTTCAAAAGTCGAAACATCTAGGCACGGAAAATGTTTTTTTTTTGGCACACCAACGTGAAGAAAATAAATATTTACTAAAAAACATTTAAATTCTAAACAATATGAACGCTATTAAATATTTATTATTTAAAATCATTGTTTAAGTCAATTGATTCACATTGATGCACCGCGCACGATATAGCAGTGGTGTTTGGAATCTTTAGACAGGCATTTCAAGCATTTTATGACTTATTAAAATGATTTTATGACTGTCTAAAAGCCATATTACATTAAAAGGTTCTTTTTCAAAATAATTACCTAAAAATATATCTTAAATATATTGTTTTAAGTGAAAGTTATTTAATTTTCAGACACCCTACACGGCGGACTTGTTCTAAAGCAGAATAACGTCATCCGCCCAAACACCTTCGTAGCCGTCAACCAAACTGTCCATCACTCCATAGAACTGCCCCAAGCAGAGATGGACTTCCTCAAGGCCAACGCATCCCAAGTCATCACCTACTGGTTCATCGACTGCAAATATATCGATCAGACAACCACCATGTCTTTAGACAACACATATCATGACACTATGAGCGAACACAACATTGACGTGCTAGTTGTCGCTAACAACGATCCTTTACCGCCAATAACTACAACAACAACAACTACAACAACAACGACAACAACAACTACAACAACTACAACAACAACAACAACAACAACAACGACGACGACAGAAAAACCGGGTGAAGTGATACCAGCTCATAATATAACCAAGCGGGCGGCGAAAAGGAAGAGTCCAGTGAAAGATTTTATTTGTCGCGATACGGTGGTGCCTATTGGAGATCATTATACTTATGGACATTATCAAGCCACTTTGAAAGTTAGAGGTAAGCATAAGGAATTATAACTTTACAAATCCATTTGAATTAAGGAACAATTATTTTTGTATATTTAAATTATTACTGAAGGCGGAGGATTCCAATATTCTCTTATGGGGCATTCTATTGTTCAATAAATATTCAAAATAAAATTATTAATGTGTACTATATTTTGTACACAGGGCCTCACAGTGTCTTTGCCTAAACTTTCTTTTTTACATAATGCCTCAATACTTTCGAGCAGCCCACTAACCCACCATCATTCTATTTCCAGAACCAATCTCCAAAATAAACATCACCGGCCGCAACTGGCTCCAGCATGGCGACCTCCTAAACCTCGAGGTCAAATACACCGGCTCACCCCCCTTCGACTTCTGCGCCCAATACAAAAAGGGGGAATATAATATAACTGGGAACGAAACTTGTTCTGTCACGACCAGGACCGTTGTTAATACGTTCCCGTTGGTCCGGTATTTTCTGGATAGCGACCAGCATACCGTGGTCGTTATAATTGAAAATGAGATGGGAAGGAACGTTTCTAGGGCTACAATTAATATTTATAAAGGTGAGTTTGATTTTTAAAGCAAAAATGTTGTTATATGAAACGAATTTTTTTATTTCAGCCTACTAGTGGCCCGTACATAAATACCTTAAAACTAGCATACATATTATAAAAATATATTTTAAAATGTTATGTAAATTAAATGTATTGTAAATGTTATGTTTGGTAGGTAAATGTTTTTAAATGGTGTCATTATATGAGTTCTATCATATCGGCTTGTAAAGTTTGACATTCTCTTAGGAAAAACCGATTATCGTGCCATATTCCATAAGTAATATTCAAAAGCTATCAAGCTAGTACATACGTTACGACGTTACGACTCACGTTGAAAGATCACTACACCTTATAAAACAAAGTCCCCCGCCGCGTCTGTATGTTTGTTCGCGATAAACTCAAAAACTGCTGAACGGATTTTCATGCGGTTTTCACCTATCAGTAGAGTGGTTCTTGAGGAAGGTTTAGGTATATAATTTGTTAACCCGTGCGAAGCTGGGGCGGGTCGCTAGTAATTTATAAAACTGAATCGGGATTTAAACGTGTACACTTACGTTTATTATTTGGCCTGACGATACGAACGTATAGATATTTTAGTCTCACAAAATGGTGTATAATATACTATGTTCTCTTGAGGTAATAAAAAATGTTTAACCATCAAATGTTTTTTTTACAGCGTTGGTACACGCGCAGCTGTCTGTGATCGTGGTGCCCGTCGTGTTCTGTCTGCTCGCCGTCATTTTGGTGGTGTTCGGCGTTGCTTACTACCAGCATCGCTCTAAGTAAGTGTCTGTTACCTAAATACCAATGTCAAACAACTATGAAATATTGTTACCTCTCTCCGCGATGCGCTTTAACCCTTTTGACCGCTAAAGACGTCACCTGACGCGCGTGGAATCCAAATAAACTAAAGAGTAGACAACTTGGCCGTGACGTCACATGTTTGTGACTCATTACTCTCATTAGGTAAACTCCATAGTGGTTAATCGTTTTAATAGTTTCAAAAAATAAACTGATATGACATTTGATGTGACTTCCATAAAAAGACATTTCAAAATTTAAAAGTCAATAACGTGATTCAAATTTTGAATCATGGCATCCGAACTTACAAAATCCCACCTATCACTTAAACCATTTTAACCTTTTGTTTGTGTGTGGTCTAAAATCGTAGCTTCAAACCCCGTTGTGCCATATATAGCAGAAAAAAAATCGTACAAAACTAAAATACTAAAAGGCATAGACGGGACAAGAGACAGAGAGAGAGAGAGAGAGACGAGAGTTTATTGTAAGTATTAAAATATCTATTCCAACTTGTTTCAGATACACAATAGAAGTAGCCGACTTCGATTTCGGCCAGCAAGCCAACTTAGACTACAAGACGTTCACCGAGCGCCTCCGGGACAGCTTCCGGAGCGCCCTCAACCTACGACACGACTCCGAGACGGACCCGCTCACTCCCAACTCGCGGTACGAGTCATAAACGTACACCACTAAGATTCATGCAATTTTCTACCTTATCCGACTTAATATACGGTTGAATTTTGAATGAAGTTCAGTGAGCGATTCTAGATAGCTTCCGAAGCGCCCTCAACCTACGACACGACTCCGAGACGGACCAGCTCACTCCCAACTCGCGGTACGACTTATAGACATATCTAACTACACGTTCCGTGGAATTTTCTACCTTATCCTACTTAATATACGGTTGAATTTTGAAAGACGTACAGTGAGCGATTCTAGGCAGCTTCCGCGGCGCCCTCAACCTATCAGCGAGCGCCTTCATAACACCACAGTTCAATTTTCAATCGTATCCCCGTCTATTTGGTTGCGTCTGTAAGTTGTTTTTTTTTTGTAAAAACATTGTACAATTTATCCCTGGTATAGCTCTGCAGTAAAAGACATATCAAAATTATTTAAAAACTTTCCCTTTGCAAGTGTTTTAGGTACTGTGTTTATTGCAAATTTCTGCTGTAATTCTTGTTACAAATTACCAGAAAGGCGTGTTTGAAAATGTGAAGTATATATATCCGTTTGTTTTACTCGTCTATTGTAACTTTTGATTGTTAGATTTGTTAGCCGATCCTCTTTTTATTAATTTTTTTTATGGAAAAAATCATTTATTTACATACAATATATATACAGTGGTACTACTAAACGAAATTAATAACTAACTTAAATCTAAAATAGGCCCTTGAGGCATTGTACCAAGGATGCTGGCGGCATTCCCTCGCTGTATCGCAATGCTGATACGTTGTGCGAGGTAGCCGCCAGCTCTTCGGTCACCAGTTACGTCAACCAGACGCTTCGCGATTTCTGCGAACAACTTATGCGCGCTGGGACCCCATGGACCTAGAGTTTCGACTCCAAATGGTACAAAATGGTACTCTCTACCGAGGCTCTTATATTTGTTACGTTTTTGGATACCTCTAGACTCTTAAAATAGGAAAGTTTTTATTTCCAACTCGTTTGCTTTTGTGCGTAAAATTGTCACACTTAAAGTTAGAGATAAAATGTAGACGTCTAGACAATGTAAATGGGGTAACATAATCAGATTTGTACACAAATCGGGACGCGAACCATTTGAATGTTCAATGGTGCACTGAAATTTTACTGTATTTGCTGTCGTGCCAAAAAACTTACATTTTGTTTGCGTTATCAAACTGCTAAACTTGTTTTTTACACATCTCACTAAAATTTCAGTGCATCAATAGTTATTTGTCTGCGAACTGTTGTTTGCCGTGAGTTTCAGGTACAAATTTTGTTAATAATTACTTCCCAAGCGATAACTCTGTAAAGTGATTAAGGGAGATGTATGATGACATCTCGTGAACGTCAGCTGCTGCTCTGTTGGTGGGTTGAGAACGAACGTGGTCATACATCTGTTACTGGCTCACGGACCATTATATTGATTGCCGAAAAATCAAAGTCTTATCTTCACTCTGTCTCGGCTCTATAAGTGCAAAAAAGACATTAAACCTTTTTGACCCTAGAGGATAAAGTAGTTTTATGCGAAAAAATTAAAGAAAAACCTTGTTTTTGAACTGTATGAAAACTGTATTATTATATAACTTTTTTGTATGGAGTTATGTCGCCTTGCAAAAACTACCCACGTTTCAGTAAAAAAACGAGACATTAATATTTTCAGTATATGAAATGAACAATTAAATAGTTTAACTAAAACATTAATTAAACATTTTTTTTGCAAAATTGTATCTCTCTTCGGCAGCAAAAAATTGTACACCTGTTTTTTTATTTAATGCGAAGATATTTTTATTTACATAGTCATAGTTTTAACATTTAAGGTATTTTTTATTTATTAGATAGTGATCTCTACTTTATATTTAGTTATTAATTAAATTAGACATTGACATTTATAATCTTTTCAACATTTGCTTGGCGCTTTTATGCCCCATAGGGGCCATCCATTAATTACGTCATACAAATTTCTAGGTTTTTTGACCCCTTCCCCCTCCTTGTCACACTTGGTCACATTTGGCAAACCCCTCCCCCCTGGTGTGACGTCACATTTCTTCAACGAAATCGGCAAATATGTATTAATATTTTATCAAAATATTTTTGACAAAGAAATATTAGTAATTTTATAACCCAAAACTGATTAAGAAATAAAATTAAAGGAATAAAAACGATTATCGCTCCAAAACCTTGTTATTTATGTGTTGTATGCATACTGCATGTAGGTTATGATAAGTCTTCTGTTGACATGTGTCTATTTGCGATGTTCATTCCTTTAATACAGATAGTTTTGGTAGCACGTATTTTCAATGTTATTCCCGTAGTAGTCCCATATATTACATTGGCGACGAGCTGAACTCATGTTATTCTCGATGTTGGATTGTGCATAAGCGTGTGGTGTCGTGTGGGCGCAATGACGGTCGGTAAAATTGAACCATTCGACGCGAACAAAGATAAGTGGTCGTCATACGTGGACCGCCTTGAACAATATTTTATTGTTAATGATATCGAGGAAGCAAAGAAAGTTGCTACACTAATTACGTTTATTGGCGGCCCTACATATGAACTGCTAGTGACTCTTTGTTCACCAAAGAAACCACACGAAGTGAAATATGATGACATCAATAAAATTATGCTACAACATCTGCAGCCAACGCCTAGCATATTAGCTGAGAGGTACAAGTTTCGGCAAAGAACGCAAACTAAAAGTGAGTCTATATCGGACTACGTGGCAGCTTTGAAGGAGTTGGCTAGAACGTGTGACTTCAAGACGGGATTAGACGACAATTTAAGGGATCAGCTTGTCTGTGGCTTGTTTAGTGAGATGATCAGACAGAGACTTTTTGCGGAAGATGAAGTTAGTTTCTCAAAAGCTTATAAACTAGCCACCGCCTTAGAAGCGGCGGAGACGAACGCGGCGGCAGTGGTGAACGGCAAGCGACCGAACGACGACGGTGCCGTGGCATGTCATGCTGTCACGAGTGAAACTCGCCGCAGCGAGGGACGAGCGGGACGACGCGCGACAGCGGCAAGCAGCGAGCGAACGCGCGGTCGCTACAGCGAGGGCGCAGCCGGCGGGAACGGCGCGCCGGGCGCAGCGGCGGGAGCGGCGGGCACGGGCCGGGGGCGCGCGGGCCAGGCTGGCGGGCGCGGCGCCGGGAGCGGCTGGACTCGCTCGACTTGTCGAGCTTGCGGCGGACAACATGATGCAGCCGGATGCAAATTTCGCGTATACGTGTGTCGTGTATGTAATCGGGAAGGCCACCTTAAAAGAATGTGCCCTAAACTTGGCGCGGGCGGCGCGAGTTACGCAGACGGCAATTACGTGGAAGAAGTAAATGATTCGGATACCGACGATAGCGTCGAGGTAATTACTTCAATTTATAACATAAGTCCCTCAAAAGACTACAAACCATATATCTTAACATTACTTGTTAATAATAAACAGTTGGAAATGGAGGTAGACACCGGTAGTCGCATATCGTGTATTAGTCTTGATTGCTATCGCGAAATGTTTATTGACTGTGATTTAATAGATTCCAATCTGTCTTTGAGATATTACACCGGCCCGCCTGTAACTATTGTAGGCAAAATAAGGCCTGTTGTTAAATATAAGGATCAGGTACGGGAATTTACTTTGTATGTCGTGAAGGGCGGGCGGACGTCTTTAATCGGGCGCGAATGGTTAGAAGAGCTCGGTATTGTGGACCGCGACAGTTTCCCGTGTAATAGTATTGTTACGGGAGGGAAATTTGATTTGCACACGTTCAGTTCCAGATACGCGCAGGTTTTTGAAGACGGGCTGGGGTGCTACACGGGTGAGCCGGTGGGCTTTCGGCTGCGAGACGGCGCGACGCCCTCTAGCATTTGCCTTGCGCGAACCGGTCGACCGCGCGCTGGACCAGCTGGTGAGTGACGGCATCATAACCCCGGTCGAGTGTTCGGATTGGGCCACACCAATTGTACCAGTAGTCAAATCGGACGGCTCGATTCGTATCTGTGCTGATTATAAACTTACGCTCAACAAATGGCTAGAGATAGATAGGTATCCTCTGCCTAGGATAGACGATCTGTTGGTAAAATTAAATGGCGGGGACAAATTTTCTAAAATCGATCTAAGTCAGGCTTATGCGCAATTTCCGTTGGATGATACCAAGAAATTTACCACAATTAATACCCATAAAGGCCTATTTCAGTATAATCGCCTCGTCTACGGGCTCGCGTCGAGTCCTGGCATCTTCCAACGTAAACTTGAACAAATGTTTGCTGACTTACCCTCGGTCGGAGTCTATCTAGATGATGTGATCATAACGGCGAAAAATGACGATGAACATTTAAAAATACTTTGTCAGGTTTTTGACAGATTACTAAAGTACGGTCTGAAAATAAAGAAAGAGAAGTGTACTTTTTTCGCAGAGTCGGTCACCTATTTAGGGTTTGTTATTTCAAGAGATGGAGTATCAGCAAGCTCAAGTAAAGTAGAAGTCATCAATAAAATGTGTAGTCCACAGAATGTTTCAGAGTTGCGATCATTTCTGGGAATGATAATGTACTACGCAAAATTTGTTAAAAACTTGAGCACAATATTATCTCCGATGTATGAATTACTCAAAAAAGATGTCAAGTTTGTTTGGAGTAAAGAGAGTCAGGCCGCATTTGAGAAAATAAAAAAGATGTTGCAGTCGAGTGAGGTGCTGGCGCACTACTCTAGCGAGCTGCCGCTGGTGCTGACGACGGACGCGAGCAGCACGGGCGTGGCCGCCGTGATCGCGCACCGCCTGCCCGCCGGCGAGCGGCCTGTCGCCTATGCGAGTCGAGTGTTAAGTTCAGCGGAGAAACACTACTCGCAGATTGAGAAAGAGGCACTTGCGATTATATATGGTGTTCAAAAATTTCACCAGTATTTATATGGAAGGAAATTTCTCTTGAAGACGGATCACAAACCCCTGGTAACCATTTTTGGAGACAAAGCCGGAATACCTGCTATGGCTGCGAGTCGACTACAGAGATGGGCGGTGATCATGTCTGGGTATAATTTTGATATAGAGTATGTTCGGAGTGAGGAAAATGGAGCGGACGCCTTGTCGCGATTAATAACCGGACCCGATAGAACAGTACGATCGGAGGTGACTTATCTTAATTACGTGCAAAACTTTTTACCTATAACAAGCACGGATATTAAAAAAGCAACGGACAAAGACTCCATTCTGGTAAAAGTTAAAATGTATATTGCTTCGGGATGGCCGACTTATTGCGATGATGAGAATCTTAAACCATATTACATCCGCAGAAACGAGCTGTATATGGAGGCCGGGTGTATACTATGGGGGTACAGGGTGATAGTACCTACTGTTTTTCAAAATAACATTCTACAAGAGCTACACGTTGGCCATGTCGGCATGGTAAAAATGAAGAGCACGGCCCGCAGCTACGTGTGGTGGCCCGGCATCGACGCGGACGTGGAGCGCGTGTGCCGCGAGTGCGCCGCGTGCGTGGCTGAGAGCAGCGCGCCGCCGAGGGCGCCACCCAAGCCGTGGCCGTATATTACAGAACCATGGACGCGTCTACATGTTGATTTTTTAGGCCCTATTGAAAACGAATCTTTTTTTGTTATTGTAGACTCGACGACAAAATGGATCGAGATTTTCCGAATGTCAAGGACAACGGCGTCATCGGTGATTAAAGTTTTGTGTGAAACTTTTTCTAGATTTGGTTTGCCTAGGTCGATTGTTTCGGATAATGGCCCTCAATTTTGTAGCGCAGAATATGATCAATTCTTGCAATCAAACGGCATTGAAAAAATACTTACACCGACATACCATCCCGCGTCTAACGGCGCTGCCGAAAACGCCGTGAAGCTCTGTAAAAAAGCAATCAAGAAAGCAAAGCGAGAGGGGGTCGATATCGACTTAGCCTTGCAAGCATACCTGATGTCCTACAGGAACGCAATCCATGGCACGACGGGCGATTCTCCTGCGCTATTGCTGCAAAAACGCAGGCTGCGCTGCCGATTAGATTTACTTCGTGGAGGGGAGGAGCGTGAGCGTACTGTGCAACGCGCGCAGGAGCGGCAAGTTCGAGCGGCTGGGGGTCGCGAACGTCAATTTCAAGTTGGAGACCTAGTGCACATGCGTGAGCAGGCCAATCCGGATAGGTGGGTAAAGGGTACAGTTAAAGAGGTAGTAGGCTCTAGGAATTACATGGTGGAAAGGGCGGATGGTACCCTAGTCAAAAAACATGTTGACCAAATTAAGCACAGTGTGCACAATCGTACAGGTACTCGGTTGGTGTGGCCTGATTGGGATACGTCTGGTGGTGAGGTGCCTGGTCCAGTCGACGCGGCTTCGGCAAGCGCCAGTGTCGCGGCTGCGCATGAGCACGGGCCCGAGCCGGCCGCTGCTGATCAAGCGGTACCGTTGCCGAGAGCTCAAGCGGGTACTAGTAGTTATGGTCGGCCCTTAAAACCCGTTAGATACTTCCCGATGCCAGAGATTGATTAAAACTGTTTTGTTATAATGACATCAAGATTATAAGGTTTTGTTTATTAATGTTTAAGTAGTTATAATTCTGGAATGCAGTATACCTACTTAAAAATAAGTGTGAGGGTGTGTTGTATGCATACTGCATGTAGGTTATGATAAGTCTTCTGTTGACATGTGTCTATTTGCGATGTTCATTCCTTTAATACAGATAGTTTTGGTAGCACGTATTTTCAATGTTATTCCCGTAGTAGTCCCATATATTACAATTTAAATGATAATTAGCGTATAAAATAATTTAAATACATTTTCGGTTACTGATGAAGTTAAAGTGACGTCACAAAGTTTATGACTCCCCCCTTCCCCTTGTCACAACATGTCACATTTTCTTGACCCCCTCCCTCCCCCTAAACGTGTGATGTAATTAATGGATGACCCCATATCGTAGACAAAATAATACTAAGATGCGTAAAATAGTGCAAAATATTGGAGCCGCAATTCCGACCGCTTAAGTAGATGGTGCTATATGAACATCAATGGATAAATAGGTTCTCGCGCGCTAAAGTTTGACTAACTACTACAAAACGCCTCACACAGCTGTGGAATGAACTGTCGTGTTATATCCGGACCGATACGATCTTCAAACCTTCAAGAATAGAGCATACTCCCGTCTAAAACGCCGGCAAAGCACTTGCTTGCTTGTTGCAGGTGTCCAAGGACGACGGTTTGTGCCACAGACCACCTCAATTACTAGACGGAGCACATAAGTCAATCAAGGTCACCACACATATGCTCTCCCGTACAAATTTAGTATGGCAGAGCGACCGCTTATTTCAATTGCGCCCACACCACAATTAGGACCACTACTCGAGTATTTTAAAAATATTTATAATTATTAAGCTTTAGGGGTATTCTTCGGTTATTATAGTATTAAATAGCGTATAATACAACTCTATTGTGCTGCTGGATTCGTAGCATTTTAGAAGTAAAATTGTACATATGTGTGGTGACCTCGTACTCTTTGTAAACGCTTCGTAATGCGGTGTCTGTAGTCTGTGGTGATTGCTTACCATCAGGCGATTCGTCTGATCGGTCGCCCCCAATAGACCGTGCGCGTTGGAGGGTCTGCCATCTTGTGGCCTGAATCGGAAAAATATGTGCACATGTACATTGCCAAAGCAAGTGCTACCATCTACCGTTCTCGTCGGTACGTTTCCTTGTGCATAGTAGGTTCTGCCATCTTGTGGGCTACATTGGGAGTATAAACGACACATTTACGCCTCGCGCCAAAAATCTGACGGCTACTATGCTGCCCCCTATAGTTCATGCACGGGGCCTATATCCTTGAAAATAAAACCGGGCAAGTGCGAGTCGGACTCGCGCACGAAGGGTTCCGTACCATAATGCAAAAAAAAAAACAAAAAAAAGCAAAAAAAAAACGGTCACCCATCCAAATACTGACCACTCCCGACGTTGCTTAACTTTGGTCAAAAATCACGTTTGTTGTATGGGAGCCCCATTTAAATCTTTATTTTATTCTGTTTTTAGTATTTGTTGTTATAGCGGCAACAGAAATACATCATCTGTGAAAATTTCAACTGTCTAGCTATCACGGTTCGTGAGATACAGCCTGGTGACAGATAGACGGACGGACGGACGGACGGACGGATGGACGGACGGGCGGACGGACGGACGGACAGCGAAGTCTTAGTAATAGGGTCCCGTTTTACCCTTTGGGTACGGAACCCTAAAAAGGAAAACACTTGGCAGTATGATCTACTTTAGATGACAAGATTGTAGGCTATATTACTTTGCATTATTTTTCGTATGTTGATATTCTTTTCTCTATGCCCATATCAAATGGCTACACCCGACTGATAAGTGCCAGCATTCCAGATAATTTAATGCATAATGTTTCTGTTTGGTTTGATATCGTATTTTGTTATTGTACCTACATGTGGCAAAAACATAATTTACGCAAGTATTATATGTAGATATTATCAGAGACGAGTAAATAATAAAAAATATAACTTTAATTATTTAGATTGCCATCTACTTTTTTAACAAATTTGTAGTTACAAAGAATTTAAATTCCGACCCATTTCGTACCTTGTCACAGTGACAATCAATATGAAAGTAGCTAGACACTTCATACTGTTATTTTATTACTGTGACATAGTACAAAACGGATAGGAAATTAAATTCTTGGCATGTACAATTTGTAGGTACTGTCAAAGAATTTAATTTCCGACCCATTTCGTACCTTGTCACAGTGACAATCAATATGAAAGTAGCTAGACACTTCATACTGTTATTTTATTACTGTGACATAGTACAAAACGGATAGGAAATTAAATTCTTGGCATGTACAATTTGTAGGTACAGTCAAAGAATTTAATTTCCGACCCATTTCGTACCTTGTCACAGTGACAATCAATATGAAAGTAGCTAGACACTTCATACTGTTATTACTGTGACATAGTACAAAACGGATAGGAAATTAAATTCTTGGCATGTACAATAATTTACACATAACGCGTCTTGTTCTTCGTTTGTTTCTCAACAAAACTAATGAAGACATCATCTTTGTATACAAATTACAAGTTTTTATTATTTACTGGGCGCCTAGCCAAGATGCCAATCGTTGCGCCGTAGCGAACGAAACGCTAATGCCTCTCTGTCGCACTAGTATGGAAGCATGATAGAGAGACGTTACCGTTTAGTTCGCTACGGCGCAAACGATTGGCATTTTGGCTAGGCCCTCAGGGTGCGTAGCCAACAAGCCAATCGTTTACGCTCCGTAGCGGACGAAACGCATCTGTCACTGTCGCACTAATATAGAAAAGTGATAGAGACACAAAGCGTTTCATTGTCGTAGCGCAAGCAATTGTCACCTTGGCTAGGCACCCTGGCCTCTGATAGTCGTAGTTAGACAAAGATTTTCAAATAATGCATTAAATCTTTATGTAACACTATGGTATTGTTTATGATTTATTTATTTTACATTGTACTTGAATTTAAAATGAACTGGACAGTCAAAATCAAGTGATCAGTCATGTTTTGTGATATACATATAGGATAGATGAATTAGCTGTAGTAGTATATACCTATAAGCATTAAACATGAAATTGAGGATTAATAAAATGTTATTTAAATATTAAATTGTTTCACTTACCACTACTTATGTATTAACCATTGTTCATACAGGGTGACATTTTAATCATCAAACAATTCAAACATACTCTGTGTAGTGAATTTATAGGTCATACTGAACAGCTTTTATTATGGAATAAATACCGAACACGCGAAAGAAAAATTTGGCTGTATCATACATTCTGGCTGATTAAATTCTATAGTGATAAAAAATTCACCCTGTATTATCAATCTTTTGCAGAAAATCGCAGTCAGTAAACTCGTTTCAAAGATAAATGAAAATATTATAAGTATGCAACACTAAAACAAGGATGTTTGCTTTTTTTCTACCTTTATAGGGTGATATGATACCACCCAACCTTACCAAAAATAAGAAGGTTCCATGTTCTATATATATGTGCATACGAAGTCAAAACCGTCTTAATACTCATCTACTGGAGTATGTAGGTACAGTTAGGGTTGCCGTACGTCCGGACATGTCCGGATTTTTGACCCTTTGTCCGGATTGCGGCCGGACTTGGCAAGTGTCCGGATTGCGGCCGGACTTGGCAAGTGTCCGGATTTTTAGGAATGACCTTATAAAGAAAAATGTTTACGTGATATATTTATTACAAAGTTTACGCACGCCGCCGGGGCGTCGTTCAAGCTACGCCAAAGCTCCGTTACAAGAAATGTCCGGATTTTTATCAGGACATTTAATACTGATTTAAACTTTCACGATTATTAAACATTATCAAACTACACAACGGGACTTAATCGCGTATTTAAGTTTTAAGAAAAAAAAAAACCTAAAATCCTTTCCACGGATCGCCATTTCTAGTTCTACAGTAGGAAAGTGCGAGAAGCCATTGAAATCAAGAAACATTGCAATTTTAATCGGGACGAGGGTTTTAAGATCTCATCCACATGGAATCCAGTCATTAGTAAATGTAAGCGGAAACGAATATCGACAGTCGATAAATCGAATATCGTTAGTGTTGTGTGTCGACAGAGTAACATCCCTAGTGCGCAAAACGTTCAAACTGATAAACAAGACCAAGTGCGGGTAGTTCGAAAAACTCGCGCGGCTAGAAGATGTTGATGTCAACTTCAGCCAGTCTTCTCCGAGACCACGGGGACAACGCCGTCCTCGAAACGTCGGAGGTAAATCTTAAAACTTAAATACGCGATTAAATCCCGTTGTGTAGTTTGATAAGGACATTTAATTCTTCCATATGGCAACCCTAGGTACAATCACGTGTAAAAATTGGGTGCATAAAACTTACTCAAAAATATGTCCCATAGTTCTTAATTCGCTGACATAGATAAAAACTATGTGACATATTTTTGTTTTGAGTATGATGTGTGCAGTGTGCACCCATATTTTTACACTTGACTGTACCTAGATACCTGAACTGAACGAAATACCTTACATTAAATTCACGCATAAAACTTCTCAAAATGATTTAAAATTCAAACCCAATACAAAACATTACATTACAACTGCAAAACTCCACCCATTACGCTAAGCGCTAATTTAAGCACTCAGTCGACTGAGGCATTAAAAGTATTCGTTTTTCGCATTTCATTAAAATGTTAAGTACGTAAGCTCGGTCTAGGCTTGAAGCGGAGTTTTAATCGTGTAACGAATACATGAGTACTGTTTTAAATAGCCTACTCAGCCCCTAATTAAGTACCGCGGGATTTGGGAAAGGAACAGTGCGTCAGCATAGAATAAAATAATAGTACATACTACCGTATAGAAAGGACACTTCCTACAAAACCGAAGTTTGACAGCGATTCAGAGACGAATCATGCTGTCCCTTTCTAATGTATGGCATTATCCCTTTCGGCTATTTAGGGTTGTCAAAATTCAAGTCATTATTTTATCTGTGGTCGTGCACGCGAAGGGACGTCAAGTGGTGCCAACCCTAATAATTGCTCGGAGCAATGCTGAGCGAACGGAGCCGAGTTTGCCCGAAGTTAGGAGTGTCTCCCCACACAAGTAGTTAGTAGATAGGAAAGCAATAGATCGGCTGAACCAACAAAGTTCCACAGTTCTATGAAACAGTTGTGTTCTCTCCAAGCAGGGCAGTCTTAAACTATGCTGGGGCCCTGGGGCACAAGAATTTGGGGCCCTTTTGGAAAGTAAACAAAGCGAATTACACTAACATTTTACTACTATGATCTTCTATTTTATTATGGGTAATCAAATTTCTGTTACTGTCTGTCCTTCGGGGCCCCCTGAGGATGGGGGCCCTGGGCACGGGCCCGGTGTGCCCTTATGGTAAAGACGGTACTGTCTCCAAGCTAGCCTGCTGTACTAGTCACCATGACCAGGGCCGGCTCTCGTAAGTCGATCTGTCGTGACTGCTTAATTTTATTCCGGGGCAGGCTGAGAACTTTGAAAATCTAAATTTGTGTATCTTCATCTTTTTACTCCAATGAAGCAAGAGCGAACAGATATTAAGATAGACGGTCATTTGAATTTTGATGACCACGATTTTGAAGGACACTAGGTACTTTTCATGTCAGTAGCTTAGGCAGGCGTGGCTCACTCCGCGCTTTCGTCGCTTTGCTACAGGTAGCTAAAAGTACATCCGTTCCACACCAATTTTGGTGGCTAGCCATAAGCCGCGCGTGGCGCTGTCGCCACCTTGCGGCCATATCTGTCCTGATCGTAACAGACGCGTTTTGTTAGAGAGTGAGTCTTCTGTACCTAGTACTATTATTTATTCTGTGGTTTAGGTTAGTAGCTAATAAACATTTTGGAAACAGCCCAACATGGGAACCTAGCTGCTTTTATGATCATTTACCAAATTATAAGGTATGAAAATTAAAAATTCGTTGGTACAATTGTAAACCGTTTTCAAAACTACCCACTAAATTTAAAAGTCGCACTATTCTCGTTTTCCCGTTGTTGTTATGACTACAAATTTGCTCATAGGCATAGTCTAATAAAACATGGTCTTCCATTCCCAGAGTGACACGGGGCTACGTCACAACAACATGGCCACTATATATAGCGCTATCGCATATTATCATATAGCGCTGTCGCATGATGACGTAAGCCCGTGTCAGTTAGGTGACCTAGAAAAGACGGGAATGGAGTACCAGGCGGAGTATATTATTATACCATGCTCATAGGCATCCGTGCTAGTAATTCTCAGATCTGTTGTGTGTAACTGCGGTTACTCATCATACTCATAGCTACCGCCTGACATAGGCATCATAATATTGCTTTGTTTAATACTTAGATATAATATAAAGCTGAAGTATATTTGTTGCTTTCAAATGATTTAATATTATTATACCTACCACTTATCTCACGCGTTTGAAAATTAAGGGATCTTTATTATGACTGTAGGACTAGGTAAGTTAAATATATTAAGTAGATAAGTAGGTATCTTTCTAATTTCCCGATCCCATATAGCATCAATAGAGTATATAATTAAAATCGATTGTGTCCTTATTATTTTCTTTGATTACCTTCCCATATAAGTATTTATTTTGTTTATTAATTATATATTTAAATTAAGTAATATGTATCTCTCATTAAGTAGGTAACACATTATCTTAGCCTTACCTCTTACACATTACCTTTATAATCTCACAATTAATTTCCCCTAATTAACTCTTACCTACCTTATCAAGTACTTACCTACTCAAATATTCGATGACCGCTTAACTATGTATGTACTTACTGTACTTGGTACCTAATCGTGGAACAATAAAATGATTCGTTGACCAAGTTATCGCTTTCATATTATCTGAAAACAAAGGCAAGTGTGACACAGTTGTTTAATTCAATGAGTGTTTTTACTCAGTTAATTTAAATTAACTATAATGATAATGTAGATTAATAGTACCATCGCACACACTGTTAAATGACTGTCTGTGAACCTTAATACACAAGGCATAAGGTCTACCGATGGACAGTGAAGTGTTGCTGTTTGTACATATTTGAGCGTTTCTTTTATATTTTGCCATTTTTATTTTTTGTGACCTTTTTTGCCACTTTTGTGTTATTACTACTCAGAATCACGAGCTCTTTCGATCCTAATGGGATAAAAAAATGACCCAGAGTTTTTTTCCTATTGTGTTACCATTTCCCCATACACTTTGTATCGCGGTAACAAAATGGAAAGCTTGAAAAATTTATGGAAATATTAGGACATTTTTTTTCTCCTATAAGGATGAAAAGGGCTCGCGATTCTGACTAGAAATAACACAAAAGTGGCAAAAAAGGTGACAATATATAAAATGGCAAAAAATAAAAGAAACGCTCATTTACAGTCAGCAGCAAAAGTTGCTAAGCGGGCGAGGTGGTCATGATTACCTTGACACGCTCTTATTCTCTTAACAATAAAGTCGCGTCAAGATCGTTTTGAACACCTGGCCCGCTTAGCTACTTCTGCTGCTGACTGTAGGTACAATGTGCAATAACCAATAAGGCGGACATAGCTATAATTTATTTATTGTAGTCAATAGAAAACAGTTTTGTATGACTCACGTTTACAATTTTAATAAACACGTTTCTACGCACAATGTTTTTCACCATAGTTTGTTTGTGGTTAAGTTATATGAAAGTTTTAAACAAACGCTATTATGACTAGATACTTACATAGTAAGATTACATTGCAAAAACTCCATTGTTCTACGAGGCTACGAATAATAATAATACTATGTTTATAGTAGGAGCCGAATTTGAAATAAAAACATGATACCAACGTGACATGAATCTCAGGGCGTTTCTCTCACACTAATTGGCCGAGCTTTAGCGAAGGTCTCCGTTTCAGCTTGGGCAAAAATGCTTTCGTATGTATATTCTTCTTTGCATGTCGCATTTCTCTACGGATTCTCGTGAAAATTTCTGAGCAGGGGGCCTACCGCGAACCACGTTCGACGTGTTGCCTCTCAGTCGGACTTGTAACTTCGTACGTAAGTGTGATAGGGAGGCAACACGTCGAACGTGTTTCGTGGTAGGCCCTCAGGTTCGGTATTTCGATATAATTTTTTTGTCGTTTCCTTTTTTGGAAAATGTTGAAAATCGTGGAAATGGGGATAAAGGATTTTAGTGCCTAACCTAGTACCCTACGGCTACGGTCCATGGCACTTAAGACCAATGTGAGAGCTGTGATAATGACTCATAGAAGTAGGTTTTTTTTTTTTTTTTAGTTTATGAAGCATATCGCGAGATCTACGCTCACAGACCCATCACTAATTCCTAAATTAGTACTTAGCATCAACATATCTGCTTTAGTGCATGTCTGTCTATCGAATTGTCGATAGATGATATTGATAATAATAATATAAAGTTTTTAAAATCTCAATTCGGCTATAAATTTCCTATACTTATTCAGATTATCGATGTCGTTTATCGAGTTTCTCGACACAGTTTTGACGAATGGGTATAATAAGGAACCTAGTTCGCACATATTACTTACTCTCACCGCTTATCAGTAAAACAACAGATTGGTTAACAATAACAGAAAATGAGAACGCATAGTCGTAAGAAATGTGAATGATTACGCGTAGGAATCTATATCTACTTACTTATTAGTTTACTTTAATTGTTAAGTTGTTGTTGTAAATCTATTGTAGTTTTTAGAAATGTTTATAGCTGTTGGTTTTCCATGTATATAATAAAAATAAAAATAAATTAATAAAGTATGTATTTATCTATATAAGTATGTTTATATCGTCGCCTAGTACCCATAGTACAAGCTATGCTTAGTTTGGGGCTAGTTCGATCTGTGTAAGATGTCCCCAATATTTATTTATTGTGAAAACTAATACAGGTACCTGTCGTACCTGAGATACTTCAATCAAGTCAAGTTCATAAATATGTATACATTTTTGCACCTTTTAATTCCTTGCAATAAGGTGAAAAAATGTATACATACTTATAAACTCGACCTACACACACGCAACTGACAACTTTTTATTCATAGACGCGCTACAAACCTCAATTAGCTAATCGTTTGTCTTTATCTGTCATTTAGACTTATGTATTTATAAGAAAGGGTTAAACATATATTAACTAATTAAGGCTTGTAAAGTTTTATGTTATGAAGGGGGTTAATCTCGTTACAATAAAGTTTGTTTAGCTGTTTATTGCGGCGATATTTATTTACCTAAATACTTAATTTATCATACAACTGCTGTTGTTGTTAAAGTTTTTCTATGCAACTAAGTTCCTACTTACAATCATCAATCCTCAAAACAAAAATAATCAAATTTATTTACGCTCTTGGCATATTAAAAGCAAACACGGATTTTGAGTCAGCTTTATCGGTCTATTTTGCATATATTTATTCTGGGCTCCGATATGGCGTACTTCTCTGGGGAGATAGCACAGATGCCAATGAAATATTCGTCTTGCAAAAAAAGTGTATACGAATCTTAGCGAATGTACACATCCCTAACAGCTGCCGCCCTCATTTTATCAAATATAAACTGTTGACACTACCCTCAATATACATAATGGAGGCTGCACTTTTTGTCAGACAACATAAGAACTATTCCCACCGAAAATCGATACGTATAAAACTAGAAGCCAATATAGAAATAAGCTGTTATTGCCAATATCTACGTTAGCTATGTATAAAAAAGGACCACAGTACAAATGTATACAAATTTTTAATAATATCCCTAATGCTATCAAAGCCGAACCAGATGATAAAATGTTTAACAATAAACTGAAACCCCTATTAATAGAAAATTGTTATTACACAGTAGAATCGTTTCTCAAAGATAATACGCTAGTTAAGTATGACATTGAATTAATTTAGGATTTTTTAAATTATAACTTGACCTATTCGTACCACTAATAAAACTTATTACCTATAATATTAGAATTAAGACATTCGTAAAATATACTATAAAATAAGTTGACCAAATAATTTAATTAACTATTTATTATTTCAATATATTTTTTGACATTACAATCCTGAATTAATTTATGTGACTAGCTGACATTTTATTGATTAATTGATAAGTTTAAATAATTATTATATTACCTTCGAGACTTAAATCGTTAAATTAAAACGTATAAAACTGTAAATAAGCATGTATCTACTATTGTGTGCCCTTACAGGGTGTCATGAACTGGCCTTTTAAATTGTAACACCTTATTATGTACATGACAATGCAGTATTGAATAAATGACTAAATGACTAAATGACTACATCTGAATACATAAAGTAATACATACATAGATAATGGATGGTAAAAATATCAGTAATTGTGGGTAGGTGAACAATTTAGGAAGAAAAACTATTTTATACAAAAATATTTATTTCATGGTACCAAATTAAATCTAATCAACATTCTCTTTGGCAATACGAGTAATTTGCATCTTAATTAAATTTATAATCCATCTAAAGCCGGTTCACCGGCCACAATAGAACTTTCGATGCCGCAGTGATCCTCACCACGCAGGATCTTGAAGAAGCCGTTGTCACCCCAATCGCTGTTCCACGAGTTAGCTATGAGCCAGTATTTCTTGCCGTTCTCCACACCCCACCCAAGGATCTTGATAGCATGACCACCCAGCGCGTCTCCTGATGTGTGCGAATATACCCCGCTTTTGTAATTCAATAAGTCCGCGTAAACAGTGAACGCCCCCTCGACAGGCCCGTTTTTATACAGCTCCGCTTTGATATGATCCTCGCCGCCTCTCACCGAAAACACATGTTTACCGTAGTGCTTGTCTTTACCGTATTCAACGTCGTATCCGGCTTCGCATTTCTTGACACATTTGGGCGTTTTCGAATCGCCATTGCAAGGCATTCTGTTGCCGGGGACGTGGTGCTCGCAGGGAGGGATCTCGTAAGGCTGGCAACCTTGGGTTGAGTTGTACGAGCCTCCTGATACGAGTCCGAAGTGCTTCCAGTATTCCCAAGCTAAAGACGGCATACCGCCGTTGCAGCCGAGGCCGCAAATCGGGCAGCAACTCAGCATATCTTCGGCAGAGAAGTGGAAATGTTTCGTACCGTTAGAATAAGTGCAGACGCGATCAGTCATAGCTTCGACGGCTCCGAACGCCCAGCAGCTTCCGCAGGATCCTTGGTCTCTTATCTCGTTCAGAGTCGGGCAATCGGGCCATTTGTCTCTCGGGTCAAAGTTCTCCGGCAGACTCGCGATGAGATCGGCATCGTGTTCTCTTACGGGGAGAGTTAAAAGCGTGTCATCCTTGAGTACGCCGGTTAATTTCCTGATGTGTGCTAGCGGGGTGCTGAGCGGGAAGTTGCGGCCGGCCTTCCAAGAGTTCTGCTTGGAGTTTATGAGGACTATGAACTCGTCGGAGAGCGGATGGAGCGGGCTCATCGCCGCCGTAGCGAAGGCGGTGAAGAGGAGCGCGCCGAATACCGGGGTGACCGCCATAATGCTTGTGGTACGTGATGCGGCGTCGAGCGAGAGCCGCCGACTGAGGGGAGCGACGAGCGTGCGAGCCGTATATGCGAGTGGGTCCAAGCGCTGCTCGCGTCGCGTGTAATTGCGTCGGTACAAACGGTTACAGTGTGATTACAACCTCATATGCAGACATTGCAGACGAGTCGAACGCTCAAATGAACCAGTCATTTATAAGGTCTAATCCAGATTTTTTTCCTATCTCTGAATCATCAAGTTTTTTAGGGTCTCAAAACCGACTTACATTTCGGAATAAGGAATGTGAAATGAAGCCTTCGGACACTTTTTTCTATTACGAAAAGTACTCCTAGCTCACGCTCTAATTTTAAAACGACATCCTTAAATAACATGTTTTAAAATGAGAGCGTCACTTCTATTGTAAGGGGCGGCTAGGTTCGTGTAGAAGAGCTTACCATCGGACAGGCGGTGTGCTTGTTTGCCACCAACATATTAATTAAAAATAAAAAGTTTTAGGTACCTACTTATTTATTGGCGATATAACTGAGTTCAATTATATCGCCAATAAATAAGTACCTACTTATTTTGCGAAGCTAATGACAATTGTCACGAGAAACGCGACAATTGTCACGAAATTCCGACACAGAACTCATTTCCTGTCAAGAATTACCGAAAGTTCTATTAAATCGTGTGACAATTGTCATCATCATCATAAACTTCACAAGAGAAATACCTGTTTTTTGCCGATATAATAAAGTTTTTTTTTAATAATACAATGATGGTGGCAAACAGGAATACGGCCCGACCGATGGTAAGCAGTAACCGTAGCCCATGGATGCCCGTGACGTCAGCAACAGTGACATTTGTCGATTTGTCGCACTTGTCGCCGTGGTGAAATAGGGGCCTGGATGTCGTTATGACGATCTGTTCCCATTCACACTGGGTAATTGGTACGTTCGACTCCCCTACCCTACACCAATGAACACGAGTAGGTCCACGAGCAGATAGGGGACGATGCTTGACCTATGTCGAAGGTTAGGTCTATCAATAACAAAGCTAACAGAGATTACGGTCGAACGCTCCACAACGATTAGCAAACATTTGTTTTGTCCCTCGGAAATAATTAGTCGGGGACTGGAATGTTTACTTCTACGCGAAATTATTTAGTACTATGCAAACACTTGTAATTGTTATGAAATTATATTTATTTTGTCGATCGGCGTGAAGCTCTAGATTTTAAAGTTTATAAAACTAGACTATGAACTAAAATAGATGGCATAAGCATAATTATATACGAAAGAAAACTGATTGGAAGAATTGGTGTTAACTTTTTTGAGCTAAGGTAAGGAGGGATAAGACTAGCATAGTTTACTTTGCTCGGGGCAAGACAAACAGTATGAGGATTCAATACAAGTGATAGTCTTACCCTGAAGCACTACCACCAGTTTTAACATTGACATATTCACTCACGTTTAAGTACTTACGTTTAACTTACTTTCTATGCATCTCGCTCGTACTCGCATATTAGTGCAAGCGAGATGTATAGAAAGTAATTTACGTAGACGCGAGTTAATCTGTCAATGTCAAAACTGGTGGTAGCCGTACTGGTGATAGTCTTTACCACCTTACCTTATATTAGGTACAGGTGCAATTAGGACATCCAGCTGGCTCGCAGGATCTGCGGTGAACGTGCTTAAAACCACCCACCACGCTAAAATCATGTATGTAGGTACTACACTTTAAATGGCAAGTTTTCCATTGTTTCTTAGCGTACCTATCATGTTGCGTTTGCGGCGTTGTATAATGTATTAATTATAGGTAATGTTAATATTTATATTGCGTTACGAATCCGCTAGATATAATAAATATAAAGGTTTTGATAGTTTCGGCATGTTGTAGAATTTCCTGTGTGTTGCGAACAAATGATACACTTTATGCTACATTTTTATGAGCCGTACAATCAGCAGCAATATATAGTTGCTAAGCGGGCGAGGTGTTCAAAATGATCTTGACGTGACTTTATTGTTGCCAAACTTTATTGTTAAATCAAATCAAATCAAAATATACTTTATTCATGTAGGCCTAGCAACAAGCTCTTATGAATCGTAATTAATCTTAATCTAATTATCAGAGTAATTTATTGATGTTAATATTATTCCATAATAAAATTGGATAATTATACATATCAAATTTAACACTAAGAATTTCACAAAAGGATCGTCAAACATTAAAAAAATTGTATAAAAAAATACTAGTCTAGAATTTCTAGAATAAAATCTAAATGTCAAAAAAAGCGTAAGTAACAAAAGAAGTAGATAGTATTACATCGGAATATCCATTTCCTCATCAATAATCAAATATACCTAATAAATAAATAATCATTTCGAATAACAATTAATCCCACGTTGTAATATCATTCATGTAGTCTTGTGTGGTATAATAAGCTTTAGAAATAAGTTTACGCTTTACATAATTCTAAAATTTATTAATAGATAATTTAGTAATATGGTTTGGAAGTTTATTATAAAATCTTACACAATTACCCATGAATGATTTTTTAATTTTATGGAGCCGAGTGAAGGGCACTGCGAGCTTATGTTTATTTCTAGTATTAATATTATGAATTTCTCAATTTTTCCTAAAATTTACAATATTTTTATGTACACATACAGAATATTCTCAGTGTTGACAGTGCACTGTCATTATGTCAATTTCCTTAAATTTATCTCTAAGTGAGTCTCTA
Source organism: Cydia splendana (assembly GCF_910591565.1). Lineage (NCBI taxonomy): Eukaryota > Metazoa > Arthropoda > Insecta > Lepidoptera > Tortricidae > Cydia > Cydia splendana. The sequence continues at coordinate 3,503,421 of NC_085965.1, read as the reverse complement.
TGGTTCATTTTGTATATTGCTCGAATAGCCCTCTTCTGCAGAACAAAAATGGTATTTATCTCTGAAGCACCGCCCCACAGTAAAATACCATATGCCATAATGCTATGGAAGTAACTAAAATATACTAATCGAGCTGTTTTCACATCAGTTTACTGACGGATTTTGCTCACTGCAAAAGCTGCAGAGCTCAGTCTATTCGAAAGAGTAGCAATATGGGGACCCCACTGGAGTTTAGAATCTAAAGTTATACCAAGAAAAACTGTACTATCAACTAATTCCAATTCCTCATACTTCACAATGACACTTGTTTGCACATGCCTTACGTTACTACTAGCTGCTACTAGTGACAAACTTAATACATTTAGTCTTTTTCTCATTTAACAATAAATTATTAACATTGAACCAATTTACTACTTTTGAAATGGCATTGTTTACATCATTGTAAGCTTGTTGCTGTCGTTTGACTTTGAAAATAAGTGAGGTGTCGTCTGCAAACAAGGAATGGCAAGTCATTTATGTAGATAAGGAACAGGAATGGCCCCAATATTGACCCCTGTGGTACACCCATAGAGACCAATGACCCAGGTGATCGCTGTCCATTCACATCGACCCTTTGTATTCTACCATTTAAGTAGGACTTAAGTAAATTCAGTGCCGATCCTCTAACTCCGTAATAATGAAGTTTCCTGATTAATGTTTCATGACAAACACAGTCGAAGGCCTTAGATAAATCACAGAAGACACCTAAAGCATCTCGTGACTCCTCCCAGGCATCGAAAATATGCTTAATTAGCTCAACACCGGCATCGATTGTTGAGCGACCCCGTGTAAAACCAAACTGCTTATTAGTTATTATGCATCAAATTATTAACGTTAAAATGTCGTACTAATTGAGAAAGAACTAATTTTTCAAAAATCTTGCTAAATGTTGGTAGCACAGATATCGGTCTAAAGTTAGTGGGGTCAGAGCTGCTACCAGATTTAAATAAAGGAATTACTTTACTATGTTTCATTAGATCAGGAAACTCGCCGCAATCAACACTGTTGTTAAATATAACTACCAAGTCAGGCGCTACAATTTCTACTAAGGATTTGACAGCATGGACAGAGACTCCCCAGAGGTCATTAGTTTTTTTGACATTAATTGATTTAAACGCCTTTATTACATCTGAGATACAAACATGTTAAAAATGAAAGGTCTCCACAACACTCTGGAGCGTTATGTTTTAATAATGTAACAGCAGATGAGGGTGATGAATTTAACTCCTTAGTTGTGGATACTGGTACCTCGGTGAAATTTTTTTCAAATTCTGTAGCTACTTCTAAATTGGAATCTATAATTTTGTTATCAATGTTTAGTTTAAGTTCTTTAATTGTGTGTTTCGAGCGACCAGTCTCCACATTTATAACTTTCCAGGTTGCTTTAACAATGTCGGAACTACTTTTTATTTTCTGACTTAGATAATTTCGCTTAGCTATATGACAATCTACTTTAAACTTCTTCGAATACTCCTTCACATGTTCTTTAAATTCATCACTCTCATTAAACCGCCGTTCCTCATATAAAATTTCTACTAAGGATTTGACAGCATGGACAGAGACTCCCCAGAGGTCATTGTCATTAGTTTTTTTGACATTAATTGATTTAAACGCCTTTATTACATCTGAGGTACAAACATGTTCAAAATGAAGGTCTCCACAACACTCTGGAGCGTTATGTTTTAATAATGTAACAGCAGATGAGGGTGATGAATTTAACTCCTTAGTTGTGGATACTGGTACCTCGGTGAAATTTTTTTCAAATTCTGTAGCTACTTCTAAATTGGAATCTATAATTTTGTTATCAATGTTTAGTTTAAGTTCTTTAATTGTGTGTTTCGAGCGACCAGTCTCCACATTTATAACTTTCCAGGTTGCTTTAACAATGTCGGAACTACTTTTTATTTTCTGACTTAGATAATTTCGCTTAGCTATATGACAATCTACTTTAAACTTCTTCGAATACTCCTTCACATGTTCTTTAAATTCATCACTCTCATTAAACCGCCGTTCCTCATATAAGGCATACAGTTCACGTCTTCTTTGATGTAAGTCCGCAGTAGCCCACTCACTAAAAACTGATGCACCACTAACTACGACCGATTTTGAGGTGAATATCGCATTATAATGATCCATAATAGTGTGAAAGAATGAATTATACATACTATTAGGACTTCCGATAGAAGACAAAAAGGGAAGACAAAAAGGGAATTTTGAACACCTCGCCCGCTTAGCAACTTCTGCCGCTGACTGTACCACCATGATTCCAACTTCCCTGCGCACCTGTACGTGAAGCTAATAAAGTTCAAAACGAGTAAGTACTAACTTTTAATCTTTGAACACATATACTCGTACATACCTACTAAACTGTGCTGTTCATGATAATGTGGCAAATATTTGTACATGTAACATCCAAATTTTAATTTGTCCTTTCTTAAACCTTATTTCCAAGACATAAGGTCCACTTATGTTAATGTAAGAGTCTTGTTATAGTACCTACCGACATTATGAAAACTAATTCGACCGATAATCATATTAATTGAGCTGAGAGTTCACTGACACTCTAGAAGTCATCAATAACCGACGAAAGGGACCTAATTAAGTTACTACCGACTTGTACAGTCGACGTCATAGCTGTGTACATTTTACTTTGCAATAAGACGAGAAATATAATCATATACCTATTATATTTAACGTTGACTGTACGTAATAATCACTTATCAACCGACAAAAAGGTGCAAATATTTTTTGTGCTTAAATGTTTGTTTTCCAAATTTTCGAAGACGCTTCGATCGATTTAAAATTTGGCATATGGTGGCATAGTCTTCACGTCAGGATCTGATGATCCAGGAGAAATCGGGAAAACTCTTCTAATACCTTATACATAAATCTATAAGTATAGTGGCTTGGGTATTTTTTATCGTAACGCGTCCAAATACTCGGATGCTTTCGGAAAGCACCTTTTATTGAAGTGGAACTGCTGAGGAGGACCATACAATGGTGCCGTGTCTTGACTGTTTTGTGACGTCAGTTCTTTTTTAGATTATTTTTAGGTATTTTGCCTTTAACGATCGAAATGTAAATGTTATCAAGAATAAACCTTCCTTCCGCAAGTTTATTAATTGGACCATTGAACGTTTATGAACAATCAAAGTCAAGATATCCGGTTGTCGGTCAGTGGGGAGGACAAACGGATTTAAAAACAGGACACGGGAATTTAATTGAGTTAGATGAATTAAGGAGGGGACAGTGAAATGTTTGCCTTAGCCTGACTGTCAACACTTTAATCCTTGTAGGTTTTCGGATGAAAGAAACGCCTGGCGTCCGTTGGCACGTTGGGTGGATGACATCCGGAAAATTGCGGGTCACTTCTGGGTGAGATTAGCTCAGGACCGGGACAAGTGGCGTACTAGAAGAGAGGCCTACTCAGCAGTGGGCGATATATGGTTGATATGATGATGATGAGGTATAGTAAAGCTGCAGGCGTCTATAGACTGATCCTAATTACCTAAATCAGTCTGGCGATTTATTTGCCACCGTCGTGAAATAAAATAGTAGGTCAATGTTACTTAAAACGCTCACACACCTTACTGAATTCAGTCATCATGACTGTGCATCCTATCTAGATAGATCCTAGGATCCTAAAAAATGATTCTAGTTAGTTGCAGGCAGATTTTTACTTAACGCGGTTATACCGTTACGATTTAGGATTCTGAATTAAGTAAGATGTATGAAGCGCGTAGATAGCCTTGTCGGTAAACCCTTATTCCTGAATGGTCGCTTGTGATTTTAATTTTATAAGATTTATTCAAATATGTTAAAAACATTTTGTGCCTAAAGATACCCAGGCACTTTTACATATTTATTTAAATCCATCTAAATCAGGTTCTCCGGCTACAACTCCACTTTCGATGCCGCAATGGTCTTCACCTCGCAGTATTTTGAAGAATCCTTTATCACCCCAGTCACTGTTCCAGGAATTAGCACACAACCAGTATTTCTTTCCATTCTCGACACCCCATCCCAAGATTTTGATAGCGTGACCCCCTTTAAGTATCCCTGATGTGTAAGAATATACTCCGCTCTTGTAATGAATGAAATCCTCGTATACTTGAAACCCAGCCTCAACGGGACCGTGAGCGTACAATTCCGCTTTAATATGATCTTCTCCGCTAACAGAATAAGCAACTTTTGCTTCATGCTTGTCTTTAATATATTCAACATTATATCCCGATCCACATTTTTCTACGCAATCAGGTGTTTCATCAGGTGCTTCACATTTCGGTCTGTTTCCATCTACGCCGTGCTCGCAAGGAGGAATCTCATAAGGCCTGCAACCTTGCGACGAATTATATGGCCCTCCAGATACAATGCCGAAATATTCCCAGTACAACCACGCTGCTGATGGAATACCACCATAACAACCGAATCCACAAAACTCGCAGCAACTTACCAGGTCATCAGCAGAGAAGTGGAATTGTTTTGTGCCGTTTGAGTAAGTGCAAATTCTGTCAGTCATGGCTTCTACAGCTCCAAAGGCCCAGCAACTTCCACACGATCCTTGGTCTCTTATGTCATTTAGACTTGGACAATTAGGCCATTTCTGTCTCGGGTCGAAGTTCTCCGGTAGGCTTGCTATCAGGTCAGCGTCATGAACTTTGGGGGGCAGCGTAGAATATAATGGATCCTCGATGACTCCCATTAGCTTCTCGATGTGGGTACTCGGAGTGTCCAATAGGAAGTTTCGGCCAGCTTTCCAAGAGGTTTGTTTTGAGTTAATCAGAGATATGAACTCGTCGGAGAGTGGATGAAAGGTATCTTTGGCCGCTGCGTAAGCAGCAACAAAGAGTATGATGCAGTATTTGACTGAAAATGACATTGCTGTAGAGCTCCACAAATTATATTCTTTGTTTTTATGATTGGGTATTTATACCATACTCATATTTATATGGTAAACGGTTAACTAATTACGTGTAGCACTTATGTACGTAGTAGAATGCCTACAATTTTAAGCACCACACGTGTGCACAAGATAAAGGCAGAATATGTAAAATATTTGCAATTGTAATAGGTGTCTAATAAAAATAGAGTTTTTTATTAGAGTAGTTAAAGGAATACCTATGAAAGAATTTTGTGTGACGTGATACAATCACTACACCTTATAAAACAAAGTCCCCCGCCGCGTCTGTCTGTTTGTGTGTTTGTATGTTTAATCGCGATAAACTCAAAGACTACTGAACGGATTTTCATGCGGTTTTCACCTGTCAATAGAGTGATCATTGAGGAAGGTGTAGCTGTGTCACTTACAATGGCGTACAGACTGACGGACATGACGAACTAGACAGGTTTTTGTTGTTTGCGAAACCTTAAGCTGGAAAAACTGTAAATAAATAATGTTAACTCACGTGAATTATTAGTCGCTAACATGTCGCCAATAGCGACTAATAACTCACGCAAGATAACCGTTGTGATCTAAATATTTTTATACATGTCTCAAAGTTTAATTTCAACTATAAATAACACCCCAACAAGAATGTTATTTGCAAACTCCGTGGAGAAAATGACATAAATTAATGTAACATCTCGAATTTATCTCATTTGTGGTAGAAGCCGGGAACACGAAAGGAATTAACTGCTCGGATTTTCTTTGATGTACATCGGGATTTTGTCTCGCAAAGTGTTATTTAATGATGACGGAATTATAAGCCTTATGAAGGCGGTTTTAAAGCGGGGTTTTAGGGGTGACGGGTTTCTGTAATGGACGCATTGAGCGTGCCAGGGAAATGACAAATTGCTAATATTAGTTGGTTAACTACAACCGTAGGTATTCATTTTGTGAAGTAATAAGAATGCTCTATTCGTAGGTATATCGGTAAACAGACATACCCTACAAGCTTTATGTTAAAAATGTTGGTACCATCAACCGGGGTGAAAGGGGATGGAACGATGAATAGGGACCGTGCGCGTTGGAGGGTCTGCCATCTTGTGGCCTGAATCGGAAACATATATGCACATGTACATTGCCAAAGCAAGTGCTACCATCTACCGTTCTCGTCGGTACGTTTCCTTGTGCATAGTAGGTTCTGCCATCTTGTGGGCTACATCGGAAGCATAAACGACACATTTACGCCTCGCGCCAAAAATCTGACGGCTCCTATGCTGCCCCCTATAGTTCTTGCACGGGGCCTATAGGGATTGAAACTGGGGATGACATGTACCCTATCATTTCATAAAAACTACCCACACAAATTGTTACATGTATGCGATTGAAAATAATAGTAATAAGTTTGCGGTTTATTACTTTAGGATTTAGGATATCTTATATTGGAGAGTAGTATTCGAAAACATCAAAAATAACGTCATTGATTTACGAAAGAGTACGATTGGTCTGAACCCTATTTTTGTAAAGGTAAAAGTTTCTTTATTAATAAAATAGGAGCGAAGTCCCTGAAACTTCTTTATAGTGAAACTCGATCACATGATACGTTATTGCTATGTTATACTGTTAGGCGCTTTTTTATTTTGTAAATCGTTGTTTGCATCAGCAATGAACCAAAATATTCTAATTTTAGTAATTTAATAATTCCATAATTAGTAGTAAGTATTGCGTGAATGCTTTAGCTGTATGTAACCTACCTCTTATGTTTGGCCCTTTTTAGACATGCATCATCGGGTGAATCAATATTGATTCTCAATCAAGCTCATTTTTAGGGTTCAGTACCCAAAGGGTAAAAACGGGACCCTATTACTAAGACTCCGCTGTCCGTCTGTCCGTCTGTCCGTCTGTCCGTCTGTCCGTCTGTCCGTCTGTCTGTCTGTCCGTCTGTCTGTCCGTCTGTCTGTCCGTCTGTCTGTCCGTCTGTCCGTCCGTCCGTCCGTCTGTCTGTCACCAGGCTGTATCTCATGAACCGTGATAGCTAGGCAGTTGAAATTTTCACAGATGATGTATTTCTGTTACCGCTATAACAACAAATACTAATAAAAACAGAATATAATAAATAGTTAAGTGGGGGCTCGCATACAACAAACGTGATTTTTTTGCCGTTTTTTGCGTAATGGTACGGAACCCTTCGTGCGCGAGTCACTTGGCCGGTTTTTTAAAATCCATTAATGTAGAATTAACCCATTATAGACTAGCGGTGCCATATGGTACCATATATTATGTACCTATGGAAAAATGATAAACTGTGACTTTAAATGACCTAAAATGACTTCAAGAACAATAAATATACTAGAAAATTTTCCAATTCTAAGGCCAAAAAAAATCAGTCTATATGGGTTTAATGGCCTTCTCCTCTCCGCTACCGAAGTACATTAAATTTAAGATCAATTTTACACAGTAAAGCTCCGGTTTAAGGTCAGGTTCCTTGACCACGGTAGATCATGTAACATGGAACAGGCGGCGTACGGCACATTTACCCTCATCGGCAAGTTTGCTTAATTCCGAGTGTGCTGTCGCTGCGGGTTGAGGGCTTCCAGGGTAACGTGACCTTGGGATTTCTTTAGAGAGTATGGGAATTTTAAAATAGGGTGTTTTTTCATTCATTCATTTTACTCAATTAAAAAAAAAATAGATTATTTATAATGTAGAATCGCGGACTTCATTAAATTAACCGCCGTTAAACGTAAGTTTGGCGAACCTAATATAAGTTTAAAATGTACCATACTTTTCTGTAAAATAAATTAAAAAAAAAAAATATATATATATTTTTATCCTTATCTTTCACTCTAATATTTTGAGTGTAATAAAAAAACCGGACAAGTGTGAGTCGGACTCGCCCACCGAGGGTTCCGTACTTATTTATTTATTTTCTACTTTATTGCACAAGAACAAGTAATGTTCAAAAGGCGGTACTTTTTAGTACTTGTTGTTTATAGCGGCAACAGAAATACTAATCCAGTAATTTTGTCGAATTTTGTAATTCTCTTTTGCGTCAAATCCGGTAGTTCTGATTTTTTGCAGACTTGTTTAGGATGCCTACCGACCACCGACAACCGACCCTAATGCCTATTAAGTAGGGAATGCAAATCGGTTATTTTCGGTTATTTTTTGTATGGAAATTATCGGTTATTAACCGAAACCGCGGTTATTTCCATACAAAAAATAACCGATTTGCATTCCCTACTATTAAGCGATTGGAATTATTATAGTTTCTGTTGAATTTCCCTAGCTTACCTAAACTTCGGCACTAACCAGTAATAAGCGATCTTTAACAACGGATAGCTGATACGTATTTTGAGTTCCCATTTCTTCTGGTTGTCAGAGTGAGTTTTCTATAATAAACATAGAATGTCCTAAACGACTTGCTGGTTTGGATTTCTAGCCTCACTGTGTTTTATAGGGTATTTAGAGCTTAATAAACTACTTCATATTTTATCGCAAGAAATGTGCCTCTTCGTTTCAGGCTCTATCATGAGAGATTAATTGGTATTACGAAGGTCGTAGCTTTGAATTTTCGCTAATACCAATGACAACAGCTCTCTAGTAAAGGGTATCTTTATTCTTCAAAAACTGATGAGAAAGTTGTATTTTATCCATACATTAAAAGGGCAAAGTATTAAAAAAAACCGGCCAAGTGCGAGTCGGACTCGCACACACACGAAGGGTTCCGTACCATTATCTATAAAAACGGTCACCCATCCAAGTACTGACCCCGCCCGACGTTACTTAACTTCGGTCAAAAATTACGTTTGTTGTATGGGAGCCCCACTTAAATCTTTATTTTATTCTGTTTTTAGTATTTGTTGTTATAGCGGCAACAGAAATACATCATCTGTGAAAATTTCAGCTGTCTAGCTATCACAGATCGCGAGATACAGCCTGGTGACAGACGGACGGACGGACGGACAGCGGAGTCTTAGTAATAGGGTCCCGTTTCACCCTTTGGGTACGGCACCCTAAAAACGCAAATTTTGAGTTGTTTCCCCAGGGTTTCCTGGGGGTATTTACTTTTAAGTGATGATTTTGAATGATAAATATTATATATCGTTTATTTGGATATGATTTCTAATGTTTGACAGTTCAATTTATCTCGCGTTGTTGTGTGAAAATTTTGTATTTCACTCGGTAGCAAAGTTTGTTTAACTCTCGTGGCTTGAAATCCTCGCAACACTCAAGATTCCACATTTCGATCCACTCACTATGCTCGTGGTTTATTTTTGGAATATTTCGCTTGCTCGGTTATCAATATTAGCACGAGGGTTTAAACAATAACTTTGCGTCCGTGTAAAACAAGTATCACTTTGGCAAAATGTAACAAATAAAATAAAAATATTACACTTTGACAGATAGACAGAGATTTTACCTGTTTGGCACCATTGGCACGCAACCCTAAAATGGTTTAAATTTACCGGACTAATAATTTTTTCCCGGTATTAGAAGATTATTTAATTTATAAAGCCGAATGGCGAGCTGTTGAATGGTTCCGTGGGAATCTGCCGAATCCTACACCGGAGCAAGTGACGCCGCAACAGAAAACTGCGTCACGAAAATTTGTTTGATTTTTTAGTATTTAAGATTTTTATTTTTGTATATTATATGTTAGTTTGTAAGGTATGTATCTAGGGGCCTTTAGTTGCCTAAAAATAAATGCTTTGATTGATTGATTGAAATAGATGCCCATGCCCCTTGCATAAAGCAAGCTACGCTAGAACGATCCGGGCCCGGGCCGAGGCGTCTGACACTTCAGTTTTCTAACAGAGAGCATCACGTGATCACCCGTCATAGAAAACGAAGTGTCGGAAGCCTCGGCTCGGACCCGGGGCATTCTAACGTGAGTCATCCTTAAGATGGCGCCAAAAAATTTAAAATCTTGATGGCACCCTAGACTATGAGCAAGGGCTAAATAATTAAATTAACACTTAAATAAAATTAAGCAAACAATAATAATAATAACAAAGTCAGCGGTCCCATGGGCACCATCGCTGTCTGTATTCTATGGCTGTAATTTTGTAATTTCATGGTAAACAAATTGTTTGACCTAATTTTTAACGGTTTCGTGCTAAGAGGATTGCGGCGGTACACGACGCCATAACAATATAAATTTTCACTACACCGACTGGTTCTCAACTCTCTTGATTGTTCAAAAACTGATAGCAAAGTTGCGTTTTATTCACATGTGAGGCCAAGTAATCAAATACAAATGTTGAGTTGTTTTCTTATGTTTGCTGGTAGAATTGACTTTTAAATGATGATTTTGGATGATAAATATTTAATAACATTCATGTGGATTTCATTTGGTTTGATTTTGTTTGATATCTTACAGTTAATATTTTCTTCGGGTTGGTGTGGTGAAAATAATTTTGTCTTATTCGCATTTTGGGAGTAGATTTGCTTAGAAATACAAGAACAAGTGCTGCCCTAAGGTGTTAGAAGCAATTTTTTAGTTTTGTATCTAAGCACACATTGATTAATATTCTCAAGTCGTCAATGTCAGTATATAATAAAAACTTTTTACAAAAAAAATGAAACCGACTTCAAAAAGGATGAAATAAAATATTATCGTTTTTTATGTCTATGCGTTACCAACTGATATGTTTGAAGTCGGTGCCAAGCCAAATTTTGAAGCATACCATGACTTTGGTGCAATTCGATAAGATATTACCTACGTTGGATTGCCTTACACGACGACAATGAACATACTTTCTGTAGGTACAGTCGACGTTAAAAATATGTTTACACTTTTCGCCTTATAACAAAGGTGTAAGGTGCAAAAGTGTAAACATATCTTTGACGTCGATTGTATCTAAGAACACACCTCAGAACACACGATCAAACCTTCTTGGCGCAGTCTGTACCATGTTTGTCGGCACATTAGTGGAAATCCAATGCATTTTTTTTCCGTCGTATTTTTTAAAGAGCATTTCTTACTAATGCTCGAACAGTCTATAGCACGCAAGTGTGGGATTGGGACTGAGTTATTTCCCGTCCCTTATCCAGAGGACTACATTCATCAAAATATAAAACAATTCAAGGAATTTACCTTCTTGCCAAATTTCACCTAAAGCGGTTCACTTGTTTAGCCATGAAAAGGCGACAAAGAGGCAGACAGAATTCTTTATACATTTATAATAGTTATTAGTACAGTTCTAATGGGATTTATAGCCATAAAGCTGATTATTTTTGACTGGTATTGTTACTACTAGGCTTGGCACCGACTTCAAACATATCAGTTGGTAACGCATAGACATAAAAAACGATAATATTTTATTTCATCCTTATTGATGTCGGTTTCATTTTTTTTGTAAAAAGTTTTATTTTACCATTTTTAGTTTTAACGCATTGTTAAGAGCGCGACGCATGAATGAAAAACAATATCATGTTTTACACTAAATTCGTGTACCTATTACTTTAGTAAATATGTAATTAGGAATTTTCTCGAGTCCGTCTGGGAAATTATAATTCCTGTCAACTAAATCCATCCGCCCGCCCCGCCACTGACCCAATCCCTCAGCCCCCCGATCACTCAACCTCACAGCACATCAACTCCTGATCCAGGAACCCCTCGATCCTGAACCAGCAACCCTTCAACCGCCATTCCCCGACCCCTTAATCCCTGACCCCTTAACTCCTAACCCTAACCCCCGATCAGTAGCCTTACCAGCTTACCACGAGTTTGACATTGATATATTCGCTAGCATGTAACTTACTTCCTATGCATCTCGCTCGTACTAACCTTAGTGTGAGCGAGATGCATAAAAAGTTACATTTAGATGCATAAGACGTTAGCGAATATGTCAATGTCAAACTCGTGGTAAGGCTACAGTTGCAGTACATCAAATTGGTGGTTTTCGGAAGCAAATACTCGAGTTACTTTAGAAAACCCCGAAATCACTTAACACGTGCCTTTAAAAATTGACGAGTTCCCTCAATTCCTCATGGATTCCATCATCAGACCAGAACCAAAAATAATACGGAAACACCTTGGAGGTAACTTCTTCCAAACAAAAAAAGAATTACTCAAATCGGATCACAGGTGCCGGAGTAATCGCTGAACATACTTACATTTAAAGAAATCATCATCATTATCATCAAAATAATCATCATCATCAGGTCTACTTCATCAAATTGGTGGTTTTCGGGAGAAAATGCTCGAGTTGCTTAAGATAACGCCCAAAACACCATGCATGTGCCTTTAAAAATTGAGGAGTTCCCTCAATTCCTCATGGATCCCATCATCAGAACAGAACCAAATTAAAATGGGACCAACTCGGAGGTAGTTCCTTTCAAACAAAAAAAGAATTACTCAAATCGGACTACGGATGTCGGAGTAATCGGTGAACGTACATAGAAAAAAAAAGAAAAAAAAAAATAGCCACAACCGAACACAGAACCTCCTCCTTCTATGAAATTGAAGTCGGTTAAAAATAGGCGAAGTGGGGAACATATATTATTAGCAGGTTTTTAAAGCTTTATTTGACATTCATAAGCGCATTTTGATATGCTTACTTAAATAATAATCTATCTTTATCTGTATCTTTAGCATTACTCGTCGACAGGGTTTGGATTATTTTTCTGCGTTATCATTACTCCAATTTCTTCCTCCACCGTACATTTAGGACCGTGAAAATATATTGCTCAATAAGAATAAGGGCCTTCTGTTCTTTGTCCCGGCCACATTATGTTATGGCTCTAAATGTTGTGAACGTTAAACTAATGAGCTAACTTGGGCACAGAATAAATAGTACTAGGTACAGAAGACTCACTCTGTAACAAAACGCGTCTGTTACGATCAGGACAGATATGGCCGCTAGATGGCGACAGCGCCACGCGCGGCTTATGGCTAATAGCCACCAAAATTGGTGTGGAACGGATGTACTTTTAGTTTATAGGATTTTTTTGAATCTATAGACTTTTTTATAAAGTACCTACCTTTTTATTTACTTAAATGAATACAAATAATAAATTTAATAAAACATAAATTAATAAAACGCGGCTATCGGCTCAATCGGGCGGCCATCACTAACGGCTAGACCCCCTTCGTCGTCGTCAAAAATATGAATGTCGGGAAAAATATTCGGAAATCAGGAATTTTGTCAGGAAATTCTAAATTTGTATCTGGTAACCCTAGCCACGCCTGACTTGGGGTAAGCTTTACGAAAACCTTAGATACTTATGTTTACAGAGTATATTTTGTAAACCTAAGGGCGGCGCCGTGAATAGATGGGTCAAAATTATTTTCTTTGTCTTGTTTCTGACCACTCTGTCACGCTTCTATTTTTGTGTTTTATCAAATAAACTAGCGACCCGCCCCGCCCCGGCTTCGCACGAACACAAATTATACACTTGAACCTTCCTCAAGAATCACTCTATTGATAATCCGTTCAGTAGTTTTTGAGTTTATCGCGAACAAACATACAAACACAAGACAGACGCGGCGCGGGCACAGAATAAATAATAGTACCAGGTACAGAAGACTCACTCTCTAACAAAACGCGTCTGTTACGATCAGCACAGATACGGCCGCTAGGTGGCGACAGCGCCACGCGCAGCTTATGGCTTTCCCCAAAATTGGGGCCGAACGGATGTACTTTTAGCTACCTGTAGCAAAGCGACGAAATCGCGGAGTGAGCCACGCCTGCCTAAAGGCAGCGCTGGGTACGTTAATGTTACAATATTATTCGGGAAGTTTTAAAGCGTAAACAACAATATTGTTCCACATATTCCCTGCGTAATTCGCAGGCAAGCCAAAATACAAGTGTCTCGAGACAAAGGGAATTGCTTCTTGTTGCCATCTTAGATTTGGCCCGAAGGGAATTGTGTTAATACTTCGCTTTACAAAAGACTGCCAGATGACAGTGTCGTAGATTGTATAATTTGCCTCCGACGAGAATGGAAACTATGTGACTCAGTTACGCGAACTCGCGAGGGTCGCGAGTTTATGAAAAATATAATTAAACGCGATCTTTTCGTTTTGATAATTGTAAATGTTATTGCAGTTGCTTGTGGCTGCAATAGAAAAACTTTAAAATTAATTCAATGATCATTGGCAGTTCTATTATACCAATTATACCAAAACTGCTTAAAATAATATCATAATCACTAAGGTCAATACGTCGCTTTGCTACATGTAGCTAAAAGTACATCCGTTCCACACCAATTTTGGTGGCTAGCCATAAGCCGCGCGTGGCGCTGTCGCCACCTAGCGGCCATATCTGTCCTGATCGTAACAGACGCGTTTTGTTAGAGAGTGAGTCTTCTGTACCTAGTACTATTATTTATTCTGTGATTACACTAAACGCAACTAGCAAGTAGAAAATGTATGAACTTGCAATAATCTCAATGTGTAAACAGGCCCTAATGTGAATCTTGGTATCGCCCCATGCTTGTATTGTGGGTAATAAACGAAGATATAGGTATAGAAAAGATAGATATAGATAAATTCTTAAATACATAGAAGACATCCGTAACTCAGTAACAAATATTTGTGATGAACACACAAATAAATGCCCATAACCAGGATTTAACCGATTTAACCTACCGACTAGGTTTAGAGGCTGTTAGTTACATAACATAATACATAAAATTACTTACTTCAAACTTTACGATCCCTATCATCAATGAAGATTTATTCTATAGACTAAAATCAATAGATACTATGTCCACAGTCTGCGAACTTATTTCCTATCAAGAGAATAATCTCTGCTTTTCTTTGTACTTTAGTTAAGGCGAACCCTAGCGGTTGTATGAGCCTTGAACAGCGTCGCGACGAAATTTAATTCTCATGTTGATGCAATCTCTTCTTCCTTGCGTTATCCCGGCATTTTGCCACGGCTCATGGGAGCCCAGGGTCCGCTTGACAACTAATCCCAAGAATTGACGTAGGCAGTTTTTACGGAAGCGACTGCCATCTGACCTTCCAACCCAGAGGGGAAACTAGGCCTTATTAGGATTAGCCCGGTTTCCTCACGATGTTTTCCTTCAGCGAAAAGCGACTGGTAAATATCAACTGATATTTCGTACATAAGTTCCGAAAAACTCATTGGTACGAGCCGGGGTTTGAACCCGCGACCTCCGGAATGAAAGTCGCACGCTCTTACCGCTAGGCCACCAGCGCTTCGCAACTTAATGCAATCACTACCTTATAAAACAAAGTCCTCCTCCGCGTCTGTTTGTGTGTTTGTACTTTGTAGTAGTAGTAAACTCATTATTGTACAAAAAAACATTAAAAATAACATATAATTAGTAAGAAGTACAAAGGTCAAGCAAAGGTTTGTTTGTATGTTCGCGATAAACTCAAAAACTACTGAACGGATTTTCATGCGGTTTTCACCTATCAATAGAGTGATTCTTGAGGAAGGTTAGATTATACACCTAGTATAATTTGTTAAGGTTTTGTGTAAACCGTGCGAAGCCGGGGCGGGTCGCTAGTTATTTATAATTAGGTATGATCAATGTGGTTATTTAGCCTTATGGCCTACAATGCTGATGCTCGTAGTTCAATTATTCAAAGGGCAAACTCTAACATTTATTCAGCAAATAGTCTGTACGTTTACACGGTTCTAAATTCTACATCCGATACCAACAAATCATCAAATAAGTTTAGCATGAATGTCACTGTATGTAAACTATACTTATGAGCATTAAAAACGGGTCGCTTTGTACAGATTTACCGCCCAAAGTGACCCTATTTTATTGTCCTTGGATGTAAAACGGGTTAGTGTCAGACTCGAATGATACCGATTTCTCACATGCGGCCCCCGCTCCATAGACTGAATGAAACAACGTTGCGATTTACATAAAGAAATTGAAAGTTTTCGCATCGGATACCTACATAATTCTGTCTCGCATATCTTATATTGAGATGAGAAGCTGTATTTTATTTCAGGATTTCCACTATTGACTTTATTTCGAAAAGCGACGAACAATTTTATTGGTAAAAAGGGAATGATTGTTTTTGCTAGAAATGATAGAAAGAAAGAGTCGTGAAATGTAGGGGAGCCCATTCATTCTACGACTCTTGTCTGTCCGCACAGACCATGAGGTTTGATTCTCCACTGTTTCAGTATATAGGAAACCAATTCGAGTTGGCGCCAGTATACCTAACCCTTAGGTGGTATTCTACTCGTAAAAATTACAAGTTATAGCATGACTACTTTAAGTCCAAGTTTATGTAATTTAATGAAAATTGTGTAAGAACAATACGGGTAAGTGTAACTGGCATTGATTAGTGTTTATTGTGAGTTCATACATTTGCCACTAAATGCAACATACTCGTATTGACCTTACCTACATACTTTGTCATGTCACAGAATGATCCTACTAGGTCCGATACCGACTAATAGGTATCTTTGTAGATACCTTTGTAGTCGTGGTAGTAGGGACATAAACCTTCAAGTTATAAGGCTTCAATGGCGAGTAATTTGTGTAATGTTTCACGTGCGTAAAATGCCACCATGACCCACATTATAAGCCATATATTTCTAATGATATAACAACGGCAAATAGAAACACGAATTGTAATCGTAGGTCTTGATGTTTTATTAAGATATCCTGAAGCACTACCACCAGTTTTGACATTGACAGATACGCTCGCGTCTAAGTAACTTACTTTCTATGCATCTCGCTCGTACTCGCATATGCGAGCAATAGTGCAAGCGAGATGGACAGAAAGTAAATTACGTAGACGTGAGCGTTATGTCAATGTTAAAACTGATGGTAGAGGCTCAGGGATACTCGTACGTTAGTTTTCAAATGTCGAATGGGGTCCAAGTTGGTTCTTCTAGTGGCTTTAAAAAGTCAGGGCTTATTTTTGTAGTAAGCAATAAGTAGAATAGATTTATGAAAAATGGAAGAAAATAATCGCTTCAAATAATTTGATATGACTGGTTTGGTAATAATGTAGTTAGGTACCGATGATTTCTCAAAATGATTTGGGACATCAGTGCAGTTAAGAACTGTATGTCTTACGAAAGAAGTCACTACGTAAATTTCCTTATTTAAAAGGGCATGTTAGTATACTTTTTTTAGGACATTATAACACAAACTGACTAAGTCCCACGGTAAGTTCAATAAGGCTTGAATTGTGGGTACTTAGACAACGATATATATAATATACATTCTTCATCTTCATTCATTCATTCTTCAATTTTGAAATTGTTTCGAAACTATTTTATCCCTTGGAAAACAGCCTGAAATACTGCTTGTATCTGTGTTTAGCCAAATTTCCAGCATCCAACTTTCTTAATGTGAATCAGACTGTATTTGTGTGTAGGTAAATTTAATTTACCCTTTCCTTGTACAGTTTGCTCGATCATGTTGCTTTGTATTATCACCCACACTGTGAACTGTACATCTGTGGACCTTATGCCACTTGTAATAAGGTCTACCGATGTACAGGAGTGTTGCTGTTTGTCCCATCGTCCCATAGACTAGGAACCCTCTAGACCGAGTTTAGAGCAATTATTTCATGCAACCGATGATGCCAAGAATGCGGGGGTGCGCGGGACGAGGTGAGCGAAGTCCCGTGCCGTGATTGGTCCGTTCAAAGTAAACGACGAACGAGTTCACGGGCGTCACACAAAGACACTTTCGACTCGAACATGGAGTAAAATTACCGTATGCGTGGCAGAGGGGGAAGCGCGACTATGCTAAGTCTGGAGGATGTTTTGTCTGTGCATCGCCTACACTGTTAACAGTGTTAACTGACAGTTCTTAAACCTTATTACAAAAGGCATAACGTCCACCGATGTACAGTTAAGAGTGTTGCTTTGTACGCGAGGTTGATTAAGTTTTGTCTGTTTAAATCTGAGAAGTATGGGTGCTGGAAGAAGCTGGAGTTAAACAAAAACTAGGTTGAATAAGAAAAGAGCGAAGGTTATTTGTAATTAAACCACAAGGTAGTTAGACCTACTTTATTCTTCTTAGTCGGTACACTCTTGCCAGAGTGGTCGTTCGTGGTCATCATTGTGAATCTCAATGAGTGATGACTGATGATCTTGCTAATACGGCGCCATTCGTCGCAGACTGCAGCTTTGCAGCTGTACTTTATAGATATTGATATTTCTATAAATTAAAGAAAATTAATATGCTGGCGATTTCAAAATTTCCAAGTTCAGATGATATAATATTTAGTATCGACTTTATTTAAAGTCGGAAAAAGGACCTTAGGTAGGTACTCCGAAACAGTATCTGAGGACACAACCGAAATATACGCTATGACGAGGCCCTTGAGGCCCTAGGGTCAGGTGGGGTAAGTATAAGTCACGGGTAAAAATAAGATTATATTTCATTTCTATTCCATTTAAAAAGAAATCTACACACAGGGCTTCTTTTTAAACTGAATAGAAATGAAGTAGAATAAGTTTTTGTGTTAAAATTAAAAACGTAGTCTTATTTTTACCAGTGTCTTATATTTATACCCCACCTGATCCTACTACTAAATTTGAATTTAAGAATAAGCCTAAACAATTAAACACACAACAACTATGTTTTTATTGCAGTCAAAAATCCTATTACTACTACTGTTACTATTTACTAAAATCCCCATCGCATCTGCATCTTTAAACCAACTTGGCAAGAGTATTTAACCGCACACTCTCCAACAAAACCCAACATGGATCCTTCCCATTTTAAACGGTGAAATTCGTTTGCAGCAAATGGTCCATACGCTCGTTCCGTCGGCCGGTAAAGCTTTTCCTTGTCTGTTTATGTACTATTGGGTTAACAATGAATGTTTTCCACTGCATTCCCTTTTGTTCTTTACGTAACGACTGGCTGGACTGTGTGAATTTCTCTGCAATTAGTTGTAACGGATACACGTCTTTGTAGACTGTTCGCGAGTCGGCGTATGTTAGGGGGAAGGTTGGGATAAGTAAAATTTGCCTTTGTGATAAAAGTCGTTTGGAGTCTGCAATATTATCGTTCAAAACAACGCTCAGGAATCACACTCTTACAGTTTTGCAAATTAAAATAGTTAGCTAGTTATTTAATTTCTACAAAAAGTAGGTACCTTCCTAAAATAACAGGCGCTTAATATAATTTTGACATATTACTTCCATCAAAAGAGAGATTCAAAAATACTCTTTAATCGCTTTCTGCAAATGATCGTGTTTGAAAAACATATCAAGGCACATTGCGTTGCGAGCACTAACCTTTGGTAGTACCTTTACACCTTTAAGTCATAAGCTAGAACACCGAAACGCCGACATTATTTTTGCATAAGTAGAACTACTAACGAGTTTCTGTGTAGGTATATGGCGTATAGGTACATTAAGTTCACAAAACTGTTTACTGAATTGATGTTGCTTACATCTCACGTATTCAAGATCTCGAACGCTGCCATAAAATCTCCCTATTTATACTACACCCCCACGATCACTATCTCCATCTAAACCTGAATGCTGACAGGAAAAATAACAATTGCATAAAAGGGAAACTTTCACCCCAAATCTCTTTGTCCGAGGAAAATTGCCCGATGCACTGCCTGATTTATCGTCAGCAAAAGAAAATTTTGTAAAATATTTCCTCTTTTTACTTTGTTTAGTCTAATGGCGGAAACCCTTCCATAAAAATTAACGTCAAAAACTCGAATAAGAAGTCTTAAATAGAGGAGGCAACGGTTGTCATGGTAACCCCCTCCAAAGTTATGTCACGTTATGAATTTGTAGTTTTTTCTAGTTTGCTTTGAGTGATTCGTTATTGTTATAGCTAGTCATAGCAGTCACTAGTTTTTTTGGGTGCCACCATTGAACTTATCAGGCCCGAAACTTTAGAAACTTGGCTTTAAAACATTTAAACCAAAAAGCAGGTCATACCGGGTTTTAGTAGTTTGTGTAGTATTTGTGATAGTGTCTGACAAAAGTCGGACTGGCCTTAAAAGGCGGGCCCTAAATGAACTATACTAGATGGCGTTGCGCTTTTACTACCTACCTACACATATTTTCAACATGAGACTTTGTCTTAAAATTATCAATCTTTATTTTTTACTATCTCTTTTCAAAAGTTGTTTGTTGAAAAAAGGTGTGCATGAAATGTACGGTAGTTTTTAATTACCCACCTCCTACTACATTTAAAAAAAAATGTTTTAGTATAGGTACATTACACAGTAACTTTTTACAGTTAGCCGCAAAAGAAACCACTGGAAAATTAACTAAGTAATTATATACATCATAATTTCTTTAATTGTTTGTTTATCTTTTCATAATGGGTATCTACCGCTACGTTAATTGTGTGTGTTATATAATTTTTAGACATCCTGTTGTAAAAAGACAAACTAGTTAGGTACTAATTATTAGGTATAAGAGATAGTATTAAAGATCACATCAATTAAAAATACCCAGGTTTTTTTTTTTTTGTGAATGGGCTTACTCATGGCCACAGACTAGCCGAGGCGTAGACGTGGACTACGATGGAGCGAGCTCGCCCAGAAGGTGCCTGTTCACTCTTGATTTGAAGGGAATAAATATAATTACAGGTGAAAATTACGATTCTATCATAATGGCAACTTTTAAAACTATCTTGAACATGGTGGGTAACTACACTATCTACATAAGTCTTAGTTGCACATAGTGGCAGATAATTATGTACATATTTACAGAAAGGTGCAAACATTTACATATCCGTAAACGGCGGGAAGAAGTTGATAACTCGAGATATTTTATTGAAGAAATTTGAACTTGGAGTGGTACTTGGAGATGATACAATTAGATAAACATCACCGACGAAGCTAGGACTGTATATTCCAAAGTTTGTACATTTTTACAAGTAAATTGCGATAGCAATCTCATTAATAAAATCTTAATCTTTGTTTAAATTTTCACACGATGAATTAAGGGAAATTAAGCATAATTATAATTTGTCCGAATTCACTTGGCCGCAATGACTTCCTCAATGATTAGCGAATTCGCTTAATGAGATCCATTGTACATCCTCGGTGAGGATGGGTGCAAACAAACCACTTGACAATATTAACAGTAATTACTGATTTTAATGAAAATATTTTATTTTCAGGCAACTATTGACCCATAGATAAATACCTTAAAACTAGCATACATATTATTATAAAAACCTTACAAGCTAAAAATTATTTCGGGGACACGGCGGTTTTCAGTTGTGTCGCATGTTCCGGTGTAGGATTTGGCAGATTCCCACGGAACCGCCGAAACACCACACCCTTCGGCCAGAAGTCCGCGCTCGCGATGGTTTCCAGCAGCGGCCGCGGCACGCGCACCACGAAAGAGCTGAAGTGCACGTAATGGCGCGATCGCAGCTGGAACACTTTCAGCTCGTAACGGATCTTCTTGCGAACATTTTCCACCACATCGTCTGCCGTGGCGGAAACGTGCAGGCGCGATACATATAGCGCCGTATTCGGCGCCAATTAAATCTAGTTAGTTTAAAATCTTAATATGCCGCTGAATATTTTGCGAATATTTTTACGATGTGGCTTTATTACATTGGCTATTATGTGTTAGGTACCCAATAATAACTTTATTATCCGAAACGAATTAACTCGTAGTTAAGAAAAACTTAAATCATTCTGGCATCTGGCATGAAAGCCAATTTTATTTTAGTATACGAGTGGATAGAATAGGGCAATTGCATATAAAATTTCGGATGTCACGAACAGTCAAAATCTAATATAGAATAGTGTCCTAGAAGCTACTTAAAAAAAAAACTGGCGGTACTTAAAAAAAACGTTGAAACCCAAAAGATATTGCTCCTTAACACAACTCAATTTTCGCCGACAAAATAACAAAATAGAACGAATAGCTTATGCAAAAGTTAATCTGTCCGGATTTTTCCTAATAGAACCTTGTGTATGAATAATGCATGCGACATGGCGTCTATTGAGCGCTAAGCGGGCGTCTGGACCCATTGTGATGTGTAACGACTATGTTACTCAGACTCCGCACTTGGTGCGTATGAAATTATAAAAAAAAAGATTTTTTTTACAAAGATTTTTTTTAACTAATTTTACAGTGGGAAACAAGCATACGGAAAGCGGTTTCGTGACTTATGAAGACTAGCATTCACTATTCATTTTATCTCTGAATTTCTGCACGGATGAATGCCGACTTCTTAACGATTTTTCTAATACAGAAATGGGAAATATCAAATATTGGATACTAATTGGCACGACCCAGGTTTAGAAAGAAGCCGTGCGCCTGACCACTTGGCTATCATTGCTACCTCGCCAATCTCTCTTAGCTACGACACAGAATAAGTAATATACTAAGCGTACAGAAAAGAAACTTCCTACAAAACCGAAGTTTGACAGCGATTCAGGGACGAATCATGCTGTCCCTTTCTTATGTAAGTATGGGTACTATCCCTTTCGGCTATTTAGGGTTGCCAAAATTCAAGTCACCATCTTATCTGTGATCGTACTCGCAAAGGGACGTCAATTTGTGCCAACCCTAAATTGCTCGGAGCAATGCTGAGCCGAACGGAGCCGAGAATGCCCGAATGGATCAGTTTCGCCCCCCTGGCTACGATACGACGCTGGTATACTTACCAGTAGCGTAAGTGATCTGTGTGCTCGTAGTTCCAATGCTTACCATGTGCGTGTAGTTCAAAAACCAGCGTAATTGTGACCTAGAGATGTACAAATACTGTTCGTAACCGGAGACTTCATTTATACTGGTTTATTGGAGCATTGGACTCTACTGTCTAAATGAGCGAATAGAATGCGTCTGTGTTGAGCTATTCAGAACTAGTCGATAGGGTTATTATAATGTTGTCTCTGTCATAAGATGTTAGCATAAAAGATCTCGCTATTCTCTTCTTTTTTACCCCTCCATCACCAAAACTGTAAGATTTAGGTATGTTTCTCAATATTATGTTGTGGTGCTCTAGTTGGTAGGTAGGCATATACTTACACGATTTTGACAAATGATTACAAATAAAAACTACAATCATTTAACTAAAACAAAACGTATTAATTATCTTCAAAATAACTTTTGTAGACAAACGCGAAAGTTTGTTAAAATTATCAACAATATATCGCAGTAAAAAAAACTATGTGTTTTCGGACCATCCTGTTGTATTAAAACGACCATAGAGTGTGTGATACGGAATAGACTACACACTAACACACTACACTACACAAGTACACAGTTACACACCTAAACTACACGCTAAGTCGACGTTCGCAAGGTTTTGTTAGCCAAGACTGCCAAGAGCGAACCAAGAATAAAGCCATTGTCGATGTCGATACTGCCACGATTTAAACATGCACCTTTCGTCACATATATTGTATACCTTATTACCAAGGAAAAAGGCATAGAATGGTGTGTTAAAGTAATAATGGGCAGCATTATACAAAATGCAGAGCTTTATGTGTAATGACTAGCGAACCTGAAGCCGGTTCTTCGGGCAGCCGGAGTGTGTGGTTTGTTGGTTTTTTGCATTAATTGTAAGTCTTTCAAGTCGCTCGTGGTTGGGTTTAGTTTAAAAAATAATTGAAGGAATATGTTTTTAGGGTTCCGTGTCCAAAGGGTATAAACGGGACCCTATTACTAGGACTCTATCTGTCCGTCTGTCTGTCTGTCACCAGGCTGTATCTCATGAACCGTGATAGCTAGACAGTTGACATTTTCAAAGATGATGTATTTTTGCTGCCGCTATAACAACTTATACTAAAACGAAATAAAAATAAATATTTAAGTGGCGCTGCCATACAATAAACGTGACTTTTTTGCCGATTTTTGTGCCCGAACCCTTCGTGCGCGCGAGTCCGACTCGCACTTGGCCGGTTTTTATTGTTTATAATCAATATAAAATATCAAATATCAACATTTATTCAGCAAATAGGCCACAAGGGCACTTTTACACGTCAACATTGAATTTACATACAAGCAAAAATAATAACAATACATTAACAATTTTATAAAATACAACTAACAATTCAAACTAACGTATTACAAATACTTAGAGATGTATATGTACGTCTACCATCAGTTTTGACATTGACATATACTCTCACGTTTACGTAGCTTACTTTCTATGCATCTCGCTCGTACTCGCATATTAGTGCAAGCGAGATGTACAGAAAGTAAATTACGTAGACGTGAGCGTTATGTCAATGTAAAAACTGGTGGTAGACGTACTAGTCTCTTAATGTCGAATTACATAAAAAATACAGATACAAAACACAAAAAAAAATCTATAATATTTAGAGGTGTAAATGTCTCTAGGTGTCAGAACTATAAGATTATATAGTTTATCAAATTATCCTTAGAGATGTATAGGGTCTCCAAGAGTCAATATCCTGTATAATTAACACATTCATTAAGAGAAAAGAAGCATACGAGAGCAGAATGAGGCGTCTCACTGTAATTAATTAATAAAAATAAAGTTACTAAGTATAATAGCTCGTGTAAGCTTAAACAGACCAGTCTCCACGCTTTTCGAAGCTTATCACTTATAGACAAACGCCGATGACATCGCTTCAGTAAATGCGACGTTTTGAGTAAATACAAAGCAGTGATATATACATTGCTTACTGAATTATTTAATTTTTTTCATTTATTTTAGGGATTGTACACTTTTGCTTTTGTTTGTCATTCATCGTTACTTCTGTCCTACTCATTTCCTCAAAGGTTAACTGGAAGAGATCCCATTCAGGGATAAGTTCGCCTTTGTTGTATTTAATTTACTCTGTAACTGTGATTCTCGTGTTTTTATTTCTATGTACAATAAAGTAAATACATACATTATATTAGGAAAAAGAATAGTCGTACATTTTTTTATAACACCTATGAAAGTGTGTACGAGTCGCACGATAACTAAATAATATGATTCAAATATCATTCTGATGTCAGTGTACGTCCGAATTGGCCTCTTATTTCTATTTCCAGTAATAACTTAGATATCTCGCCTTTCCCAAAGAACAGGAAGGAACAGGAAGGGCACGTCTGGCCTAAAAGCTGAAATATTTGTTCCGAGCCGACTTTAAGACTTTAATTACAAAAGTATTAGGCCTCAAGGATAAGGATTTAAGTGTCTGCAATTTAGACTTTGCAGTATAAAACCTAATTTAAATAAAAAAAGTTAGATTAAGTACCTACTCGTACTTCAGGCTTTAAATTAAACACTTTTGAAATAATGCTCCGATATGAAAACTTAATAACATAATCAGTATCTCTAAAAATAATCTCTAAAAATATTTAGATAGGGGTCTAATATTAATCTACCAATTTCAAACATCATATAACTTCTTACACAATAAAATAGTAGGTATACTTACACAGCCACGAAAAACGTTGTCGCCCTAAGTACCTGACACTGCTTAGTATAGTCTGTAATAGACTCGATGGCCAATGATGATGATATAACCTCAGGGCTATAACCGCGAAAATCGAATTTCGTGAATTGCGGGCATTTTTCTCCGTCACTCTAATCACGTCTTAGTGAGAGTAAACGAGAAAGATCCCCGCAATTTGCGAATTTCGGTTTTCGCGGTAGGCCCCCAGATCACATCACATGTACATTGGGACAGTAAAGCTCGGAGCAGTACAGTAAAAAATATCTTGACTCGGGGCTAGGGTTGCCAGATCGAAAGGCGCTATTATCGGGAAACAATAGAAAATTTTCGGGATTTTGGGACATAAGTCGGGAAAAAAAAAACATTCAAATTAAATTAATTGTGTTAAAAACAACGATATTTTACATTACTTGGCACTACGTCAGCTCGCTCGCTCGACGACAGTTCGGAGCTTGAAATTATTGATTTAAAACGTGAAGCTGTTTTTCGGGACAGTTTACACTTTGTCGGGAATCGGGAACACATGCTAAAAATCGGGAAAATCCCGCCAAATCCCGACCATCTGGCAACCCTACTCGGGGCGAAGCCGAGATATTTTTTGGCTGCTATTTAACTGATCACCAGATTTAGTAAAATTTAATACCAAAAAAATCTATTTTACCACCCTAAAATAATGAATGATCACCAAAATTATAACACCATTTTAATGTGAAATGATTACCAATTTTATTACACTTTACTATCCTTTTAAAGGAAATGACACCAAACTAATCATTATTAACCCAAAAATACTAAATGATTACCAAATTTCAAACCCCATTTTAATGTGAAATGATAACCAAATTTTTACATCTTGCTATCCTATTAAAGAAAATGACACCAAAATAATCATTGTAAACCCAAAAATAGTAAATGACCACCAAAATTAGGACTTCATTTAAATGTAAAATTATAACCAAATTTTTAAATCTTGATATCATATTAAAGCAAATGACTCTAAAATAATCATTGTAAACCCAAAAATAGTAAATGACCACCACAATTGTAACCAAATTTTAATTAAAAATGTGCAAGTATTTAATATAATTATCGTTATCCTATTAAATTAATTAATCCACTTCGTCACCTTTTTCTAGTAGCATTTTATTTCTGTTACAGTCGCAGTTCTAACCTAACCTAACCCACTTTTCTAGTAGCATTTCGTTTCTGTAAGGGTCGCAGTTCAAACCTAACCTAACCTAACCCACTTTTCTAGTAGCATTTCTTTTCTGCAAGGGTCGCAGTTCAAACCTAACCTAACCCACTTTTCTAGTAGCATTTCATTTCTGCAAGGTTCGCAGTTCAAACCTAACCTAACCCACTTTTCTAGTAGCTTTTCGTTTCTGTATGGGTCGCAGTTCAAACCTAACCTAACCCACTTTTCTTATAGCATTTTTTTTCTGTAAGGGTCGCAGTTCAAACCTAACCTAACCCACTTTTCTAGTAGCATTTCTTTTCTGTAAGGGTCGCAGTTCAAACCTAACCTAACCCACTTTTCTCGAATCATTTCTTTTCTGCAGGGGTCGCAGTTCAAACCTAACCTAACCCACTTTTCTAGTAGCATTTCTTTTCTGTAAGGGTCGCATTTCAAACCTAACCTATCCCACTTTTCTAGTAGCATTTCTTTTCTGTAAGGGTCGCAGTTCAAACCTAACCTAACCCACTTTTCTAGTAGCATTTCTTTTCTGTAAGGGTCGCAGTTCAAACCTAACCTAACCCATTTTTCTAGTAGCATTTGGTTTCTGTAAGGGTCGCAGTTCAAACCTAACCTAACCCACTTTTCTGATAGCAGTTTGGTTCTGTATGGGGCGCAGTTCAAACCTAACCTAACCCACTTTTCTAGTAGCATTTCGTTTCTAGAAGAATGATTAATTTGGAGTCATTTGCTTTAATAGGATAGCCAACCTAACCCACTTTTCTAGTAGCATTTCGTTTCTGTATGGGTCGCAGTTCAAACCTAACCTAACCCACTTTACTAGTAGCATTTCGTATCTGTATGGGTAGCAGTTGAAACTTAACCTAGCCCACTTTTTTAGTAGCATTTCGGTTCTGTGAGGATCGTAGTTCTAACCTAACCTAACCCACTTTTATAGTAGCATTTCGTTTCTGTAAAGGTCGCAGTTCAAACCTAACCTGACCTACTTTTCAAGTACCATTTCGTTTCTGTAAGGGTCGCAGTGCTAACCTAACCCACTTAACTGATAGCAGTTTGACTTACTTTTCTAGTAGCATAACGAAATGCTACTAGAAAAGTAGATTAGGTAAGGTAGGTATGCGGTGCGGGGTACGGGGGGTTGAGCGGGAGGGGCTAGTAATTATGGCATCAGTTTACTTTATTTGGTAATATGTATACATTTTTTGGTAATCATAGTGGTTTATTTAGGTGAAAATATCGCATTAATTTGGTCTTCAAGATTTGGTGATCATTAATGATTTTTGGTGATCATTCAATATATTTGGTATTTGAATACAATTTGAAGTGCAGTCGTAATTAAAATGGTGGTACTTTTGTATTTTTAGGTCTTATTTTTTTGGTGTTCAGTAATATTTTTTGGTAAGCATGATTTTTTTATTTAGGGTACCAAAGTATTTTTTGGTGGTCATTATATTTGTAGCCATATGGCCGCTATTTAACTGATCACCAGATTTAGTAAAATTTAATACCAAAAAAATCTATTTTACCACCCTAAAATAATGAATGATCACCAAAATTATAACACCATTTTAATGTGAAATGATTACCAATTTTATTACACTTTACTATCCTTTTAAAGGAAATGACACCAAACTAATCATTATTAACCCAAAAATACTAAATGATTACCAAATTTCAAACCCCATTTTAATGTGAAATGATAACCAAATTTTTACATCTTGCTATCCTATTAAAGAAAATGACACCAAAATAATCATTGTAAACCCAAAAATAGTAAATGACCACCAAAATTAGGACTCCATTTAAATGTAAAATTATAACCAAATTTTTAAATCTTGATATCATATTAAAGCAAATGACTCTAAAATAATCATTGTAAACCCAAAAATAGTAAATGACCACCACAATTGTAACCAAATTTTAATTAAAAATGTGCAAGTATTTAATATAATTATCGTTATCCTATTAAATTAATTAATCCACTTCGTCACCTTTTTCTAGTAGCATTTTATTTCTGTTACAGTCGCAGTTCTAACCTAACCTAACCCACTTTTCTAGTAGCATTTCGTTTCTGTAAGGGTCGCAGTTCAAACCTAACCTAACCTAACCCACTTTTCTAGTAGCATTTCTTTTCTGCAAGGGTCGCAGTTCAAACCTAACCTAACCCACTTTTCTAGTAGCATTTCATTTCTGCAAGGTTCGCAGTTCAAACCTAACCTAACCCACTTTTCTAGTAGCTTTTCGTTTCTGTATGGGTCGCAGTTCAAACCTAACCTAACCCACTTTTCTTATAGCATTTTTTTTCTGTAAGGGTCGCAGTTCAAACCTAACCTAACCCACTTTTCTAGTAGCATTTCTTTTCTGTAAGGGTCGCAGTTCAAACCTAACCTAACCCACTTTTCTCGAATCATTTCTTTTCTGCAGGGGTCGCAGTTCAAACCTAACCTAACCCACTTTTCTAGTAGCATTTCTTTTCTGTAAGGGTCGCATTTCAAACCTAACCTATCCCACTTTTCTAGTAGCATTTCTTTTCTGTAAGGGTCGCAGTTCAAACCTAACCTAACCCACTTTTCTAGTAGCATTTCTTTTCTGTAAGGGTCGCAGTTCAAACCTAACCTAACCCATTTTTCTAGTAGCATTTGGTTTCTGTAAGGGTCGCAGTTCAAACCTAACCTAACCCACTTTTCTGATAGCAGTTTGGTTCTGTATGGGGCGCAGTTCAAACCTAACCTAACCCACTTTTCTAGTAGCATTTCGTTTCTAGAAGAATGATTAATTTGGAGTCATTTGCTTTAATAGGATAGCCAACCTAACCCACTTTTCTAGTAGCATTTCGTTTCTGTATGGGTCGCAGTTCAAACCTAACCTAACCCACTTTACTAGTAGCATTTCGTATCTGTATGGGTAGCAGTTGAAACTTAACCTAGCCCACTTTTTTAGTAGCATTTCGGTTCTGTGAGGATCGTAGTTCTAACCTAACCTAACCCACTTTTATAGTAGCATTTCGTTTCTGTAAAGGTCGCAGTTCAAACCTAACCTGACCTACTTTTCAAGTACCATTTCGTTTCTGTAAGGGTCGCAGTGCTAACCTAACCCACTTAACTGATAGCAGTTTGACTTACTTTTCTAGTAGCATAACGAAATGCTACTAGAAAAGTAGATTAGGTAAGGTAGGTATGCGGTGCGGGGTACGGGGGGTTGAGCGGGAGGGGCTAGTAATTATGGCATCAGTTTACTTTATTTGGTAATATGTATACATTTTTTGGTAATCATAGTGGTTTATTTAGGTGAAAATATCGCATTAATTTGGTCTTCAAGATTTGGTGATCATTAATGATTTTTGGTGATCATTCAATATATTTGGTATTTGAATACAATTTGAAGTGCAGTCGTAATTAAAATGGTGGTACTTTAGTATTTTTAGGTCTTATTTTTTTGGTGTTCAGTAATATTTTTTGGTAAGCATGATTTTTTTATTTAGGGTACCAAAGTATTTTTTGGTGGTCATTATATTTGTAGCCATATTTTTTACATTACTCCTACTATAATATAATATAGTTCTATCCTTGCCATCATAAATTCGTCCATGCAATTCTTACATTTCTCATATACTCGTACACCACAAATGCAACTCTTTGCTGTCTAGCACTGAAGAGAAATATAGGGACCCGCGCTGCATATAGATATAGAATTTCAATAGATATGACTTGACATGTCACTCGAAATATCATCTTTTATCGTCAGTTGTTTCTACCGAGAATATTTCTAGATCGAGGACTGAATAAGTTTAGCATCGTGCTTGGAATTTTAATAAATGTAAATAGGATTGTATTAAAATGTATGATGCGATTGGTCTGGTATGTAGATTATTGCGGCTCTAAGTTGTTTTGTACTTGCTCCTTTGAATTTTGATTAAAATTAGACGATGTAGGTATACCTACACGTTCTGAAGCGGTAGTGTTTACTACAATTAAGGCTTAGTAAGTAAAGGCTGTCAAGGTGACAATGGATGTAACGGTATGACTGCTGCGTTGGCGCGGGCGCTGTCACCGTCAATTTCCTTGAAAAAAAATGACAGAGTGAACACTCTAATCACGGCAGTAGTGCGTCATCGCATGTCACTTATTTTATCAAGGATTTTGACAGTGATGAGAGTGTCGTAATAATCCTATTTTAAGGGTTCCGTTTTTTCCTATTGAGGCACGGAACCCTAAAAATCACAAAAACGTCCATGATATGATATGAGTACTACTTATTCCTGTATAACAGTCTCATCAACTGTCCAAAATTGACTAAATCCCCTAGGGTACAGTCTGTATAACAGACATTGGCAGACCACGGCCATAACGTGACGAGCGCGCAGCCGCACTACACTTTTATGACCCTGTTATTTTTTATGTCACTACGGAACCCGATCGGTTTAATGAGACTGACGCTAGAGCCAAACTATTACACAGATAAAAAGGTGTTTTGAGGCGAGAAAATTATTGTCATAAAATTGTTTACAATAATCACGGAGTTCGACATTTTTTTAAAGTTGTGCCTGTAGGCCAAGCACATGATTGGCGCGACAGTATCTCGCGGCGAGATAGACTATCCGTCTTTTTCTAACTATGTTAACAAAAGAGGGACGGGTAGTCTATCTCGCAGTGAGATACTGTCGCACCAATAATCATGTGCTAGCCCGGCTGCTCAAACAAAAGAAAAAAAGATAAATACCTACTGAAAATAAATAAATATTATATTACACAAATTGACTAAGTCCCACGGTAAGCTCAAGAAGGTTTGTGTTGTGGGTACTCTCAGACAACGATAAATATACTTAACATACAAATACTTAAATACATAGAAAACATCCATGACTTTGGAACAAATATCTGTGCTCATCACACAAATAAATGCCCTTACCGGGATTCGAAACCAGGACCATCGGCTTCACAGGCAGGGTCACTACCCACTAGGCCAGACCGGTCGTCAAAAATATACTTCTCTCAAATAATCGAAACTCGAAAATATACTTACGCATCGAATTGAGAACCTAATTTTTCTTTTGCAACTTAAACATTCGATTGAATAAGACTATCAGTATATTCATGTCCTATTTAAAAGTAGACTTACGATATTAACTAAGTTTATTACATGTTAGGTCCAAGACAGCGTTTGGCAGACATCCACTTTCGAGTGCCGAATGTTCCACCGGCACATCGCATTCCCGACCTACTTCCACTCTTGGGACCCGAAAGGGTTTACGATTTCAATATCCGAAAACCTCTCGTCTCAGACGAGTTAGTTTCAAGTTTTATTTGACTTCGTGTAATGTTAGACGTATAACCTGACTCGTCACAAGTTGGTATCTAATTCGAGTATGGCACGGGTGAAATTTAATCGGTGATCAGGAGTTGAAAAATATTAATTAGGTAGGTGCCTAAATACTAGATAGGTACTAGAAATAAAATTAAATACACGAGATCCCATGCAACATAGGTACTTCACCATCTAATTTATTACAGTTAATGATATCGTTACAATTAATAAATAACAACCAATGGATGGACACTCTACTTTCTTTGAAGGGAATTAGGTGTACAAATGTAGTGCATAATTATTGTCCATCGTTTTTTACGGAAACGCACGAACGCTATTTCAGTCTCGGTCTCGGTACAAAAAATAGGTACTGAGGTTGACTGAAGTAGACAAATATGAACGTTTCCGAGAAAATACGCAGGAAAACAAATGCACTAGGTATATCTGTAGGTACAAGTGCCATGGCGCTTTGGCGGGGAATTTAACAATTTGACAATCACAAATTGACAGATTATTGCGACATGCTCATAACATAAGTGTTTAGTTTTTTATGGCTTTAACTTTGGATAGTTTTTCGTTATGGTTTGGTAGGGTGGGTAGGGTGACAATAAATTTGAAATAAAAATGAATTTCATATTCAGGCAGGCATGATAAAAAAAACTTAGTTTTGTTAGTGCTACATAAATGTGATCGCCACCGATTGAATTTCACCGTGTATAGGTTTGAAGAGATTAGTTGCGTAACGAAGGACAGCCTTCGCGAGGCAGTGGGTATTATGTACTTCAGTTGACTATCCAATTTGCCCTGCACTTGCGAGGCTTCGGCCTCGACCACGTAATCCACACCGGCCGAGCGGAAAATATCACCTATATCCATAATCTAAGAACAAAAAACGCTCAGCGAAATTACAACACGTACGGCCGTTCGCGTACAGTAATCGCGGAGAACATCCAATTTCCTAAATGCCTTATTATTATTGTCCCGGATAGAGTAACTTCCAATAAAAACAACGCAATTCACCGGCCCAATAGAGCGCTCTTATAGGTCTAGTTTAGAAAGTTGGCATCTTGTCCATAGCGGTTCCGAGTTCCCTGCTACCGGACAGGGTACAAAAAGAAGGCTCTATTTAACCGGAACCAAATCGGGAAAAAGCTCTGTGTGCGTCGGGGCGAAGAACTGAATTACTGTGGCGGTACTGCAAAACAAATCTACTACGATTTACGTGCCGTAAACTCGTTATGCGTTTGCAGCGAGCGCGTGGTAATACGAGTCTTATGTCTAACTAGATAGGGTGTATAGGTTAGGGGCTGTCTGCGAGAGAGGCGAGCTTACCCTGTATGGTTCATTCGCGGGAAGTGTCGTTATCACAGTTGCCGTTCGGCGTTCGGGCGCTACAGCGGGGTGGCTCCTCGGTAACCGGCGGAAGTTTGTCGGAGATCGCGCGTGTACTACCTTCCCTGGTCGTGACTCGAAAGTAAAACTGTTTGACGTGATTATTGTGTACTTTTATCGAACTTGTGGATTGTGTCATTGGATTTGAAAGTGTTTTGACAAACCAGAAAAACTTTTGAGACTCGATATCAGCGTGGTTTTGCATAAAAACTGCGTCTTGATTATTGAATCGTTGGACATCACCACTTTTAAAACGGTAAGTGCCGGTCGTCTGATCGATGTGATATTTTGAATTGCAACTGAGATTAACTAGCGTGTATTTAATTTAATTAACGTGTTTTAGTGTAATACGAATAGTTTATAAAATGAAAGTTACTTTATGTATCATTCTTCGAGATCTCGGGGACAAAGTCGACCTCGAAACGTCAGAAGTAATTTAAACATTCATTATACGGGATTAAGTCCTGTTTTAGTATATTAATAATGTGTAATCATTCTGAAAGTTTGAATTAGTGTAAAGTTAGTTTGTACTTTTATTTTCGGAAATTCCTTTTAAGTAAAAAAAAAAAAGAATTAGCTTATAATCGCAATTTCATTTTTTTTAAACACCTCTAGTTTTACTCTAGGTACTTAATTCTTAACACCACGTTAATGCGTAGGTATACAGTACTCGACGTTAAGTAATGGATAAGTTAAGTTAACAAGGACTACATTGTTAACGCCGTAACCACGTAACAAGTTGGAAACTAGGTACGGTGGTTTTAAGTAAATTTGTCTAAGTTGTTAGCTAAATTGGTGTTGGAAGAAGCTCTTAAGATGGTCCCAAGTAAATAGTATCGGGATGAAGGCCCGGAAGGGAGTTATGTGAAATTGGTCAATTTCGGCTTACTGTGATGGAACATTGGATCCTTTTGGGTCTGCAAATCTATTTGGACCCTTACACTATCAAATCAACCATGTACCTATCTATTCAATCTATCCATACCTATAGGTAACGGTGGTGAAATTTAAATTATCGGGAGAGAAGAGCCATAAACAAATTTTTATCAAGAAGATAGAGTCAGAACGAGCTAAGTCTGCAACGAATTTGATTTTTGATAGCACACGCAGTGAAAGTGTTATTTTAAACGTCAAACGTCTATGCAATTATGACGTAAATAACACTTGCACTGCGTGTGCTATCAAAATTGTTGCAGACTTACCTTGGTCTAACTTTACCTACGTCTGCAAGCGATACTACAGATTTTTGAATTAAAGGCATAATAGAGAAATTCACCGCTTCGCGCGAGGCGAGACACGAACTTGCGACTTAGAACAGCGGTCCAATGAGCTAATACCGAAGCTTACCAAAAGCGTGTGCATTAAATAATGAATAAATAATATAAATAAATATTAGGGGACATCTTGCACAGATCAGCCTATATAGCCCCAAACTAAGCAAAGCTTGTACTATGGGTGCTAGGCTGCTAGGCGACGTTATACATACTCATATAGATAAATACATACTTTTTTTTTTTTTTACACTGAATAAATCTTTATTTACATACAATATATATACATACTTATATACATAGAAAACACCCATGACTCAGGAACAAATATTTGTGGTCATTACACAAATAAATGCCCTTTCCGGTATTCGAACCCAGGACCATCGGCCTTACAGGCAGGGTCACTACCCAGAAGGCCAGACCGGTCGTCTAATATTTTTTTCCATCCCTTTATTTTTAGCTGGATTGGTAGATTTTTCAAGTTTTCCTTTATATTTAAATATTTAGAGCGTAACCGTCTTAAAAATATTTAAATTTGCAGTAGACGAACGATGTTACAATTATCGGTGTCTCAAGGGAGATTCTCATTGAATGATTAATTACAATATTTTGTTAATATAAATTTAATTGAATTCCCATTATCCATTAGAGGTTCCAACTCTCACCTGGGACTCTCTTTACCTACTTATTTTATTTAAAAGGTTATAGAGTTATTAATATGTAGTAAATATCTTGCACCTTATAAAACAAAGTCCCCTGCCGCGTCTGTTTGTACGTTTGCGATAAACTCAAAAACTACTAAACGGATTTTCATACGGTTTTCAACTATCAATAGAGTGATTCTTGAAGATGGTTTAAGTGTATAATTTGTTAAGGTTTTGTGTAACCCGTGCGGATCGCTAGTTTAAAATAGAACCGTGCCTATGCACTGAAAAAAATATGATGTAGGGCAAACCTTGGCTTATCGGTGATACTTGGTAATTCGGTGATACTCCGTTATAATCTTACACAGTTCTCACCATGAGGAAATGCGAGCTATAAAATCGTTGGCAGCTGTCAGTTTTGATGCTTGCAATCGGGTTGGCAGCGATTTAATTGCTTACATTTCAGCATTGTGAGCTCAGCGTAATTTAACAATGCATTATCACCGAATTACCAATAAGTATCACCGATAAGCCAAGGTTTGCCCTATCGAGCACACATTAAAGTGATTTCATTAAGATTAACTGCTATATACAATTTCAACTAATGTACGTACGTAACGTAAAAACAGTAAACTTTACTGCTTGGTTCGATAGGATTATACGGAACTGTTTAAAGCATTAAATCTTAATGCAATTTCAATTGCTTTAAACTATTTTTTTCTTTGTGACAGCTGAAGTAACTGTCCATGTACCCCTACGAATAGTATCCCTATCGCGACTAATATTATAAATGCGAAAGTAGCTTTGTCTGTCTGTATTAATTATATTTATATTAAATTAAATAAAAAAATAATTCAACCTATGTATTACCTCCCACTGCTGCTGGGAACAGGCCTCATCTCATTCGCGAGAGGGCTTATTATATAGCATATTTATATTATATTGACCGTATTATATTATTGTCAAGCGGACCCCAAAATGCCGGGGTAACGCGAGGAAGAAGAGAGAAGATTATATTATACTATATTATCCACATATTTATGTAGCATATTTATATTAGCCATTATAATTATATTTTATTCAACTGTACTTCTTGAGCTCTTATAATTCACGGTGCGGTGCTAATTAATGAAGAATCTGAGTAAAAATGTGAGAAAAATTACGGCGGCCGTAATTAAATTCCGTTAAAATGGACCCATTAGCCTTTTGAGCCACAAATTGTTGGAGTTCGCCTGATTTTTTGCCAAGTTTAGGCCGATTTATAAGGTTCAATGGCTGTGCGTTAGTTTGGAGTCAAGCACTTCAAGATAATTTAAAAAATAATCTGATTCAACAGTTCTCCATATTTCGGGGTTCAAATTCTAATAGGACTTATTCATATATAGGTACCTACTGATGTGCCGTTGGAAAGTTTCTAAAGTTTCTAAAATTTCGCAAATTTCCCAACTTTTCTGTACCAATGTACTTACCACGCAAGTGTTAAAATTTTGGGTAGATTGGGTGGAATCTTCATTATCAGTAGATAGGGACGAATTCTAATATAGGTAGGCCAGTTTTCCCTTGGGATAAAGGTCAGATGGCAATCGCGTTTGTTAAAATCGGTGCTTGCGCCAACCCTTGGGATTGTGTTGTCAGAGAGCCTACCAAGAAAAGTGATTTTTTGTTTTTCTTATTTCGTGGTAGGCTCCGATGTTAGCTAACCTCGTTAAAAAAGGCAGTCTTAGTACGTTACTACATCATTCATCATTTCAGCCTATATACGTCCCACTGCTGGGCACAGGCCTCCTCTCATGCGCGAGAGGGCTTGGGCTATAGTCCCCACGCTAGCCCAATGCGGATTGGGGACTTCACATACACCTTTGAATTTCTTCGCAGATGTATGCAGGTTTCCTCACGATGTTTTC
Source organism: Cydia splendana (assembly GCF_910591565.1). NCBI lineage: Eukaryota > Metazoa > Arthropoda > Insecta > Lepidoptera > Tortricidae > Cydia > Cydia splendana. The sequence continues at coordinate 3,466,464 of NC_085965.1, read as the reverse complement.
CTTCACCGAAAAGCTAGTGGTAAACATCAAATGATATTTCGTACATAAGTTCCGAAAAACTCATTGGTACGAGCCAGGATTTGAACCCGCGACCTCCGGATTGAAAGTCGGACGTCATATCCACTCGGCCACCACCGCTCCGTTACTACATACTCTATATTTAAATTTAAAATAATAAAAATGCAATATTGAATATAAGTACTTACTTACTGTAGTTACTGTGGTAGAATACCTATAAATGCCACTCGATCGGGAGGTAAGTCTTATAATCGTGACTCGGTATACGTAACCTCGACTATGATATAGGTACAGTGGCGTTCAAAAGTGCATGGTTAGACGTCGACTGTATATACGGCCACATGGCCACATCTAAAAACGTATGATCATTGGAGATTCAATCTTAATTAAAAATAATAAAGTTAAGTTTCCAATAATCATACATTTTGATATGTGGCCGTATGGCAGGGGACGATTGCTTGTTGCTCACAGAAAATCGAAGAGATTAAGCCTTTTTTTCACCAGCCAATGCTGTCCGTGCTGATAAGTACCCAATATACAGTACAGTTTGACCATTCACAGACCTTATTGCAAGCGAATAAAGTTCATTATTAGTTGTGTGTTGTCTGTTTAATTACGGCTCACAGTCGAGTGCACATAATGTACATACAGTTACGGAGCGAGCGATGCGGTCTCGTCCATCATGGGTTCTTGCGATTAATGATATACGGACTGTGTTTCGGGGGTAAATAAGTGTTTACTATGACGTTTTCAAACAGAATAGATATGGAAGGAGGTAAGTAATACATTCTCTATGTATCAAAAACCGGCTAAGTGCGAGTCGAACTCGCAAACGAAGGGTTCCGTACCATTATCTATAAAAACGGTCACCCATCCAAGTACTGACCCCACCCGACGTTGCTTAACTTCGGTCAAAATTCACGTTTGTTGTATGGGAGCCCCACTTAAATCTTTATTTTATTCTGTGTTATTTGTTGTTATAGCGGCAACAGAAATACATCATCTGTGAAAATTTCAACTGTCTAGCTATCACGGTTCGTGAGATACAGCCTGGTGACAGACAGACGGACGGACGGACGGACGGACGGACAGCGGAGTCTTAGTAATAGGGTCCAGTTTTACCCTTTGGGTACGGAACCCTAAAAAGTGTCCGTCAAAAAACTTTAAATAGGTGGCGCCACAATAACTACAATATATAATTGATATTTTTTTTAAATCATTGACAGTGCAGTTCACTCCGTCAATAACGTCTACGATCTTAGCTACTTTAGTGATACTCTGGTGGGATTTGGAACTATTATTTATAGGTGACAGCTGGACACTTTTGAAACAGTTCTGCTATAAGAGATTGTCGTCCTTTCTCTACCGTCCATAAGAATAGATTTTAATGGAGTCGGTCCAAGCAATCACTGCAAAGACTGTAGTCACAGTGTGGAATGTCACGAGAAACGTCAAATTACTATGAAAACAGTCAATCGCGATTTCCATTTGCTAGAATTGATACATATTCTAAGTCTGAATTATTTATTAACCCAGCTCCATGTCGCATTGTCACCCACTTTTATGATGTTGCAATACTTCGGTTCAATCGAACACCATTTGATTAAGTGCTTTGATACCATGACACAGAAAAAAGACTTATGGAAGTTATAGAATAGAATAAAATTGATTAAGGAACAAAACGTAACTAATTAGTTAGTAACACATGTCACAAAAACACTTTCTAACGTCACGGAAATGGTTTCCTTCCACTCAGTTTGGTATCAAGATACATTTTGGATACCTTGACGCTGGCCTTCCACTACGAACCCAACAAAGCTTTTTAGATCAAAATCTTCCATTTAGTCTAAATAAAGTCTAACAAAATTGCACGCCGTAAAAATATTGTTATTTAAAGTGATGAATGTAAATTGCCTTTTCAGCCAGTATACGTACTTAAGCTTATAATGGGGGAGTCTCGATTTAGTATTCATAAGGGAGGGAGGAAGTGAAAAATGTAATATCGTGACTGCAGTGCCACTGGATGATTTATGCCGGCTACTTACACACCTGCGTTAGGGCGATTTGGGGGTTTGGCCCTTATTCACCTCCTTTATTGAGATATAAGTAGGCAGAGGCGATTTTTTGGATCGGCCTTGCAAGGCCCAAGGTGGTAAAAGATCACCAGGCGGTCTAGCATGAGTTGCGTTCTTGCGCGCGACTCCATACATCAAGCGCGACTTCAAGTATGGACTCGCGCGCGAGAACGCAACAGGGCTCATTTAGACGATGCGAGAACTCGCATGCGAGTTTCATTACATTGTGGTTTTTGATCGGTCGGTTGAATTGGACGTAACCAACAGTCCGCAATGTAACTAAAATCGCATGCGAGTTCGCGCGCCCTGTAAATGAGCCGTAAATGCTAGACCGCCTGGACAGTGCAAGAACTCTTATCAAACTACACAACGGGACTTAATCGCGTATTTATCGTGTAGTGCAAGAACTCGCATGCCAGTTTCATTACATTGCGGTATTTGATCGGTAGGCTGAATTGGATGTAACTGCAATAATCCGCAATGTAACTAAACTCACATGCGAGTTCGGGTGCCATATCGGGGGACAATTCGTCAGGTGACCACCAAAACTCACTATGACTACAAGTTCAGTTCAGAGTAATATTCAATCGTACTACTAAGAAAACAAAGGTTGATTTTAGTTTATTATTTTGCTATTAGTGACTTTTGGTTGTCACCTGACGATTTATAGACGCAGCCGACAACAGTATTAAGATAAAAACAAAAGTATTCTCCTCCTGTGGAACTGCTTGTGAACAGATTATCACACAGGTTAATAGAATAGAGTATGCCGATATGTCCACAAGAAAGACCACTTTATGTGCATGACCCAGGTGTGTCGAGAAATCTTGATGTAGCTCCAAAAATCGCACGCCTTAACCTTTGGTATGCTTAGGAGCAGATCTGCTCCGTATATATTCAACTTAAACATGTTTTATTATGATTTCTATATAAATGACACATTTTTGACATGAGCATACGAAAGGTTAAAGGATGACTCACGTTAGCCCGGGTCGTGTCCGGGCCGGAGCTTCTGGAGCATCGTTTTCTATGGAAGCATCACGTGATCGCCTGTCATGTCATAGAAAAGTAAGCGCTGGAAGCTCCGGCCCGGACACGGCCCGGTCTAACGTGAGTCATCGTTACATCGGCCCTGCAGCAAGAGTGTCAGTCGGCTTTACATTGAAACATTGTTGAAAAATGGGGCAGCTGCATTGGATATTCAATTTATTTCATTGTTACTTTGTCGGGAAGTCACGTAGAAGTTAACTGAGAAACTACTCAGTTTCATGACGTATAAAACATGAAGAGAATGTTAACTTGGTCTACAAGGACTGGTGAAGACTCTTTAACTGCTCATATACTTCTAGGCGTCTTCTGTATGTCTGTTACCTCTTCACGCTTTAACCGCTGAAACCGATATAGGTCTGGAGATAGTGTGAATTCCAGGTTAGTTTTTTATCGTAGAAGCGACTTGGGGTGTGAAATTTATTACGGAAGTGTAAATAGATATATACTAAATAAATCCTAATTTTACGCAGACAAAGTCCAAAGCCTGGTAAGGTACCTAAATAATGATTTTTGTGAAAATGATCTAACAAATCCCGTATTGAAATCTAGTCCCCAATCAGACCGCGCATCGAAATACGGATTGATTATAACATTTAAACCGTTTCAGACAACCCGACCCGGTCTATTGACAACTGTTTAGTATGCTGCGTCGTGTGTACGTGCCTTATCGACGACCGGGATCTCGAGTCATCGGATCGATAGAAATAAATTAAACTTTAAGAGACGAGATAAGGCGAGGTGTGCTTGTGATTTGTGAAATTCCCAATTCTATTTTGTATCGTGTACCCACCCCAGAGCGATGAAAACGGGTCAATGTTTAAAGTAATTGACCGAAGCGAAGCGAAGGTCTACGTTTTGACTCGGGCATTTTGCTTTCGTATGTCCGGATGTTCTCCTCTGCAGGTCGCAATTCTTAACCGATTCTCGTGAAATTTTGTGGCCGAATTTTATGACTAAATAAAATTTTTTTGTCAATCCGGTTTTTGGAAATTTTTAAAAATGGCGGAGTCGTGATACCTGGCGCCTAAACAAATAGTCGTATCGATATCATAAGAGTTTTTTCTTTTTGAGACATGTTTACAGAGTTAATAGCAAAAAATGCAGAAAAAAAATATCGCTGGTTTAGGCGGTATTTAGATATTTAGTTTTGTATTTCCGGATGTTCTCCTCTACAGGTCGCAATTCTTAACCGATTCTCATGAAATTTTGTGACCAGATTCTATGACTAAATAAAATTTTTTTGTCAATCCGGTTTTTGGAAATTTTTAAAAATGGCGGAGTCGTGATACCTGGCGCCTAAACAAATAGTCCTATCGATATCATAAGAGATTTTTCTTTTTGATATATGTATATAGATTAAATGGCCAAAAATTCAGAAAATTTGTATCACTGGTTTCGGCGGTATTTAGATATTTAGTTTTTAATTGTGAATGAGTAGCTAAATTTCGTCAGCTTTAGTAAGAACTATCATGGCGCATTTTGCAAACGTTCGCTTTTTTGTTTGCATAGGGAGGTCCCTGGTTCCATCTCCAGTAATTGTATGCTGCTACATAACTTTTTGTATTTTTTTATACTTAAATTTCGTATCAATTGTTGTTTCTTATTTTATTTTTTTATTTTGAAAAAATGAAAAAAATCGTATTTTTTATTTATCAAGCGCGGGCTAAGCGCATTCGTTTATTTTTTGCAACAGATGATGGCTTTTTGCGCTTTAAAGAAAATTTGATTCTTGAATATACGGCGCCATACCTTTGGCCTATGCTCGTCTAGATGGCGACACCATTTTATATTTAACAATTTTTACTCATATCGGTAAAAGAACATGGGTCAAAATCATATGGCGTTCTAAAAATAAAAAAAATCATTTATACATAAATATATACATTTATTGATTTTTATTTTTCATTTTCATTTTAATCCTGTATCGAAAAATGGCAGTAAATTTACTGTGACTACAAAATTTAGTATGACAATAACCCTCTACTACATATAGGGACCGTGCGCGTTGGAGGGTCTGCCATCTTGTGGCCTGAATCGGAAACATGTACATTGCCAAAACAAGTTCTACCATCTACCGTTCTTGTAGGTACGTTTCCTTATGCATAGTAGGTTCTGTCATCTTGTGGGCTACATCGGAAGCATAAACGTCACATTTACGCCTCACGCCAAAAATCTGACGGCTCCTATTTTACCCCCTATAGTTCACGCACGCCCACTATAGGGACCGTGCGCGTTGGAGGGCCTGCCATCTTGTGGCCTGAATCGGAAACATATGTGCACATGTACATTGCCAAAGCAAGTGCTACCATCTACCGTTCTCATAAGTACGTTTCCTTGTGCATAGTAGGTTCTGCCATCTCGTGGGCTACATCGGAATGATAAACTACACATCTACGCTTCGCGCCAAAGATCTGACGGCTCCTGTGCTGCCCCCTATAGTTCATGCACGTCCCCTATACACTTTATTCTCTTTAGATTAGATATTTAAATTCTTACTCGAGAATAAGTAACCAAATTTCGTCAGCTCATCTAAATGCTATCATAGCGCAGTTGGAAAGACGCTTACAAGCAAGGATATGGGAATAGGTTCCCGGTTCGATCCCCAATAAATGCAATTTTTTTTATTTATTTTTTGCACTTAAACATCGTATTGCTGATTGATCAAGCGAGCGCGAAGCGCGAGGTAAGCGTATTCGTTTGAGTTTTTGTTTGAACATTTTTTTAGCGGTTTTAGTTCAAGGGCATGGCTGTTCCAGGAGTCAATTTCCACTTACGTTTATAGCATGGGCGGTCACCATCCATAAATCGCAGGGGTTAACATTGCCTAGGGTAGTGGTCGACCTTGGGCTCAGGGAACTAGCTGTAGGTTGCTCGTACGTTGCGCTTTCCCGGGCTCAAAGTCTAACTAACAATAATGTTAGTTAGACTTTGAGCCTTTTAATTTGGATCGCCTCGCTAAAATGACCCATAATTTCCGCAAATCATTTTTTCTTCGAGGCAATTACTCCGTTCTCATTTTTTCCCAGTGGAATTTCTTCGCTTTATTTAATTTTTCGTGTACATTTTTTCATAAACTAAATTTTCCTTTTCTCAATGTATTCCCTTTTCTTTTTAATCCCAGTAGTTAAAATAACCAGTAGGTTTTTTTTTCACTAACTAAATATTCTCTATCTCCACATTTTCTCTTTTTTTTTAATGCTAGTGGTAAAAATAACCAGGTTTTTTTCAAATAGGTAGGTTAGGGTTATTTTTTTTGATGACCCTATAAACGAAACTGCTCCCAGAGATAGGTAGGTTAGGGTTATTTTTTTTTGATGACCCTAAAAACGAAACTGCTCCCAGAGATAGGTAGGTTAGGGTTATTTTTTTTTGATGACCCTAAAAACGAATCTGCTCCCAGAGATAGGTATGGTTAGAGTTCTTGGCTGGCAGCGTTTGGTTTTTTTACTTGTAGTTTTTTAGATTATGTTTTAATTTTAGTGTTTTTGATATTTGTTGTATGTGAAATACCTACAAGTAACAAATATAATTACTACACTATTAACATACAGTAACAAGAAAATATTATCCTAGATATTTAAAAGAACGAAAACTATAAGGAAAAGATTAATTTAAAAATATTAAAAATAGGCGATTGCGGAAGAAAACCATTGGGAAAATATGGCAACGGAGTAATTGCTACCGAGAATGAATGATTTCGGGAAATTATGGGCAACGCAAAATATGAGAACGGAGTAATTGCCTCGAAGAAAAAATGATTTTCGGAAATTATGGGCCACACTCGCGCACGAAGCTTCTTAGTTGCAGTTTACAGGTTAATTCAAAGGTAATGTTGGTTTCCTAACATAGGTAGAGTTAGACCAAGAAAAGTCTGCAGAGATTTTGACACTGGCACAAATAACATTGGCACTGCGTGTGCTGTCAAAATCTCTGCAGACTTTTCTTGGTCTAACTCTATCCACTTTTCTATACAATTAGTATGGCGACGTGTATACTTAAGGGGCATCGACCGTACACTGACATCGGGATGATATTTTTATCATGTTATTTAGTAGTCATCGTGCGTCTCGCTTGCGCCAATACATGTACGGACAAGAACGAGTGAAATGCACGATAACTAAATGACATCAGTTAGATGTCTTTCTGATATCAGTGTAAGTTTGAATTGGCCTGTTAGCCAAAAATTGTTTCGTATGTCCATATGTTCTACTCTACAGGTCGCATATCTAAACCAATTCCCGAATTTTGTAAGCAATTGATAGTTAAGTTTTTATGGTCAAATTAGATTCTCTAAATTCTTCAAAACAACGGAACCATACATTTATTCAGTTTTAAACTCTGCTCGCGAGGTCTACAGCTCACAGAGCCACTAGTTTTAATTTCCATATTAAAGTTCTTTCATAATAATTCTGACTTTACTGATATAACTGAGGCGGTCGGTAAGAATTATTATGAAGGAACTACGGACTGATTGAAGCTTGGCTGCATGAAGCTGATTTTGTATTATGTCAGATAACGAACAAAAGATGTCGATGTCGGCCACGCCCCACTTCACCTTAAATTAATATCAAAACTAATACTTAACTATTTAGGGGCAATATTACACAGATCGACCTAATATACCGTTTTTGCACTCAGAAATGAAATCTCTGCAACCAATCGTTATTAAATAATCGTCTTTATATGTACCTGTATTACTTTTATTATAGGCTCTGCAAGATCATAATAACAAGTGACATTTCAACATTACTGTATGTGTAATCCGATATAAAAAGTAAATATACTAACAAAGACTAAACCTGTTATTTAATAGTCCATTCTAACCTTGACATTGTATCGTAAGCGATGGAAACATTCACTTTTTGCGTGAAATAATGTAAGGTTAATCGTATTGAGCCCGTGCTAAGAATGACTAGAATTCGATAACTTCGGACACGAGGTAATTTTGAAAATGGCAAATATCTACTTAACTAGAAGCATTTACTGTATCAACAGAAAGCATGCCTTGATAGGCGTTGGAGTATAATTTAAGCGTTGCTAAAGGGGCCCACTGATTACCAGTCCGCCGGACGATATCGGCCTGTCAGTTGTTCGGAGCTGTCAAATTTTTGTTCTAACTGACAGGCCGATATCGTCCGGCGGCCTGTTAGTCAGTGGTCGGCTTAACATAAATATGAAGTGTTGTTTCATAATAAATGCAAGGGGTATAGCTATGGTTAATATGCATCAAGTTATGTAAAAATATTTTCCATAATGTCAGTATCCAGAGAGGAAAATGGGGACTACGCTTGTATGGAGAAACGGCCGTCCCATTTCCTCTTAAGATTAAAAGGGAAAAAAGTTGGGTAGGTAAAACTGTTCTCACTACAGATATTCCTACATACCTATATATTGACCGACTGATTGGTAAAGGGGCCCACTGATTAACAGTCCGCCGGACAGTATCGGCCTGTCAGTTAGCACAAAATTTTGAAAGTTCCGAACTACTGACAGGCCGATACCGTCCGGCGGACTGATAATCAGTGGGCCCCTTTATTAATGGCCATCTTTTGTATGAAAACCCGTTGACTCAATTATTATACCGGGTGAATCGAGTTCACGGTAACAATGTTAAATGTATCTTTTAGCGTTCAACGACCGTAGATGGTACATAATGACGTTCTTATCGCCATCTTGAGATAATTCTCACAACGCATTATGTTACCAGGTTGTTAGGAACCCGCTTTAGAAAATTATTATTGATACAATATTTATTTTATTTAAACATATCATCATATTATATGTAGATCGAGTAGTGGTAGGGCTCTTTTAAAAAGGCTAAAAATTCGCGAAGATGAAAAAAAAACAAAATATATTGAGTGACTTAAGTCACTCACCTATATGGACTCTATGGTGGTCACGATCCTCAGACATGAGGTATCGACAAGGAGGATCATACAGAGACAACATCCTAAACCATATTAGAATTAGAATCTAGGGAGTTAATGTTTATTGACATATAATAACAATATTTGGTCTGAAAAATAAATTTAAACGTTTTTCAGACTTTGGTACGTAAACCCCTCCAGGTATTGTATGGAGGCACGTGGGGTTAAGTTTGAGAAACCCTAAACTTAAACCCAATTATACATTGCGCGATTATTTTGTGTAAATAAGATCATGGTCGACATTATCAACTTAAAAATTTCATATAGGTAAGTACTTACCTAATTATGTTCAATATTTGGAAGAGATCAGGTAAGTACCTAATTAATTATGTTTAATATTTGGGGGAGTTGTACTACCATCGCTCACACTGTTAACTGTCCATCAGTGGACCTTATGCATTTTGTAATAAGGTCCACGATAGGGTGTTGCTGTTTGTACTATTAACAACCCGACGGAACCTTACTTTAAATGCAGCTTAACGCACTAAAACTTCACTTTATTACATTGCACTTATTACGAGTGTGCAAACTGCTCACAACTTCATCGCGTGAAGATGGTCCATTTCGATTAAGTTAAGGCGCAGTGGGTTTACTCAACAGTTTTTGATAAATCACTCTTTTTAGATCATAATATGCTTGCCAAAAAAAATTGCAAGGAGCCTTTCTATAGTTCTTTAACTTCATCGATTCAAAGCCTGTTTAAAACAACTTTTGCTCGATAGGAAAAAATAACGATACACGAACATATTGGTCATCATAAAATAATAATACTAACATCATAAAAAAAATGGTAACTATGTTTGCACAAAAACTACTAACAAGAAAATTGTATCTGAAATTGAGTAATGTTATTTTAAACCAAACTCATCGATCACTTTTTTTGTTAAAAATACTTAACAATTCAATAATCAATAATCAATCATGTTTTTTTTTCAATCAAATTAATTTCTTATCAATTCTCATCTACTCAAAGGTTAACTGGAAGAAATCCCTTAAAGGGATAAGTTCGCCTTTGTACTGCCTTTCCTGTGCCATAAATTTGTGTTTTATACAATAAAGAGTTTAATACTTACATACAATAACAATTATATCCGCGCTTATGGCCACGTACGCACACAGTGCTCAGCGAGCTTCTTATCAGGGAAGACCCTAAAGTCACAGTACCTTAAATTAAAAACCCGTTTGCTCAATCACACTTGCATCCAAATTCGTAATGTCAATTTCTGTTAAGTTTTTTGCTCATTCCGTTTTTGCTGAGCTCCTCTGTGCGAAGTAATGAGTTATACAGTTGCTATCGATCTCTGTATCGAATTTAATTGAGACTAGATTATATCAATCCGGTCAACATATTAAAAATACCGCTTTGATTACAATGATACCACAGTTAGACTAGCTAGCATATAACCTCTAGCCGCTCAGAGACCTATAAAAAGGTCTCCTGTTCCATTCTAATTTTAACTTTGTGTTGACAAAATAAAATTTTATTTTGCTTGGCAAGGTTTGACGTATGGGCGGCTAGAGGATAAGGTGGCTCGCGGTCACCAGTGTCACCACACATTGAAGACGATTAATGGGGGTTTTCAGAAAAAATGGTACCATTTACTTTTTTTCGAATAACCATCAACTTTTCGGTTATTTAGACTCAAAATCACGAGTACTTTTGAATGTTGAAAGTCACCTGAGACAAAGAAAAAAGTATCCCCAGGTGTTCATACAAATGTTGGGTGTCAGTTTTGTAACGGTCCATACAAAATGTATGTGAAAATGCGTTACAAAACTGACATATTTTTGACACATTTTTTTTCTCCTTTTAAAGTCCTCGTGATTCAGGGTAGAAATAACCCAAAAGTTGATGGATTTTCGAAAAAAAAGTAAATGCTACACTTTAATACGAAAGATCGACTTATATTCTCTTGTAGTCTTAAAATTAGTTAAGAGCCGCCTAAAAACCGCTCCCATACAATCGAAATTACGCTCTAATTTTAAAACGACATGCTCAAGTTACATGAAACTCGTCACAAATTTTTACGTAAAATACGAGTACCATATCCATATTTTGTACTAAGTTTTCATTGCTAATAGTTTTTATAAAGAAAATATAAGTATTGTATGAAAAATTGTACTGTACGTATAGGTACTTACTTACTGCCGTGGCGCAGCGACCCGAAGTGGATCTTGGCCTCTGACACTAAGGAACGCCATGCCTCTCTGTTTAGCGCCGTTTCTGTCCAATTGACGGCACCGAGCTCGTTCAGATCTTTCACGACCTCATCGGTCCAGCAATACCTAGGACCTAACCTACCTACACCGATACCTAGGATATCTAGATAGGATAAGACTCTGTTGGCTCGGGCACGTGGTCCGTATGGGTGAAGATCGAGCGGTTTGGAGAGCGTACTCGGGCCGTCCGGATGGTCGACGACCAGCTGGGGACGTATAGGTGCGCTCTGTGTAAATGGGAACCCACCCTAAGAATTTAGATAAACTGTAAAGCGATTAAACGTTTTGACGGTTTCCGTTAGTAATAGCGGATATGGATTTGATAGCGATAATTATCGTTATAACTTCCAACACTTAGTTATTGATATGGTCATTATCTTTGTGCGTTTTAGTTTTTGTTGACAGTATTTATAGTCAATTGCACTGTTATTACGTTCAAAATTCAAGTGAAGGTTACTTTTGAATGTAAGTAACATAATAATATTTAAGTAACAACTAAGTACAAAGAGAATTTAAACTAGAGGAATAATAAGATTGTCAAAGTAAATGATGTAGTCAGTAGGTACATTTATTGGCATCTTTCGACACAACCATTTGACTTAGATCCTTATTTTCTCACGGATATGTGTTAAAGTTAAATGTCAAAAAGTATCGCCATCTACTCGAAAAGATGGCACCATACCTTTGGCGTACTTTCGAGTAGACGGCGATACTTTTACTTTTTGACATTTAACAAATTTAACACACATCCGTGAGAAAATAAGGATCAAAGTCAAATGGCGTTCTAAAAGTGTTAATCATTTGTGTCGAAAGATGGCAGTAAACGTACTGACTACATAATTTACTTTGACAACATTCCTCTATTTCAAATTCTCTTGGCTAAGTATTAATTGATCGACGAAGAACGAATGACAAGTGCTTGTCAAGTGGATTGACGGATTTTAAAGGTTGCGTTGTTAGATTCGTATTTGATAAGAAGCTACTGTCACAGTGTAAAAAGTAACAGTGGACCGACGCCTTTGATGTTTGCGTAAATGCCGACACCGCTCAAGAACACAGTAGGGTTGTCACAGAGTTTTACACACTGCCCAATAGACAAAGAACATTTCAAATAAGACACGCTAGCCCTGTAAGTAGGGCCGAGCTACTTACAATGGCGATGTATGCAGCTCGGGTGCGCATTATGCTGTCATCGAAATACACACCGGCTATTTTGGCTTAACACAGCAATGTACTAGGACAGAACTTAGACCCCTTGAATGCCTTTGTGCCAGGGACGGAGGGGTCAGTAATGTATTCGAGGCAGAGCCGACGGAACAATCCGGCCCATCGGAACTGAGATCTGGCACTGATAACGCTCGCACACACACACCGTAGCGGTAAATGCACGCAGTAAAATTAATTCAATAATCAACCTAGTGTTAAGTTTTATATTTAAATTACTAAATGAGTTTTATATTAAAGGACAGTTTAAGTTATTTAAAGGAAGAGGTTTTTGACTCAATAAAATGACTGCTGCGAAATGTCAAAATCGATGTTACTGCCCGGATGTTTGACATTTTCGGCGCAATGCAGTAGACAGAGATGACAGTCCATTTCCAATGACAGCAGCACTACCATTCATTTTACTATGGAAATTGACAATAACACCGTTACTCTTAGGGTAACATTCCATTTCTGACCGCAGCTGCACTACTAGAACGAACGCGTCGGTGTTATTGTCAATTTCCATAGTAAAATGAATGGTAGTGCTGCTGTCGTTGGAAATGGACCTTTATGTTGCGCTGCAACACTGCAGCAGAATGTTGGTGTAGTCTACTGAATCCGAATGACACCTTTACGTGCCTGGTATTATAATTATGGTAGGTAGGTATTACGAAGTCAGTGACCTTAGCCATCTTAGCATTATGATAAATATATGGGAGACCGAGCTTTGCTCGGAAAACATATAAAAACTCAAAAATGCGCGTTTTCCCAGAGATAATACATAACTAGATCGATTTTTCTCCCCCGAAAACCCCCATAATAGCAAATTTCATCCACGGTCCACAATCCACGGTAAAAGGTACCTTATGGCGGCTGGCGCTTACGTCGCATAGCGCCGCAATAATATTGGAGCGGCGTTAATAATAGCGTAAGCGCCAACCGCCATAAGGTACCTTTACCTGTGGGACGTCTCAAATAGACAACTCACTGTTTTATTATATTTTCACCGTTAATTCAAGTCAAAAGTGAGCGCTTGCGCAGAAGCGTTAATAATTGCACCCGCAGTGTTAATTATCGTATAATTATGACATAACGGTGTGACCGGCGGCTATATTATTAGTCTCGTCTTTGGGTCAATATCACAGGCTTTTCAACCTTTTAATTATATTTCAGTACGGTTACCATCAGTTTATCACTGACATAAACGCCGTCGAGAACGTAATTTACTTTCTATACATCTCGCTCGCACTCGCATATTAGTGCAAACGGGATGTATAGAAAGTAAATTACGTTCTCGACGGCGTTTATGTCAGTGACAAACTGATGGTAACCGTACTGGTGGTTTGATCCCTGACTCCTATAGTATTTTTCACACAGTTTAGTTTAGTTGCCAAGCGGACCCCAGGCTCCTATGAGCCGTGACTAGGGTTACCAGATGACAGGAATTTTCCTGACATGTCAGGAATTTTGGCCTTTTGTCAGGAATGGGGATGGAACACGAAAATGTCAGGATTTTTTTGAATTGATCGATTTTTTTATAAAGTACCTTTTTATTAAATTAATACAAATAATAAATGTAATAAAACTTAAATTAATAAAACGCGGCTATCGGCTCAATCGGGTGGCCATCGCTAACGGCTAGACACCCCCCCGTCGTCGTGAAAAATATGAATGACAGGAAAAATATTCGGAAATCAGGAATTTTGTCAGGAACACTGATTTAAACTTTCACGATTATTAAACATTATCAAACTACACAACGGAGGAAGTAAATCTTAAAACTTAAATACGCGATTAAGTCCCGTTGTGCAGTTTGATAATTTTGTCAGGAAATTCTAAATTTGAATCTGGTAACCCTAGCCGTGACAAAAAGCCGGGAACGCGAGGAAATGATGGGTTCAGTGACAGATGTCATCTCAATACAATTTTGCGAAATTTGTCGTTTTAAGATTATAAATTGTTTGGGGATGACATGTGCCATACCCATCCTGTTTGAAAAATGCTATAAGTTAGGGATCTAAAATTAGAAATTAAAATATTTGGGGACAATCTTACACAGATCGACCTAGTCTCAAACTAAGCAAAGTTTGTACTATGGCACAGAATAAATAATAGTACTAGGTACAGAAGACTCACTCTCTAACAAAACGCGTCTGTTACAATCAGGACAGATATGGCCGCTAGGTGGCGACAGCGCCACACGCGGCTTATGGCTAGCCACCAAAATTGGTGTGGAACGGATGTACTTTTAGCTACCTGTAGCAAAGCGACGAAATCGCGGAGTGAGCCACGTCTGACTATAGGTACTAGGCGACGATATACATACTTACATGGATAAAGACATAGATAGGCTCAAGAACAAATATTCGTGAAAAACACACGAACAAATGCCCTTGCTGGAATTCGAACCCGGGACCTCTTGCTTCGTGGTCAGCGTCATTACCGACTAGGCAGTCATTATCTATGGAGGGGCCCACAGATTACCAGTTCGCCGGACGATATCAGCCTGTCAGTTGTTCGGAGCTGTCAAATTTTGCGGCGAACTGGTAATCAGTGGGCCCCTTTACAGACATTCAAAAATGTCAACAAAATGTCGAAACACTTCGTCATAAAAGCTCAAAGAAATTACGGGTCCGTTAACGATCGTACAATGATGACATAACGGTGTGACCGGCGGCCAGGGGCCCATTAATCTCGTCTTTCGCCAGCCAAGTCACGCAGTCCGGTAATACGGAAAATTCATGGGCTCGGGGATTTTATATCCCTCCGAAATTGACACTTATTGTCTGACCACCTAATGTAAACGGAAGTCAAATACAGTCCCTTCATTTTAGCCATTCATTCAGTTCGGCTCATTCGATCGAAGAAAGTGAATTATGAGTTATTCTGCAATTTTTTCCTTTGAGATTGATATTTGACAAAGCGTCTAGAGCAGTTGGTTAGGCAAAGTTGACTGGGTTCTGTCTACTTAAAAATAAATTCGGGACCCACTTGGCCGTTTTAAAAAAGGGGGCAAATATTTTCAATATATTTTATTGGGGTGTCCAAACTTTTTTACCTGAGAGCCATATTGCGCCTCAGAAACTTTCGCGCGGGCCACCGGGCGCCGGGGGGGATGTGTATCTGGTTGCTTGCTGCTGTGCTGCTGTTAGGGCTGCACCCCTGGAGCCTGGCTGCCGCGGGCCGGACGCTTTGGGTGTCGGCTGGCCGGATTGGAACGCGTCGCGGGGTTTGGAGAGCCCTGCCCTAGTACATACTACATAGTTTCAGGGCCCACTGAATATTCGTTCTACCTACGGCGAACCACGTTGCCTCTCTGTCACATTTGTAAATTCGTACGTAAGTGTGACAGGGAGGCAACACGTAGAACGTGGTTCGCGGTAGGCCCCCTGATTTAGCTTGATCCAACTCGAGCGATCGCGGTAGACTTCTTGCCTTATGGCCACTTGCACCATCCTAATATTAAGGCGCGGTGTGTAGTAAAATGCACTTTTTTGTCACCATATTTACAGACTTTTACAAGGAATTCACGCATTATTTTCTAGTATGTATAACTTCAGTCCTTGAACTACGTTATTGCTTGTCAGAAACACGACGGCTCATTATTTTCTCGATAGAATCTTAAGTTGAAAACATGCCTAACACTGTCTTTATTTCCTTATGTTAGAAGTACTAGGACGAAAATGTATATGAAACTTACTTCAGTCGATAGCTTTTAAGTAAATCTTCATTATTGCTTGTCCTTTTATCGATACGTTAATTTTTTCATTCATCATTTGATGAATTCAACATTTTGCCTACTAAATTACACCCTACGCGGCAATACCTTGCGCCTATTCCTCACGCCAGTACGCCCGTGACCACTGTCAGCGTCGGACCTGTGCTAGTTTAGCGGACGTTACATAAAATGGGTAATCACCGTATAAATATGCAAATATGTTATACACACAATGTTTTTCAACATACTTACGAAGAAAAGCAAAATAATTCTTAAATACGGTGACATTTCAGACATTCGTCCGTCATATTGTCATTTTATAACAAGTTGGGCAGCAAAGGCACACACCCATCTAACCAATCCGGAATTCAGTCACGATTGATAAATTGTGTAAACATATTTTAAAAGGCTATAAAATTAATCAAATTGAATAATTTAGACTGGTCACATTTTTGTAAAAATCGATTTCTACTGGCAAAACATATTACTTTTTGGCAACCGGGTTTTTTAACCTAATTAGACCCCGCTGAATCCGAATTTGCCGGTTGCTTGATCGAATTCTTGACTGGAAGTGAGATGTGTGATATTAAAGGTCCCTTTTTTTAGTTTTTCGTAAATAACTCGTAAACGGTGGCCAATATAAAAAAAATGAACTAATAATCTACACAATTTTTAATAAAACAGATTCAGTACATTTTTAGCAGGGATCAATATTTAAAAAGATAATAAAGAGGGAAAGTTAATTATAATAAATTCTAAGGTTCCTTGGTTTTATTTTTTCGTTAATAATTTTAAAAGTATGACATATAGCAAAAACAAATCTTACACATAAATAATAAACATAAAATTTCCTACAAGAAACATGTAGAACACTTTTCGCTAGGATCAATATTTAAAAAGACAAAGCAGCCGGTAAGTTAATTACAATCAATTTTAAAGTCCCTTTTTAGTTTTTTGTAAATAACTCGTAAACGGTGTCCCATAGCAAAATAGGTTTTTATGAATAAATAATCTACATAAAATTTCCTGCAAAAAATATCTGAACACTTTTCTCTAGGATTAATATTTAAAACGATATTAAAGGAAGAAAGTTCATTACAATCAATTCACATGTCACTTTTTTTAGTTTTTAGGGTCCCGTAAATAGGGTCCGTAGTGTTAGGGTCTCAAAAGGAAAAAACGGAACCCTTATAGGATCACTCGTGTGACTGTCTGTCTGTCTGTCCGTCTGTCACAGCCCATTTTCTTCAAAAGTACTGGACCAATTAAGTTGAAATTTGGTACACACATGTAAATTCGTGACCCAAAGACGGACATCTTACGTAAACAAATGAATTTTAAACATGGAGGCCACTTTTTAGCCAAGGGGGGTTAATTAACATTAAGAACCTATTTTGCTATGGGCCACCGTTTACGAGTCATCTACGAAAAACTTAAAATAGGGACCTGGAAATTGATTATAATTAACTTACCCCCTTTAATACCTCATTAAATATTGATCGTAGCGAAAAAGTGTACAAAACCTTTTTCGTGGACAATTTTATGTTCAATATTTATGTATAATATTTTTTTGCAACGGGGGCACCGTTTACGAGTTATTTACGAAAAAAAGCGACCTGTGAACTGATTGTGATTAACTTTCTTCCTTTAATATCGTTTTAAATATTGATCCTAGAGAAAAGTGTTCGGATGTTTTATGGAGATTATTTATTCATAAAAACCTATTTTGCTATGAGACACCGTTTACGAGTTATTTACAAAAAACTAAAAAGGGACTTTAAAATTGATTATAATTGACTTACCGGATGCTTTGTCTTTTTAAATATTGATCCTAGCGAAAAGTGTTCTACATGTTTCTTGTAGGAAATTTTATGTTTATTATTTGTGTGAAATTTGTTTTTGCTACGAGTCATACTTTTCAAATTATTAACGAAAAAATAAAAACAAGGAACCTTAGAATTTATTATAATTAACTTTCCCTCTTTATTGTCTTTTTAAATATTGATCCCTGCTAAAAATGTACTAAATCTTTTTTTATTGAAAATGTTGTGTCGATTATTAACGTTTAACAATTTTTTTTATATTGGCCACCGTTTACGAGTTATTTACGAAAAACAATAAAAAGAGACCTTCGAAAAGTGATTATAATTAACTTTCCCGCCTTAATATCTCTTTGAATATTGATCCTAGCGAAAAATTGTATGGAATCTTTCTTGTAGGCAATTTTATGCAGATTACTTATGTTTAAGAAAATGTTTGCTATGCGCCACCGTTTAAGAGTTATTTACGAAAAACTAAAAAAAGGGACCTTTAATATCAACTATCTCACTTCCAGTCAAGAATTCGATCAAGCAACCGGCAATTTCGGATTCAGCGGGGTCTAATTAGGTTAAAAAACCCGGTTGCCAAAAAATAATATGTTTTGCCAGTCGAAATCGATTTTTACAACAACATGACCAGTCAAGTATACACTCATATTGTATATAATTAATAATTATTTAGGTACACTCACCGACCTCACCGTCTTACCTACCATTTTTAGGGTTCCCTACCCAAAGGGTAAAACGGAACCCTATTAGTAAGACTCGCGCTTGTCCGGTTTTTAATTTAATTAAGTACTCATCAAAATTCGAATTTACTAATAAATCTTATTCAATATTAATTGCCGAACTAAAAATCCCGGAACTGACAATTCAGAATACCGATGTCGTCAGAATAAGGACGTAGACGTGCTGCGCGGGAATGGTGCGGTGCGCCGCGCGGGGCGCCCGCCTGCCCGATCTACCACGCGTCTGCTTCACCCCCTTGAAAACGTAAAACTCGAGTATAAGAGCGCCTTAACCCGGTTAACCTCGGGTTAGTGCAATGGTACAAGTGGCGCTTAGTGACTTAAATTTCTTCTAGAACAACAATACGAGTAGAGTTATTGAATTGATTACACTTACATCAAAGGCCATAGTCGGATTTCCATAGTAAGTTGGCCTTTAAATCAATTTGATTCGGGTTTTTTTTTGTGAGTACCTCTTATGGTGAAGGATATTTTTGCTGAGTATCAACATCCTACTAGTGACAGTTTTTGACTTATGATTTTTTTTTTTTTCTTTAATGTATTGTTTTTCGGGATGTATTCAAGCGACACCATAAGAGGTACTCATAAAAAAAACCCGAATCGAATTGATTTAAGGGCCAACTTACTATGGAAAACCGACTATGGCCTTTATGATTGACAAAGCAAAAAGCCCCTCCGTTTCATATTCTTTGTTTCAAAGTTGCGTCAACCTGTCGTCGATAACAAATCATTTTTACTGGTTGCATCAACACAATTGACCGCAATTGGCCGGTCACGAGTGACCAGCGGCGCCGGCGGATTTCAAAAATTAGGTCCCGATTTGATATTATTCCACAAGAAGGTCTATTTTGTCGGGGACTTAACGCGTGTTGCAACAATAAGTATTTTAATAACCTGCAGAAATCTGTACCTTACATTGTAAAGCTAAGTTATCAAACGTTATTATGTTAGATATCGTCTTCATATTAGTTTTATAATATAACACTTTAACTCTCGCGTATTGTACACATATTTAACTACACAAATAAATAATTCGTCTTTCCGTGACCACAGCTGGTGCAACTCAGCTGAAACGTCGGAATTTAAGGTAAAAATAATGAAAGTATATCGCGGTAGACCCGTTTGTGTAATTAAATATTCATAGCTTTATTAGAAGTGGTAAAAATAGCATAACCACTCACTTGCTTTTGGTAACTGTAGCTACCAGCTGTCACCCTTATTTTATTATAATAATAGAGGTCACAGAAAAATATCAAGCATGTGAGTTAACGGGCTAACTTACCCGACATTTTTGTGGAACGTTTCAGTGCATCTCGCTCATACCAATCCCTAGCAAGGGAATCGGAGATGTCAGAGGTTATGATCAAAACAAAATAAGATTGATAAAGTCTGAATGCTGCTCCTGATAAAGCGCGTGCTTCAAACTTCAGCAATTTAAATTTTTACGCCATCCTTACAATTTCGGGACATTTATCAGCAGGCCTCACGTACAACTTAGCTTAGAAGATTAGCTATTGTTTATCTGAGTAGATTTATGACGATTACTTCATCTTCATACAAAAATTCGAGAAATGGGCGAAAGTAGTATCGTAATCTCGAACGGGATTCGATATGAGGTGCAAGCACGTAGGGTAGACCGAGGCGAGTCGGATCACAGGGCGAATCGGATCAGACTAAAAGTCCGTTGATATTTTAAATATTTCTTACTACTGACTTCGCAGGCTTGGAGAAGATACAATACAATATTTCAGATATCAACGGATTTTTAATTGTGATTCGATTTGGCTCGGTCTACCCTACTGCTCGTCCTTAGAGTTGGTCAAAGACTCGTTTCAAAGATTACATACACTCGTGAAATTGGCCTAGGGCGTTAGCTGCGTATGCTGAAGACCCGGTCAGAATCCAGCCTCCGCCACTTTAGGGCTTGGTCAATTTTTCTTTTGTATATGAAACCTATTTCAGTTTATAAAACTTAGGTTACCTACTGTTATAAATCTTTTACAATTTTCTTACATTGTTCTTACGCATCGCATGATACGGAATCTATAAGGACATGTTTCCACTTGAAAGAAAATGTCTGAAGAATGAAATATGTCCGTAACCGTAACATTCAGGTTAACCTGCTGCCCCTCTTCATGATTTTTAGGGTTCCGTACCCAAAGGGTATAAACGGGACCCTATTACTAAGACTCCACTGTCCGTCTGACTGTCTATCATCAGACTGTATCTCATAAACCGTGACAGCTAGACCGTTGAAATTTTCACAGATGATGTATTTCTGTTGCCGCTATAACAACAAATACTAAAAAGTACGGCACCCTCGGTGGGCGAGTCCGACTCGCACTTGTCCGGTTTTCTATCTATGAACTCATTTTATGTGGAAAGCAGACGTTTTCTCCTTCGTCCCTATTTTCCTTTCTGAAAATATTTTTACACAATGAACATTTACATTTATTTTGCATTTTGATAATCCCAATTATTTCACTTTTTTATGAAACCCTAAAACATAAATAGAGGAGTACCGGGTAAGACGGACTACCCGGTTTTAAACAAAAAGTAATCAACGAAATTTTTTCACCATCTCACGGTTCCGATATTTCTATTCATATTTCCCATTCTCGCAGCTCAATGATTACTTATTCAACGTAAAAAATGGCGCCGTCACAATATTGATTATATTCCTGTCAATTAATGTGTATTCTTTTATTTCGTGTTTATTAAATTCTATTCACGGCTGCGTAATGACAGGCGTCGAGACAAGGGACCGTTAGAACGCGGGATTTCTGTAACTTTTACAAACTCTGATCACACTTCAGTTTGCTCTTTAAATGTAAACTTTATT